>NC_091465.1:75693765-76027515 GCF_027789765.1 Dendropsophus ebraccatus | reverse complement strand
AAAGTTTCTAAGTTGGAAAAATGCAGTTTTTCACATTTTTTCACATTATTTGGTTTTTTTTCATAAAGATTCGTTATGAGTATCGACTCCAATTTACCAGAAATGTAAAGTACAATATGTCACGAGAAAACAATCTCAGAATCAGCCGGATAGGTAAAAGCATCCCAAAGTTATTAATGAATAAAGTGACACAGGTCATATTCATAAAATTTGTCTCTGTCATTAAGGCCATTTCAGGCTCTGTCCTTAAGGGGTTAAAGGGGTTATCCAGTGCTACAAAAACATGGCCACTTTCTTACAGAGACAGCCCCACTCTTGTCTCCAACTTGGGTGGGGTTTTGCTGCTCAGTTCCATTGAAGTGAACTGGAGACAAGAGTCGTGTTGTCTCTGAAAGAAAGTGGCCATGTTTTTGTAGCACTGGATAACCCCTTTAATTCCAAAGTCCAAAGTGTTTCCCAAGCTGCTGAACTACTGAGGGCTATACCACCTCCTCAATCCCTCTCCCATCCCTATTCCTGCTGGATCAACAGTCCAGAGAAGGGATAGGGGCTAGATTTGTCTAACCTGCTGATAGTTCCCCTTTAAATTCTATTTTTGGCAAACGTCCTGTGTAAACACTATAGAGTCTGATGGTTAGTACCAGCATTCTTCGAATGTAGGAAAATATATTAAGAAGTTGTTTTTTTGTTGATGTGTTTTTTTGTTTTTATTTCTCCCGCCATTGGGTCCGAGGGGGTGGGGGTGGGATAGGGGGTGGGGTATAGTTAATATAGAATTGCGTACTCCATACTATACCTGATAATAAGTAAAAGATTCATGTCTAGGGCTAGGAAAGAAGTAAATGTTATTGAACTAAGATAATGGATGATTATATGTTATATTTGTAACCGGAGAAGGAAGAACCAGGGTGGCTTGTTAACCTTATGTTGATAATGGGTGAAAGGATGGGTTGTAGGTGGGGCCGTGGGTCTGGACACAATCGGGAGAGAGGTAAAGATAAACGACTGAATATAAGATTTGAGGGATCACCTCGGTTGTTTTTAAGGCCGGCTCTGCTCTTCTTTAAGTCTCAGTAGTAAACATATAAATATTTATTTAATTAATTTTTATTTATTATATATATATTTTTATTCATTTAGTTATTTTTTTTTTACTTAGTATTCTTTACTATTATTATTATTTAAGTTTTAATTATTATTTGATTTCACTTATTTATTTATTTTTATAACACCTGAGGTGTGGAGGGATGATTTGGAATGGAAGCTGACGAGGCCCTTCCGGGAGGCCCTTGGATGAGGCCCTTCCGGGAGTTTAGTTGAGTGTATGGAGCACTGGTGGTCTACCTGAGTGGGCTTTCCTGTGCTCCAGGAAGGAATGGTTGGTGGGAAGGGCTCTGTTGGGCAAAACGGCTCCAGAGATGGGGCGGTTCGGCCAGAGAGGGTACCCTGAATGGATGGAATTACCAGGTGGATAAAGAACAGAAGTATATCTCTGTAATCTTGTAATTTCATTTATTTTTATTTTATTTATCTTTTTTTTGTTTGTTTTCTTTCCCTTTTGTCTTTTTTTTTTCTCTCCTTTCTCTTTCCCCTTCTTTGGGGGGTGAAATGTATGCAAGGGGAGTGGAACTCTGCTAAGCGACAACCGAGTCTGCTGGCTAAGTGTTGACTTTATAATTTTTCAATTAAGTTAGTTTGTTGTGCTCTCCCGACGGTGTCTGGATTCTGCGGTTAGTATAGTGGTAACATATAGTGGTGGTGTTAGTAAACTGGGATATACTGTTGGTAAGGGGAAGATTTTAGATAGTACCTGGTAAAGGGATGGATTGAGCCCCCTGGTGAAATCCCCTCCGGACCATAATGCTGTTTGGTTATGGTTTATAATGGATGGTAATGAACTAGACCGGGTATATTTAGCTGATGGAGATTGTATGGGGTAGGATGTGGATAATTGAGGTTTTAACATGATTTTGTACTATGGAAAATGTAATAAAGAGAAGAAACTAAAAAAAAAAAAAAACACTATAGAGCCACATAACAGAGAGCCACTCAGAAATGTTAACAGGTAACTGGTTAGAACGTTTCCTCCACCAATGGTCCATTCCCTATATTTCACCCAAACCACCTTCTACTGAGCTGATCCTACCAAAAAGTTGTCTCTATACTGGAATCTGGTCCTATATTTCCCGATAATCAGTGCCTACATGTATTTCTCATTAGGACATTCAGGTAAACACTAGATCTGCATGCTGGGACCACAACACAGAGCAAACATACAGTCAATCCAATGGACCAAAAAAGACTGAACAGCTTAAAGGGGTTGTCCAACGAAAAACTTTTTCTTTCAAATCAACTGATATCAGAAAGTTTTGTAATTTACTTCTATGAAAAAATCTCAAGTTTTCCCATACTTATTAGCTACTATATGTTATGCAGGCAATGTTGTTTTATTTTCAGTCTGACACACTGCTCTCTGCTGACATCTCTGGCTGAGACTGTCTCGGTTTTCTATGAATCCCCATAGAAAACCTTTCTGCTTTGGACAGTTCCTGTCTCGGCCAGAGATGTCAGCAGAGAGCAATGTGTCAGACTGGAAATAAAACAACATTTCCTGCATGACATACAGCAGCTAATAAGTATGGGAAGACTTGAGATTTTTTAATAGAAGTACATTACAAACCTATATAACTTTCTGACACCAGTTGATTTGAAAGAAAAAGATTTTCGCTGGACAACCCCTTTAAAGGGGCATTCCGCTCAAAACTAACTCTTGGTATGTTGCTGCCCATGGGGATAACATAACAAACAGTGCATTCTTACATTTCCACGCAAACCTTGCGTTCTTCTACTGCATATTGGGGTCCTGGCCACATCGATCCCTCCTCCACTTCCGAGACGGACTCATCTCAGGGTGACAGCCCGCTCAGCTATTTTTCTTAAAGAAGAAGTCCGGCGAATTTTTTAATTCAAGTATTGTATCCCCCCCCCAAAAGTTATACAAATCACCAATATACACTTATAACAGGAAATGCTTATACAGTGCTTTTTTCCCTGCACTTACTACTGCATCAAGGCTTCACTTCCTAGATAGCATGGTGATGTCACTTCCTGGATAACATGGTGATGTCACTTCCTTGATAACATGGTGATGTCACTTCCTGGATAACATAGTGATGTCACTTCCTAGATAACATGGTGATGTCACTTCCTGGATAAAATAGTGATGTCACTTCCTGGATAACATGGTGATGTCACTTCCTGGATAACATGGTGATGTCACTTCCTGGATAACATGGTGATGTCACTTCCTAGATAACATGGTGATGTCACTCCCTGGATAAAATAGTGATGTCACTTCCTGGATAACATGGTGATGTCACTTCCTGGATAAAATGGTGATGTCACTTCCTGGATAAAATGGTGATGTTACGACCCGATTCCCAGAGCTGTGCAGGCTGTGGCTGCTGGAGAGGATGATAGCAGAGGGATGCTCAGTGCCCTGTGTCCCTCAGTGTCCTCCTGCCATCATCCTCTCCAGCAGTCACAAACAGTACAGCCCTGGGAGTCGGGTCGTGACATTATGGAAAAAAGCACTTTAAATGCATTTCACGTAATAAGTGTATATTGGTGATTTGTATAACTTTGGGGGGGCAATACAATACTTTAATAAAAATTTTCGCCGGACTTCTCTTTTAAGGGCCCTATTCCACGGGATGATTATCGTTTACATAATCGTTAACGGTAAACGATCTAAACGACCGCTATTGCGAAAGACCTGAAATCGTTCACCCATTTACATGGAACGATAATCGTTACTTATGATCGTTCTTGCGGTTGTCTTGTCGCTATTGCGTTCGTCACTACTGCGAACGACCGAACGACGTCTTATTCAATGCGAACGATTTGCAAACGAGCAACGATAAAAATAGGTCCAGGTCTTATTAAACGATCAATGATTTCTCGTTCAGTCGTTAATCGTTAACTGCTATTCAACCGAACGATTATCGCTTATATTCGAACGACTTAACGATAATCTGAATGATAATCGTCCCGTGGAATAGGGCCCTAACTCTCATAAAAGTCCTACTTACCTCCTGATGAGTTCAAATGGCACTAGGGGATAAAGCTGCTTATAGAGCTATTAGATTCCTAATAACAGGACTTTCTGGAAACAAGTGATGGACCTTACCTCTCTGGCTATGCTCCGGCCTTTTCTGTGAAGCTACACTAGATGGAGTACTTTTTCTATCGCGTAGTCTCCCCATTTTCTCAAGTATCGCTTGCCGGGTCTCACTTATCAGGTTGCGGCCAGGGAAAAGTGAGTGTTTATTCAGCATATTGACAATGCTGTTGACTGTCTCCAGAATAGGTTTGGGTTGATTTCTGCAAGGAGACGTGGTTCTGCTCCCTAGACTGGCATGATCTTTAGTCTGAAGGCAAGGCTGGCACTTTTCTGATTTCTTCTCTTGTTGGTTGTTTGGGAGATGTTCAGATATGCAGACTGGCATTTCCGGTGAAGAGACATTGACATCTTGATTTTTTGACTCTGGTGTAGGAATAAGGCCTAGACTGAGGCTCCTCTGGCTTTGCGGTGTCCCTTTAACTGACTCTGCTGTGCAGTGGGAAGTGCCCGTCTTCAAAGTGCCCACCTTTTGGCATGTGGCAGTCTTCCATGTGTCCACCTCCAGGCTTGTGCCAGTCTTCAATGTGCCCACCTTCTGGCGTGTGCCAGTCTTCATTGTGTCCATCTCCTGACTTGTGCCAGTCCTTAATGTTCCCACCTTTTGGTGTGTGCCAGTCTCTGATGCATCCACCACTTGGCGTGTGCCAGTCTTCGATGTGTCCAGCTCTTGGAGTGTACCTGCCTTCGATGTGCCCACCTCTTGGCATATATCAGTCTTTGATGTTTCCACCTCTTGGTGCGTACCAGCCTTCGATATGTCCACCTCTTGCCGTATGCCAGTCTTCAATGTATTCACCTCTTGGCATGTGCCAGTCTTTGATGTGTCCACCTCTTGGCGTGTGCCAGTCTTTGATGTGTCCACCTCTTGGCGTGTGCCAGTCTTTGATCTGTCCACCTCCTGGTTTACTAACCTCCCTATGTCAATAGATTTGATCTCTCGATTGAAAATCCCTTGGTGTTGAGTAAGACGGTTCTCAGTAATAAACACCTGCATTGAGTTACCGAATTGAGAAACCATTTTAGCACCCATGTTGTTCCTCTGCAGAGCCGATCGAGGGAATGTCCTCTTCTTGAAGATTTCAGGATGTGACTTGTATTTTGCATTGTTTAGTTCTTTCTTTGTTTTTCGCCTCTTGACTTTGGCCTTGCTAGTATTACAATCAGAGATCTTCCCCAGGTCGCCATAAAAAGAAAAGACTCTGGAGGTTGAGGCAGCAGAACTGGCACCTGGGTCTGTGGGATTCTTTGATTCATTACGACATTGGGGGTCTTGAGACATCACCTGCGACAAAGAAGTTGGAAACGTCAGAATCAATAAGGACATGTGAACTCAATGAACTTTATACAGAAGATGAAAAATAACTCCGGCTTGGAGCTTAGACACTCTCCATTATGTATACTCACTAGAGATGAGCGAACCTGGAGCATGCCCGAGTTCATCCGAACCCGATCGTTCGGCATTTGATTAGCGGGGGCTGCTGAAGTTGGATAAAGCTCTAAGGTTGTCTGGAAAACATGGATACAGCCAATGACCATATCCATGATTTCCACATAGCCTTAGGGCTTTATCCAAGCTCAGCAGCCACCGCTAATCAAATGCCGAACGATCGGGTTTGGATGAACTCGGGCATGCTCCAGGTTCGCTCATCTCTAATACTCACCTGTTTCAATGTCTTCCATACACATGAATAGCGTCCTCTCCTATGCAAATCTAGAACATGTAGTGTCATATTTTGGTCTAGTTTGTGGTGTAAAGACTTAGGGCCCTATTAGCAATTAGAATTCATTTATTACCACTGTCCTCCGGTTTGCTCTCAGTTCTACTACTTTGACCTCTTTACCAGAACAGCGCTGTGGGTTTTGTAGTGGTCGCGCCTGGTACTGCAATTCTGCAACTTAGTCCAATTCAAGGGGTTGCCAGTAGAGATTAGCGCAACCTAAGCATGCTCAAGTCCGATCGTTCGGCATTTGAATACCGGTGACTGAAGAAGTTGGATGCAGCTCTAGGGAGTCTGGAAAAACATGGATACAGCTTATATTTTCCCGGACTCCTAAGAGCTGAACCAACTTCTTTCAGCATAAGTTGCGCTTATCTCTAGCTGTCGGCCAAGATGAGAGAAAAAAAGTTAAAAACTCCATAATCATCTGCTGTGATTCATCTCCACTTCCATTCTGCTGGTGCCCGATCTCCACTGTGCAACAATGGCGGCAACAGCCTCAGCCAGTGATTGAGTGGGACCAACTTGTGTTGAGAGAAGACCAGGAAGTGGTCAGCAGCGGGGACTGGATGCTGAGGGAAAGGCAGGTAAGTATGGATTTCTTCTTTTTCTTTTTACCTCAGCCCAATGGTGGGGGGATTAGGATAGGTAGGTATTGATTTCTTTTTTTCCTTTTTACTTCAGCCCAATGGATTACAAAAGGTAAGTATGTATTTCTTCTTTTTCCTCAGCCCAATGGTGGGGGATTACGATAGGTAGGTATTGATTTCACTTTTTACTTCAGCCCAATGGTGGGTGATTACAACAGGTAAGTATGGATTTCTTCTTTTTACCTCAGCCCAATGTTGGGGGATTAGGATAGGTAAGTATTAGAGATGAGAGAACCTGGAGCATGCTCAAGTGCATCCGAACCCGAACTTTCGGCATTTGATTAGCGGTGGCTGCTGAAGTTGGATAAAGCCCTAAGGCTATGTGGAAAACATGGATATAGTCATTGGCTGTATCCATGTTTTCCAGACAACCTTAGAGCTTTATCCAAGTTCAGCAGACCCAGCTAATCAAATACCGAACGATCGGGTTTAGATGGACTCGAGCATGCTCGAGGTTCTCTCATCTCTAGTAGGTATGGATATTTTTTTGATATTTTTTTCTTTTTACCTCAGGCTGGCTGCTAAGAAACATTTGTGTCAACAACCCCTTTTAATGGGATGTCTGGAAACAGTAAATATATTACCATTGCTTGCTCCCTAGTAAACCCTTTAACGTGAATAGGACTAAGCTACAGGAACAGTAACAGCCTTTTTTTCAATCTCTATAGATATGTAGTAGTCTGTAGCAAAGCCGGGCCTGGTTCGGTGGAGTAGTCACTCTGAGAGTACAAACCCACACACTGTATACGCAGCGTATTTACTGCTGCGATATGCAGCAAATACGCAGCAGATACGCAGCAGATTAGATCTAAATAACTGTACACAGCATCAAATCTGCTGCGTATACGTTGTGTGGGTTTGTACCCTTAAAGTGACTGTACCACCAGGCCCGGGCTGAAGCACTGGAGGCGGGCCAATCCACCCTTAGTGGGAAGAAACCCCAGTCCCTCCATGACGTGACTCCATTAGAATCAATGGAACCCTATCATGGAGGGGCGGGGGTTTCCTCCCATTAAGGGTGGGTCGGCCCGCCTCCAGTGCTTCAGCCTGGGCCTGGTGGTGCAGTCACTTTAATGGTGGAGGCCCACTGATTCTCATGCAACCTCTGTACTGGGTCGTCCTAAAGCAATATGGATCCGCCGCCTCACCCCGATCATCCTGTATGTGGGGTGGTGCACAACTGGACCCAGTGCTCAATATACTTGTCCAGCGTGATATGGCGACTATACAAAGAGCGCAGCAACTTTGCTCCATCCCGGATAGTCAGGTTATAATAACAACAGGTGTCGTAATAGGATCTGTACATCCACCATCTATATACAGTCAGCCCATCCGTACACGGCACCACTATACCGTTACATGGGACAGTGGAATGTGGGGCCCTCAGGACTTGGGGCCCAGGTCTCAAGCTAATGTGATACATGCATCCAAAACAGCTGCAACTTTATTTTACACTGAATCCTAACAACTATAACAATAAAATGCCCCAATCCTCTAGTGCAGCTTGTATAACTTTATACACGACTGGTGACTACTACCATCACTGAGCAGGTGTAATACTGTAGTTATCTCATATACCTAGGTCATATAGCCGGATAACGGTTTCTAGAAAAAATATGGCGGCCGCAGCATCCGTATGGAAGCATGACTCCCGGCTCTAGCGCTGTACGCCACAGCAGAAACCGTCAACCAATCCACCCCCCTGCTATCAACACTTGGTATCTCCAGCCCCGCGCCGCTAACCAGAGAGAATCGTTCATTGCTTTGCTAGATAGGGGAGGGATTATCACCCCTCTAAAAACAATCATGGTTCAACCCAAATCTAAAGGCTGGTCTAATCCATTACAATTATAGAGGGGAGTACACAGTGTTCATTTCCGCGTTGATAGAGCTACTTCCTGGACGCGTCCATTTAGTAAGTATTACAGGGGGGGAGAATTGTTAGTTATCAGACTTGGTTTTCTTTGGAAACGAGACTTGTGAGAGGGAGTTCCCCTGCGTTGTTGTTGGGTGGTGCAGCCCAGGAGGGGAGGATTGCTGCTGAAGACAGTGGAAGAAGGGAGAGCAGGTGAGCGAGCTCAGCGTGTGGTGTGGAGGGGAGGAAGGACGCTGCCGGCAGTGTACAGCAAGTGCAGGAGGGAATGGAGCGTTATGTATGGCACACTGAGCAAAATGTGCCTGGGGCAGTTGCCCATAGCAACGTCAGAGTCCAGCTGGTTGCTAGGGGCAACGGCCTTTCATCCACTCTACATTTAGAGGGTCTCTTTTCATGGGATTTATTAAAGGGGCTGGCCAGGATTAGAATAACATGGCCGCTAGCTTGCAGATACAGCGCCACTCCTGTCCTAAGGTTGTGTGCAGTATTGCAGCTCAGTTCTATAGAAGTGAATGGAGTTGTAATACCACACACAACCTGAAGATGAGTGGTGCTGTATCTGCAAGAAAGCAGCCATGTTGTTCCAGCTATGGACTCCATAGTCCTCTTAAAGGGGTTATTCGGTGTCACACAACTTTTAATACATTGGTGCAGTTATATAGTAAACAATAAAGAGCCTGTACTTACCTGTCCGCGCTCCCCAGGTGTCCTCCTACAGGTCTCCACCATCCCACAGCCGCCGCCTCTTCCAAAAAGGAACTGGTCACGGGAGTGACAGCCCATCAGCCAATCACTGAGTGAGACAGGACAGTCCCGCGGCCAGTGATTGGCTGAGCCCGCTGTCACTCCTGAAAAGAGTTTCTTATTAGAAGTGGAGGGACAGCGGAGACACCACAGGAGGACACTGGGTGAGTGTGAAGAGTTAAAAGGGGGGGTGTCACAAAGAAAACTAGGTCTATACTGATACATGATATAAAAAGAAACATTTCCAATGTACAGGCATGTCTAACAATGTATAGTGAGAGAGCTATAGACTCACTAATCCCACCATGGGCTGTTTTGTTTCATTATCTGTTGCCCCTGGTTACGGCCCACTGGGCATACACTTTCTTGGGTTGCACATGCTCAGTTCAGTTGTCACATGATCTGTCTGATTAGTACTGGCAGTTGGTTTTCAGCAGGAACCTTTTCAGCAATTTGCTCTACAGCAGCTTCTCTGTGGGGTCAGACCAGGCAAGCTTTCACTCCTCACACACATCAATGAGGCTTTGGCGTCCATCATCTTGTCACTATTTGTCCTTCTCTTGGTCACTTCTGGTAGACCCTGACCCCTGCACACCAGGGACACCCCGCATGGTCCATGGCGCTCACTTCAGCTGTTAGTGGTTTTCATTGCAGACATTATAGCCCCCAGCATAGATGATGGGTATCTGAAATCTTTCTGTGTTACTTCACCACAATGACATCATTTCTTGTCTTTAGGACACTATGTGTGACGGTGACGTGAATCCTGCTGCAGTCCCCACAGCTGTGAATGACGTTCAGGGGGATGGACGATGGATGTCTCTGGTCAGTTTTGGATTGTTCTTCAGTCTCGATGGTTGCATGCTGCTATATCCCCCACCACCACACACACCCTATACACAGCTCGATTATCATGCAGCAAGCCTTAAAATTAATAAAGAGATGTACTTACCTGTCCAGGCTCCCCTGGTTTCCTCCAGCCTTGTTCCTGTATTCCTGTATTCCCTGCCGATTCGGCCGATTATCGTTCCGTGTAATAGTACCCTTACACTTCACTTGGATCAGAAGTCCCCGAGGTGGGTGTGGTGAGCGAGGAACAAGGCTGGAGGACACCAGGGAAGACTGGACAGGTAAGTATAATCTTTAATTTTTTTATTCACCCTATCGATCCTTCAGCTGATCTTTGTCTTTGTTACATGGAGCGATAATCTGCTGACTCCTGATTCTGCAGATTATTGTTCCGTGTAAGAGGGCCCTAAGAATTGTGAAACTATAACTCCCACACTGCCTAAGCGCGGGTTCACACTACGGAATTCTTGCGGACAATGTCCGCGGAATTCCGTCAGCTGTCTGCCCGGACATCTGGGCGGCCCCATAGACACCATTCTATGGGCCGGCGTATTCCGCTATACGCTGAAAGAAGTGTCATGTCACTTCTTTTAGCGGATCGCGGAATACGCCGGCCCATAGAATGGTGTCTATGGAGCCGGCGGAAAAGCGCGTGCCCGTGCGGGCGGACAGCTGACGGAATTCCGCGGACATTGTCCGCGAGAATTCCGTGGTGTGAACCCGCCCTAATGCTGGAAGCACAGCTTATAGACCATGACTGGAGAGTTTGTAAAAGAAAAAGTTCTCATTGGTCATTGATGCTTACAAGGTCCATAATAGATTGGCCGGGCTGTGACTCCTGCCATCACCTCTGATCAGCAGTATGAAGCAGCCATCAATGTTCACTGCTGCTCTTCCTTGTAATCACTATACTTTTAGGGAAGCATCGGCCTGTTCAGCTAAGATACCCTATGTAATAGGACCTTTAGTAACGGCAAAATTACCCCATTCATTACAATAGGAGGTAGAGTGCAAGAATGCACAGCAGCAAATGTTTATAAAGCTGTAGCACTCTCATTGGTTCTGGGAAGGAAAAGCCATCAATTTTAAAAAACCCGAAGCACCCCTCTAAGAGCTGTACTCTGAGCCAGTCTCCCTCCCCCCTTTCACAGCATGCGGTTTCACAGATTCACTGCAGCTGCATCCCCCTCCTCTCTGTCTTGTATTATAGTGGTATATTTTTATGTTTCTGAGCAGCTACATACATCCTGCATTATAATGGAGCCAATGTTGTGTGTCTTTTAGCACAATCACTTTGTGGCGAGCAGCAAAGACAAGGAGCCGGAGGTGGTGTTTATTGGAGACTCCAATGTGCAGCTGCTGCACCAGCTAGAGGTGAGGGTCTTTGATATTGCTGCATGTGCCGTCATTTCTGTTGTCCAGCGGATTAGTGAATGTTGTGTGTCCTCCCCCTCCGTCAATTCTTGGCAGTACCAGGCAGTCTGTCATGTAGAAGGAGCTGGACTATAAGAAAACCATTTGGAGTCTTTGTTGTGTAATTGTCTTCTTCCCTCTCAGATCTGGAGGGAGCTCTTCTCCCCACTACACGCTCTGAACTTTGGGGGACTGGGTGATGGCACCCAACACGTCCTATGGAGACTCAAGAACGGAGAGCTGGATCACATTAAACCAAAGGTAATTTGTGTCCAATAATGTCAGTTTATATACTCTGACACATAACTGTTCACTAATCCAGAAACACACTACAACTACTCCAATCATCTGCTCATACTATGAACAGATGATGGGAGGAGTAGTAGTGTCTATCTGTCCCACTGCACCAAGCAGGGAGGGAGGAGGTAGTTAGATGCACCGCCACTTCTCTCCCTCCCTGCTCGGTGCCCTCCATTTGGGGAGCAAATGTCCTTTGCATAAACATAGTCTATCAATAAAGTGTAGTTTTTACATTACATTACATCTTCCATACACTTCAATACAGTCCATAGGCTTCTACATATACTGCGCCCCCTGCTTGACACTCTATAGGAATAACACCTGATTCGTGACGTCACATTTTTTGTGAGAATTTGAACACTCCATGATCTACTAAATTAAGGGAAATAGTCCTATATGTGCATTTCCCATAATTAATGTACATTAGGAATAACATATTAAAAAATACTTTTGGCCGAACTTCTCCTTTAAGGTAGGATCTCTGCTTGCTGACAAGGTACAAGAACACTCTCCCTTTCATCCAGAGGATATAAACCTGTCCTAGTTCAGAGCTCCCACAGGGCGGCTTATCATCTTTTGGGAGTAAATGTTTTCACTTACAAAATATGGCGCCTTCCCATAGGATAAAAGTTACATTAGTTTTGAGTTATATTCTAGAAATTGTTGCCCGAGACGTCCCAGTTATGTCAGGGGAGATGAGGGCAAATAACAATTGTGCTTCAGTCACACCTTCAATGTAGTAGTACAGGTACTTAAAGGGTTACTCCGAAGACTTAAAAAAATATACAGTATCTTTTTCTTCCAAAGTGGAAGGAAAAGTGAGTGCAGTATGTTTTATAAAATGCAGGTGAAGCGGCCGGCACCCCTACATCCTACATCTGAAGCTGTAAGTATTAAAGAGGGGGGTGCTAGCCACTTTAAGATTGTTGAAATCATTGCGTCGGGGGGGGGGGGGATTTCTGTCTTGATCATTGGTGGTCAGTGTGGTCTGGCCCTATAGCCCTCTCCTTGGCACTGTCCAGCACTGAAATCCATGGCTCTTATGAACTTGCTTGGGCTGGGGAGATGATCCACATGTGTCTTACTGCACAAAAAACAGCACTTGCTGTACATCTGGATCCTCTCCCGCAGCTGGATCTGGATCAACTTCATAAGGGCCATGGATTACAGGACCAAACAACACTGACCAACAGTGATCAAAAAGGACCGTATGGTATTGACAACTGTACCAAGAATAATTAACCCCTTCCTACCCTGATTGTCGCTCCCCTGTACTATTGCTGTACCCGTACTGTCGCCGTTGTTACTGTATGACATCCTAAAAAATAAAGGGACCTTTACCAAATAATGCAACATTGTGCCCACTTTGTAGTTCAAAATATTTTTTTTCTAATTCTCTTCCTCTAAAACTTAAAGCAAAATATACAATATTTTTTTTGGGTAATACATAGAGCAATGACCACTTGCTGTGGAGACGCTGACACGCTCTGCAATAGCAACAGGCAGCCCCCCCACAAGTACTGAATATAAGAATATATATGTGGGGATGAGGTCGGGACCCTGCTCTGTATAGTGCTGTGCAGCAGAGCTTGATCAGAGAAGGGGTCTTGGAACTGCAGGGTTTTGACAGCCCTGCAGTTCCTGACACAGACTTCAATGGCAGCAGAGGGACATAATGGCATCCCTGCGCCAGCGCCAGTCTATACATATGAAAAAACTTAAAGCGATGTACCTGATGGTACATTTGCTTTAAGCCCCTTCTCAGTGGTGAGGTCCCCAGCTATCATACATTTCTTACCTGTTCTGATGGAGAATACAGTTCTCTTTGCCGCCACCAGGGGGAGTTCACTGTATACTAATGTAGTAGCTGTAGGGATCCTTATGCAGAGATTTCCTCCAGCAGTGACTGTGGCCTGTGTGATGGGAGGCAGAGGATATGGAGCCCCTTAGGAAGAGTTTGGAATATATGTAGATCAAATCAAATAAATTGTAGGAACAATCCTGCCCTAGGCCTCCACTATTATTGTGTTCAACATCCTTAACGAAGTAAGAAATAATAGATATTGAAGGGAACCAGTCACTATAAAATCGCCCCTGCAGCTATAAACACATTGCTATACGTCCCCAAGCACTGTTTCCAGACATATACGTAAACTATGAGCGTTACTTATATGGCCCGAAAACGTACCTATGCAGGCATGAGGATGGTCCTCAGCTGCTAACTAGTCATGGCTGCTGGGGAACATCATCAGCAATCACGCCTCCCTGCGAGTGTCAGTGTATAAGAGCCTGCAGCATCATGAGGGTCTGTACCTGAGCACCGACGCTCCCAGAGAGGCATGGTTGCCGAAGATGTTTCTTACCAGTCATGACTTTCTATGAGTTAGTAGGAGAAGCAGGACTCCCAGCCCAGAGGTGATGGGGTAAGCTTGTTTCACACACATTTTCTTCATGGGCAAGAGAAACAAGACGCACAAGAGTCCTGACCGATTTTACACAGCTCACACGGAAAATGCTAGATCAGTTCCCAGAATTCTCTATAGGTCTGCAGGCAGCATGGCCCCCTGTGTCCTGTGCCGTCCTCATAGAGGTGACCTGACAGCTCAGCCACAACCACCGACATTTATTTTAGTAAAGTGTTTTATGATTTGCAGGGAAGGCCTCTGTCTTGGTTAACCTGTCATGCCCTGTTCCTTCCTCACAGATCATTGTGCTTTGGGTGGGCACATATAACTGTGGGCACACAGCTGAACAGATTGCTGGCGGGATCCAGGCCATTGTGCAGTGCATGCAGCGGAGGCAGCCGCAAGCTAAGGTCATAGTGCTGGTGAGTGAGATTCTCTATAGGTAGGAGGACCTGCAGTATGGAATGGCATGTATTACCACTAGAGATGAGCGAACCAGGTTCGGGTTCGAGTCCAGCCGAACCTGAACGATCGGCATTGGATTAGCTGGGGCTGCTGAACTTGGATCAAGCTCTAAGGTTGTCTGGAAAACATGGATACAGCCAATGACTATATCCATGATTTCCACATAGCCTTAGGGCTTTATCCAACTTCAGCAGCCACCGCTAATCAAATGGCGAAAGTTTGGGTTCGGATGGACTCGAACCCGAACCCGGTTCGCTCATCTCTAATTCCCACTGATGTCTGTAACACCTATACACTCACACACACCTATCTCCTTATTGATTCCACCACCTGCATTAATGCAGTATCAGCAGACCGCTAAAATACCCTTTTTAATGGTTTCATTCCATTTTGCAGGGTTTGTTGCCACGAGGGCAACACCCCAACCCTCTGCGGGAGAGGAACAGGAGGGTGAATGAGCTGCTGGCAGTGGGGTTGCAGTCCATGCCCAATGCAACTTTCTTAGATGTGGACCCCGGATTTGTACATTCAGACGGCACCATCAGCCACCACGACATGATTGACTACCTGCATCTGAGCCGGCTGGGATACTCCCGTGTGTGCCAGACTATACACAAAACACTACTCCGCCTGCTGGAGGGCAGAGGAACAGCCACTCAGCAGTAGCCGCTCCAGAGCGAAGACATACCTTGTGTGATGATCTTTTGGGTTTTGGGGGGGTTATAGGTTCTCCCCCACTGAGGAATAATTTTTCCAAAGATATAGCTAAAGGGAAATTGGTAGCTTGTACTTTCTCCTGCATTAACCAGCTGACTTCCCTCCGGAGCATTGTTCTCCCCCTTCTCATACACTCTTCACTGCCTGTGCAGAGGATGGAACGGACCACCCCCTGCCCCCGATATTTCCTTTTTGTTATTTTTATCTTTTGTACAGTATTATGTTTTTGTTTTGTATTTTCCAGTGAGCCTGTAGTTTCTCTCATTTCCTTTCCCTAATCCGTATACCAAACGTATGTGCACAACACTAAAAGGTCATAGTTCGATCCTTCCAAACCATGTAATAAAGCTGTTGTGACATGAAGCAATCTATGACTGGTGGTTTTTGGGTTAAATCAGTGGTCTCCAATAGAGATGAGCGAATCGGGTTCGAGTCGATCCGAACTTTTGGCATTTGATTAGCTGGGGCTGCTGAACTTGGATAAAGCTCTAAGGTTGTCTGGAAAACATGGATACAGCCAATGACTATATCCATGTTTTCCACATAGCCTTAGGGCTTTATCCAAGTTCAGCAGCCACCGCTAATCAAATGCCGAAAGTTCGGGTTCGGATCAACTCCAGCATGCTCCAGGGTCACTCATCTCTAGTCTCCAACCTTTGCGACTGAGGCCTAAAAAAGAAATTCCATAGCTCCATGGTTCTTTTCCTAACCTACCATTGAACTGAACATGTCAGGGAATGAGGTGGTGGTGCAACAGTCCATAGCACATACTCTGGAGTTAAAGGCCAAAGGAGCCATGGCACTTTTATTCTAGACCAGTAATGGGGAACCTTCAGCCCTCCAGGTGTTGCAAAACTACAATTCCCATCATGCTTAGACAGCCAAACCTTTAGCTTCAGCTGTCCAGGCTTGATGGGAATTGTAGTTTTGCAAAACCTGGGGGGCTGATGGTTTCTCATCCCTGTTCTAGGCCGTAATTCTGATAAGATGTCGAAGACGTATCTAATCAATTGGCCATCAAAGGCATTATCCAGGATTAGAAATATCTGTCTGCTTTCTTCCAGAAAAAGCGCCATGCATGTCCATATTGTCGCTTAAATGCTGAAAGGGGAACTCCAGGTAGAAGTTAAAAAAAATGCAATATAGCAGAAGCATATAGCATTACTTACCTATCTATCCCAGTTTTGAAACTACTAAAAATCCATTTGTTATGGGAGCTTTTGTTCTGTTTTGTCTTTCTGCACTTCCTGGTTTATCAGTTGTACACAGTACTACAGGTTCCAGAATGCAATGCTTTCCCTCAGCTGTTCATCACAGTCCCCCACCCTGCCCAAAGCTGTTGCTGAACATCTAGGCTGTGTTCATACATTGCAGTTTCATTGTGTTACTGAATTATTTGCAGTAATTTATTATTTCAATGTGGTCTCACCCCCACAGCACGCTATGTTCTCTACCTGTAACACCACACAACGCCCTGTATTCTCTACCTGTAACACCACACAGCACGCTGTATTTTCTACCTGTAACACCACACAGCACCCTGTATTCTCTACCTGTAACACCACACAGCATGCTGTATTCTCTACCTGTAACACCACACAGCACTGTATTCTGTACCTGTAACACCACACAGCACACTGTATTCTCTACCTGTAACACCACACAGCATGCTGTATTCTCTACCTGTAACACCACACACCACGCTGTATTCTCTACCTGTAACACCACACACCACGCTGTATTCTCTACCTGTAACACCACACACCACGCTGTATTCTCTACCTGTAACACCACACAGCACGCTGTATTCTCTACCTGTAACACCACACAGCACCCTGTATTCTCTACCTGTAACACCACACAGCACGCTGTATTCTCTACCTGCAACACCACACAGCACCCTGTATTCTCTACCTGTAACACCACACAGCACGCTGTATTCTCTACCTGTAACACCACACAGCACGCTGTATTCTCTACCTGTAACACCACACAGCACGCTGTATTCTCTACCTGTAACACCACACAGCACCCTGTATTCTCTACCTGTAACACCACACAGCACGCTGTATTCTCTACCTGCAACACCACACAGCACCCTGTATTCTCTACCTGTAACACCACACAGCACGCTGTATTCTCTACCTGTAACACCACACAGCACGCTGTATTCTCTACCTGTAACACCACACAGCACGCTGTATTCTCTACCTGTAACACCACACAGCACGCTGTATTCTCTACCTGTAACACCACACAGCACATTGTATTCTCTACCTGTAACACCACACAGCACACTGTATTATCTACCTGTAACACCACACAGCACACTGTATTATCTACCTGTAACACCACACAGCACACACTGTATTCTCTACCTGTAACACCACACAGCACATTGTATTCTCTACCTGTAACACCACACAGCACACTGTATTATCTACCTGTAACACCGCACAGCACACTGTATTCTCTACCTGTAACACCACACAGCACACTGTATTCTCTACCTGTAACACCACACAGCACACTGTATTCTCTACCTGTAACAGCACACTGTATTCTCTACCTGTAACACCGTACAGCACCCTGTATTCTCTACCTGTAACAGCACACAGCACACTGTATTCTACACCTGTAACACCACACAGCACGCTGTATTCTCTACCTGTAACACCACACAGCACGCTGTATTCTCTACCTGTAACACCACACAGCATGCTGTATTCTCTGCCTGTAACACCACACAGCACGCTGTATTCTCTACCTGTAACACCACACAGTATTCTCTGCCTGTAACGCTGATATTGGAATAAAGTAAAGAACTTTTTGAATTTTTATTTTCTTTTCATTTCCATGCACATATTACGATCAAGCATCTGTTATCTTTCAAGTTGAGCCCCACAATAAGGCTCTGATCCTCTCTGCTGTTTAGCATCATTTACTTGTGTTACTGCATCATTTTTGTGAATAAGCTGCAGTACTGCAATGACACTCCAACACGTGTGAACACAGCCCTAATTTCACTGCACACTTCTGCACAATTAGAGAAATCAGTGCAACACCTGTTTCTGGCCGGTCAGAGATGGTGAATCACTCAGGGGATTGGGGGATCCAGCCAAGCCTCCTGTGACATCACACTCTTCCCCCTGTCTGCATCATCAGCCTGATCTCAGCAAACACACACAATTTGAGACAGAGGCATGGAAGATTTGTCTCCTAAGGGGGGAGAGCAGAGGGAGCAGGAGACAATGTGGATTTGCACAGGGGCCATTTTTTTCCACTTCCTGGATTTCTATCAGCTACCAGTGTGGTAGAACTGTACAGATACAGTAATAGGCTGGGTTCACACTACGTATATTTCAGTCAGTATTGTGGTCCTCATATTGCAACCAAAACCAGGAGTGGATTAAAAACACAGAAAGGATCTGTTCACACAATGTTGAAATTGAGTGGATGGCCGCCGTATAACAGTAAATAACGGCCATTATTTCAATACAACAGCCATTGTTTTAAAATAACAGCAAATATTTGCCATTATATGACGGCCATCCACTCAATTTCAACATTGTGTGAACAGAGCCTTTCTGTGTTTTTAATCCACTCCTGGTTTTGGTTGCAATATGAGGACCACAATACTGACTGAAATATACGTAGTGTGAACCCAGCCATATATTGTATAGACAAGTTTTTCTTATGCGGAGTTCCCCTTGAAGATCTTCACTCAGAGCAGCAACAGGAGGACTGGAATTCAGTTTAAAGTTCTTTAACAGCATTGCATAAAGCTGAGAAGCAGCAAGAATAAGAGATGATGGAACCTACTGCAATTTCGGGCTCAGACAAACCCAAACACTCAACCTAGCTGCATCCATCTTCTCCAGGCACTGGGATTCTACAGCTGAGCATTTAGGTTCATGCAAAGTTCGCTCATCTCATCAGACTGTGGAAGCACAGTGCACAAAATTACTGTATATTCTGGGCACATTCCCTCCCTGTTAATGGGATCAGGGGCCTAGTGGTTAGAAAGTAACAAAAGTGGTGGTCCCAGCACTCTGCAGTTAATAAAAAAAATATAAACTTTATTTTATTCCAAGATGGTTAAAAAAGCTCATGTATGGTGAACAGCAAAGGACCTACGCGTTTCGCGCGCATAATCATGGTCTAATGAGCATATTGCATAACACATGTTAAAAACAAGAAGCAACCAATGATGAGCACTAGTATACGTACGTCATGAGTGACGTGTGGAAACACCTGCAGGGTAAATGATGAGTATCGTGGTGCTACTTAGCATATACGTAAATACAATTTAGTATGGTCAGGCACCGGTACTTAACACTGTGAGCATAGTACAAAAAGTATCTATGATCGAGCCCTGAGATGCATATGACTACACATTACCAAATAATGTAGGTTCGCATTAGTGGAGACAATAAACTATATACATAACATTAGTCGGACAAATAAGTAACCGCTTCACTATACAATGATGTGTGTGAACAGTGGCTAAATGTAGTAACCACAAATAAGGTTACAGGTAACTGATGGTTGCAAAATAAGCAAACAAACTTACTACCTATAAGATGATAAAACAAATGGAACTGTTTACATCCATAGATAAAACAAAATGAGAAATGAATAATTAATAAATAAAACAGGTAACAAATGATAGTAACTAAACAATCGTACTAGCTGTTCGGGTGCATCTAAACACTTTATTGAAAAACATCAGGGGGACATTTCATCTTTCTGCTTCTATGGTATTAGGAAGGCACATAAACCCACGAGAGGTGGTAGTCAACATAAAATACTACTAAACATGGAGGCAGAATATATTTTTAAATTAAACACTAGGTTCCCTTATGGTCTGAATTTCAAAAACGATTTACTATATCATTACACATATTAGTAGTCTTTTTTTGCATCCATGATTGCCCATTACAATTAGATGTTCAGTTCATGCAGTTACTCATATATATTCTCTACACTACGTATTTGCATGTTGGCCCTTTAACTCTTTCATCTCATTTTCATATTGCTGAATGTTTAGGGATCTCTGCTGTACATTTTTTACATCGTCTTTTCGTTTTTTCCTTATCTATATGGACATACACCCTTCCCTGATGGTTACGTAAAGGGTTGTTTTGTCCACACTTGTATTCATTTGTTAATGTTCATTCACACTTTGCGTTTTTCTTGTTTAGTTACTATCATTTGTTACCTGTTTTATTTATTAATTATTCATTTCTCATTTTGTTTTATCTATGGATGTAAACAGTTCCATTTGTTTTATCATCTTATAGGTAGTAAGTTTGTTTGCTTATTTTGCAACAGTTACCTGTAACCTTATTTGTGGTTACTACATTTAGCCACTGTTCACACACATCATTGTATAGTGAAGCGGTCACTTATTTGTCCGACTAATGTTATGTATATAGTTTATTGTCTCCACTAATGCGAACCTACATTATTTGGTAATGTGTATGCATCTCAGGGCTCGATCGTAGATACTTTTTGTACTATGCTCACAGTGTTGTACTATGCTCACAGTGTTAAGTACCGGTGCCTGTCCATACTAAATTGTATATACGTATATGCTAAGTAGCACCACGATACTCATCATTTACCCTGCAGGTGTTTCCACACGTCACTCATGACGTACGTATACTAGTGCTCATCATTGGTTGCTTCTTGTTTTTAACATGTGTTATGCAATATGCTCATTAGACCATGATTAAGCGTGCATGCGCGCGAAATGCGTAGGTCCTTTGCTGTTCACCATACATGAGCTTTTTTAATCATCTTGGAATTAAAGGGAACCTGTCACCCCCCGTGCCGGGGTGACAGGCTCCCGACCCCCTGTTAGAGACCCCTATACTTACCTCATCCCGCCGGGTCCCGCTTCTGGATTCGGTCGGGTCCCGGAGATCTCAGCCGCTGCAGCCCGGCGCGCGCGCTGACAGATGAGTCCAACGCTCATAGAGAATGACGGAGCGCTGGACTCTCCTGTCATTCTCTATGGGTGTTGGACTCATCTCTCAGCGCGCGCGCCGGGCTGCAGCGGCTGAGATCTCCGGGACCCGACCGAATCCAGAAGCGGGACCCGGCGGGATGAGGTAAGTATAGGGGTCTCTGACGGGGGGTCGGGAGCCTGTCACCCCGGTACGGGGGTTGACAGGTTCCCTTTAAATAAAGTTAATATTTTTTTTAACTGCGGAGTGCTGGGACCACCACTTTTGTTACTTTCATTCTGAATTGGCAGTTGGCCGAAGCCGAACCCCTGCACCCTCTTTCTTCACATGAGGATCCCTTCAGACCCAAACAGGAGGTGAGCGGACTACCTTTATTTTTTCTTGTTTGCCTATTGGTTAGAGGCCCCACTGATCAGCATGTTATCTCCTATTGTGTGGCTAGGGTTTAAGGGTGCACTCCAGCAACAAACCCTCTTAGCATAAGGCTGGGTCCCCACTGCAATGCTGATTTACACTACGCTTACTATACAGATCGGAAGTAACTTTCCCAGTTGTAAGTCTATGAAGCTCAGAATAGCAGACTGACTTTTGGCCCATGTACAAGATGCTGCTCCAGATGTGGTCATCTATAATTGGAGTGCAGCATTTGGTAAGTAGAGCAACCATTTAACTTCACCAGCCTTATGCTGGGAGGGTAGAACATCTGGAGTTTCTTTAATAAAGCCCCTATTAGACGGGGTGATGGAGGGAAGCCAATGAGTGCTGTCAGCAATCACTTGCTCCTCATACCCCGCTCGCTGCCGGCGCTATTACGTGCGTCAGCAGCAAACAGGTAAGTGCTGGCGGGCGCCTAGATGAATGCTAGATCGTCCGGGCAGCCCATAGAAGATAGCAGAGGTCTGCTGCCGGCGCACCTGTTGCCCGGAGTGACGGCTTATTAATCGTTCTATTACACGAGACGATTATCGTCCGAATATGGCCAATAATAGTTTCGTGTAATAGGGCCTTAAGTAGAAACATCCAGTTTTTTTTATCTCCCCTTATTTCATCGCATTCTGGCGGAGAAAAGAACGATCACTTCTCTGTGAGAATATGATGCTGAGAAGAAGCATACAGCACCATAAGAAACTAAAGTAAACTAGTAGTTGGTCTTTGCTGGCATCTAATCCATACGCATTGTGAGCTTATTCATTGGTGTCGGCCGGGTGAACATCACTTTAACGGCCGGGAGCCGTACTTTACATTGTGAGAACAGGCTATCTTGTGCAGCCGCACAAAATATACCTGCCAATTGTTTTGTGCGGAGAACCACAGTTGTAGTGTATTCCGTGATTCCATACAAAGTAATGTAATTGTACACTGTCATTAAACAACAGCCATTTTTTAACGTAAAAATACATAGTGTGAACGTGGCCTAAAGAAGGGAATCAGTTATAAAAGCAGTTGGAAACAGACTCCAGATCATTAGGGTGGTCGCTGGTGGCCTCTAACCACCTTGGTGGATAGATCTCTCTCTATATCCAAATAGGGAGAGACTAGGGCTGGGCGATATGGCCAAAAAATAAAATCTCAATGTTTTTTTTTTTTCTTTTTTGCTAAAACAGAAGATTTTTCTCCTTGCAGCGTAAGATACTATTTTAATGACGTTTGAGACAACTGTAACAGTGCTTCCTCTGTGCCCCCCTGTAGTAAACAAGCCCTCTCTATGCCCCATATAAATAGTTTTTCGAAATATGGGCCACTCTGTCTTCCCATATAGTATAGGAGATTTTCTCTGTGTCTCCATCTAGGTAGGGTGTACTAGTATAGGTACAGATGAGGGGTGTAGAAGTACAGGATGGATGAGGGGAGCTGGGGTGAATGAGGGGACTGGGGCAGCTGGGGCTGACAGAGAGGAAACTGGTGCAGCTGGGGGTGACAGAGAGGAAACTGGGGCAGCTGGACACACACCTCTCCTCCTCTCACCCCCGGCCGCACATGGAGCTCCCTGATCTCTGGAGGAGGCCGCGGGGACTGCAGAGTAAGACAATCGCATCACTGCAGGTCCTGGGGCTGTACAGCAGGACCGGGGGGCTGCACTGCACCCTCCGATCCTGCTGAACAGCTCCAAGACTCGCAGCGATGCGATCACCCTACCCTGCATTCCCCGCGGCCTCCTCCAGAAACCGGGAAGCTCCACGTGCGGCCGGGATGCTAGGGGGCGGCGCCTCTGCTAGCTTAAGCAGCTGGAAGCCGTCCGCACACCTCACCGCCTGCAATGATTTTTTGTGAAAATCGAATTTACGATTTTCACAAAAAATCTAAAATCGATTCCAAAATCGCCCAGCCCTATGAGAGACCGATCAACTACACCTGGAACCATCCTGATGACCTGTAGCCCCTTCCCTATTCATTCATACATCGTCATAATAAGGGAGTCCGTCCTGTTGTTTGAGTAGCATGAAACTCACGACAACAACCAGATCGCCCCTAATATTTCAGAAGCACTTGAGAAATAATTGGATTGGTTTCTACGGATGGCTGCTCCACCTACCTTGCATCAGTTTGGATGAATCTACTGTGAAGTGTGAACAGGGTGATAAACACGCCAAAGTCTTCTCTCCAATGAGGCATCACACTTGATTTTTTTTTAAGACTTTTTTTTATTTCATTACAGTAAGAAATATTGCACATGATCAACATGTCTGTTCTGTCTCAGTCCTCTCTCTGAACAAACAAAAAATATAAGCGCAAGATGTCTCCTCCATCTGATCTGTGGCTACGCTGGTGGCAGGGGCATGGGCACCAGGACCGCGTCTCGCCTTGTTCATTCTTCCTGGCTGGCAGATGCAGAGTTGAAGTATACAGGTTTATACATTGCCGCTGTGAAACAGTCCGTCTCTTCTAAGAACACTGGAAAGGAGCACTGTGCATCGATGCCAGCCCACACCGTGATATACTTAGCCCCTTCCAGGTCATGATGGAAAGAACTGGTTCATGTTTGCCCCCCACCACAGACCCAGGACTGTGGGCCCCTGCTACAGGAGCCACAAAAGAACCAATCCGCCAGGCCTAGCCAGAGTCTGTGCTGCAGCACCTTTAGAGTAGGAAAGCTTAGTAGCACTATATAATGCAGCATGTTTGTTTCAGGGGCAGAGGGGTCACCCACACAAATACAGCATCGAAAACTCAAAGCAATGTGATTAGCAGGCAAGCCTCCTCCCCCAATGCAGAAAACAGAAGGGGGGCCAATCCCACGCCTCATGATCCTGACAACATACATCACTCCGGGGACATTTAGGAAAACTGAAGTCAAATTAAAAGACAAAAAAATTAAAAATAATAAAGTGGCGGTACTCCTAGCAATCCAACTTATCAGAATCTTGTGGACAACACACTCTCCCAATTTTTATCTATTTTTTTAAATGTGCATCAGTTTTAATAAACTTCCCCACTGCATGTAAATAGCAGCGAGCCTCTCTATTACAGCGCCATGACACCACAGTGACGACACGTCCTCACTGCACTCTGTACATGTCAAATATACATATATTATCCCAAGACTGCTGCACTGCTATATAGACACAGACCTTCCATCCTCTCTGCAGTGCCTAGGATTATAGCGGATCATACAGACTGGTTAACCCTTGCTATAAAAACAGCACAGACAGACCCTCTGAATATAGCAGAAGTGTGCGAGGAGAGCATATAGCCCTTCAGTATACATGTGCATCCTGGTATACCAATGGCATATACTTCCTTTTATATACAGCAGGGTAAAATCTGTATACTCACTGGAGGAAAAGAAAAGGAAAAAAAAAAAAAAAACAACTATATACAGTAGGGTTCACCTCTGTATACTGCCCCCTGGTACAGACCACACACAGTGTTGAAAACAGGCACAGGGCAGGGGGAAAAAAAAAAAAAAAAGGTGCTGGAGCCTATAGAAACCAGAAAGGTGTCCCTTCATACATGTATCCAATACCTGCGGCTGCAGCACCTTTTTTTGCTTGCACCAGTTACAGCAGAGACTGGGAAAGCATAATATGAAAGAATAGGAAAGAAGAGCGGCAATGAAACTGAATAACGCATCATCATAATAGGAGGCTGTGTGCCGTCTGTACCCACCCACTCCTCAGCGCGCAGATATATCCACACACGTGTATAATACAGACATACACATAGTGTATATATATGTATATATAGAGTGTGTGGATATACCCTGTGTCTAGTGATTGACATTCTTTCCAGATGATCGGATCAGAAGGAATCTCTTTTTTAACATCACTCCTCTTGCATAAAAAGGTCTCTATATATAATTATATATAATATATTTATATATTTATACAGCTCCCCATAGTGCAGCTGCTTCTCAATGAACTAAAGTGTCATAAGAAAATATGATTTCCCCCCCGATACCCTCCCCCATCCCATCACGGCACTTGTGTCCATCTCTAGGACAGTGTCACGCGTTTGACCACAATAATTTTTTTTTTGCAACGCAAATCTAACCACTGTGCTGTCCGATCGGACTGACCTGAACAAGCTGCTGCTACACCGGTGCTGACCTGGCATACACTCTAATGACAACACCACAGCACTCTGCTACATCGCTAAGTCCTCACTACGTGTCCGCTTCCATAACCAAAAATCATCATTTCTGAGCAACCTATGCTACACGCCAATCCCATGGCTAGGGGCCAAGGTTACCTGCTGCCCTCTCAGCACCCCACAACGAATACAGCTGAGTCCGTATGCCAGTGGTGATTGAGAAGAGATCTAGAAGTGCCATGAATGAGCCGGTCAGAATGATCTCCCTGCCGTCTGGACGTCTCTATAGTTGCACATTCTGCCAAGGAATGAGTGGATTGTCTGTGCATGAGGGGCCAAAGTCTGATGAGGGTATAGGAGGGAGCAGATAACCCCCACATCACCCCTGGGTAATCCTCCTAGGAGATCCCCCCACTCCCCCAGTCTTCAGAGTTCAGTGGGTGGCTATACACAAAGACTCCCTCCAGCCTTGAGCACTCATCTGCTGCTTGAAGGTTCGGGAGGTTCTTGTCCTCCCTCCCAAGTGGCATCAGGGGGCTCGGCAGGCCGAAGTGCATGATCCTGTGATGGGGGCTGCATTTCAGAAGGTCCAGTCTCAGAGGTGCTGGGGGAAGAATGCTCAGGGAATTGGGGGTGTTCTGTTGGCGTAGCCGCCTGCATGATCTTCTGCCTCACCTCACGAATCTTTAGCTGAAGACAAACCTTGGTGGGAAAGATGTCTGAAAAGCGGGACTGGAAGGCAGCGGTGGACTGAGCTGAGGAGAGGAGGAAGAGAAGACATTTATGTAGGACATGGCTACCACATAACATATCAATGAACATCATTCTATCATCCCAAGACTAGAAGAAAAAAAACAAAAAAAAAAAAAACACATGAATAGTAGTGCTGTCTTCTTCTGTAGAGATCCAGACATTCCATTGCTTTCTATAGAAGAGTCCCTAGGCATCTGGGGGTGGTAATGAATGCGTTACACGTGGTGCCCCTGGGGACTGTCAGCTGCTATGTGCCTGTACAGTGATGGCTGGAAAGGGAGAACAAAGGTACTGCTGCCATTTGGGGTCTGTGCTTTAAAATGGCCCTAAACTCCGTCACAAAGTGCTGTAGGGATATAAGCGGTCCTCACACTATCTCCCCCTATAATAGGCAGATCTTCTGCAGAGTTCTGCTCCTTCCTCCCAGGCCATGTATTGGTTTGGCCCATACTGCCAGTCTTAACCGCCTTAAGTGTATCTCAACTTTTATACAACTTCAGACCTGTCAGAAATCATGACCCTCACAGACCACCACAATTAAAGGGACAGAAGGGCTTGGCTTGGTGCTCTACCTCTGTTGCTGAGGGAGAATATGGATGCCATGACAGTCTCAGAGCCGCTACACTGGCTGAAAGCTGAGGGGGCACAGCACTTAGCCGAGAGCTTCAGTCCCTTTCATTCTGGTTATTGGAAAGGGTCTCTGCAGCCGGACACCCACTGATAACAGCAACACTTTGTCACTTTGCTAGTATACTGTATGTGATTTATTAGGGGAAAGAAATTTGGACATTCTAGCATACTGCAGTGTATTATGTGTTTTAGGGTCAAACAGCACGGGCATATGTCATTAGGCAGCTTTACCCGATCAGCCTGCAGCCACTCCTGCCGCCAGAAGATCGGGGAACTGTGGAAACTACCACGCTGGGAAGGTTCCATGCACAAATCGGATTCTGATTCATTAGGGCTTGTGAACAGAACTCCAGATAGATGTATACATTGTTATGAGATCTTCCAGCAGCACACCAATCGGTAATGTGTACACATTAAGGCTATGTTCCCACACAGCCATTTAATGGCAAATAATTGCTGTTTTTTAAAAACATTGGCCGTTATTTCCCATTAAATGGGGGCCATTAACTCAATTTCAACTGTGTGCAAGCATAGGCTTTCTTTCTGTGTTTTCAATCCACTCCTGGTCTTGGTTGAAAAACACTGAGCAAAAATACTGTGTGGGAACATAGCCTAAAGAAGCCATTCAAATCCCACACGCGATTACATCACATCTCTTCTGACCCCTTTTTTTTCTCCAGCGCTATTGAAGGCCGGAAGTTAGGGTCTCCAATACATCTCTATGACAGCGCACTCAAAAGAGATGCATTGGAGACCATGACTTACGGCCTCTTTTGCTCCAGGACAGTCGGCAAAGAGGTCAGGTGGATGCTGGTGGGATATGAACGGCACCACAGGACTGGAATAAAACCGTGCTTTTAAAATCTGGCAGCCGGCAGCTTTGGCTCACTTAAGGTAGACCAGCGGGTCATCATTAGGTCACAAATCAGCATTATATTGCATCAGCACCCAGCAATCATGCTGCTGATGGGATGAGACTTTCCCCTCTGGCTAACCACATGATCGCTATTGGTTGCAGCATCTGAGGGATTAAACGTTGCTGCAGGCTCAGCTCATGTGTCCGCTTCATTCTCACACTATAGATTGTTCAGGACTTGGGGCTAACTACATAGTTCCATGTACATCATGTGGCATCAAGGGGTTAACAAATAAATAATAGGAGACTCAAGTTGTTTCCCATAGCAGTAGCCATCAGTGATCATGTCTGTTGCATTCAATATTCCCAGTGTCCTATTTAGCCTTTAGTCTGTGGAAATACTCACAAGATGGAAAGAACCCATGCTCTTGGAAGAGCTGCATGACCAGGGCTCGCCGCTGATCGAGGGTCCGGCGTAAAGATGAGTAGGGGACTTTATCGTACTCCAACTCAGCCAACATGTCATCTGCCTCAGTCCCTGTAGTCAGATAAACCAGAAGATCAATAGACAGGAACAGGATCAGAGGAAGGAATTACAAGACATAGACTGTGCCAATTCAAAGTCCCAATATATAAGAGATCACCGTACCTGTTCGTTCAAATGTGAAGATGTCGCCCTCACATTTGGCACTTTTGGGGGTGTTTGGTTCCGAGCTGCAGCTAGAACGTCTACGCATCTTCCTCTTAGGAGAAATGGGATCCTCTGTGGAGGAGTCCAAATCTAGGAAAAGCAGAAGAAATGGTTGTTCAATGTCGCCAACAGTAGTAGAGGAGGTTCCGTTAGTCGTACTCCTCTTAGTACAGGTCACATACCAGTAGAGTTCTTACGTTTCTTGCGGTATGAGCCTAGTATAGCTCGCGGAGAAGTGGCCAGAGACTGGAGCGTTGGGGACGGCAGCACCTCCTCTGGTTTAAACTCGGGAAGCTCCGCAAAGCGTTCTTCGAAGTCCACCTCGGACAGGACCCTGCTGGTGGTAGAGCAAGAGATATGAGTAGCTTAGGATAAGTGTCCGCTACTTGAAGACCCTAAAATGAAGATATAGAGAGGTAAAGGGTCCATATATGAACAACATAGGGATAACTAAACATACAAATTTAAAGACTCACTTGTCAACAGAATCAAAGGTCTTCTTCAAGGGTGGGGGACGCAGCTTGGGCTTTTTCACAGGTCCATCTTTTCTTTCAGGAACCTCAGAGGAGGCTCCTGTAGACCTGCCAGCTTCACCTGGAGACCCACCAACGCTTGTCGAGGCAGCTGATGCCACCGGAGAAGAGGGTGGGGGAGGGGCGGGTGTAGAAGGGGCTGTGTCCGGGCGGCTCTCTGGCACAGAGGCTTTCCATTCTGGTGGGTACTGTGATCGAAAAAATGGAGTCACAAATGCTCATCATAGGAACGAAAGCTTAGAAGTAAATTCATGCAAACTCTTCGGACTGATGCCAAGGTTGGACAACACCCGCTCTCCAGACTGGAAATCGTTCCTGGTCACTGGTCCCCTTCCCCAGCACTATGGGCCAAATGAGGATTAACTATCAAGGACACCATCCAACTCCATTGATAGCAGCAGATGCAGTCATAGGAACCCTGGGGCTCCTGTAGCACTGATCTACACGCATGAGGCAGGAATGTAGTCGCGCATGCAGCTTCTGACCAGCAGGTGGCACAATGCAGCAACATGTGAGAGGTAACTACTACTAGTCAAAGGGATGAGGTTCTGCAGCGGCCACTGTAGGAGAGGACGTTGCTGTGAAGACATGGCCACACACGTATATTCAGTACACGCACACATACATATATACACACACACTCAGACTGCATGCTTCAAGCATTCACTACAATAAAGCTTGCTCCCCACAGACTTACCACGGACTCCTTCTTGACGGTAGGCGACTGTGGAGGTTCTCTTTTCACATCGGCCATTGAGGAGGTGCAGCTCTGTAGAGGGGACCCTGCAGACTTCTCATCTGTAACACTTTTTGTCCACACGTCCCGTGATGATCGCTCCTCTGGAGCAGTCAACCTTGGCTTCTGCGGAGCCAAATCTCGAGGCGGAGCAGCAGAGAAGGTGCTGGATGAGGCGGAGGAGGACTGCTCTGTTGTAGCTTCTCGGACAATGGCGGTCCCTCGAGACTCTGATGTGTACCTAACCCACAGACATACTGTAAGGAATGATGCTCATTGCAACCAGCGAGGGGGGGCGCCATCCCCTTACTACATCTATGTGTCCAGAAGACCTGGATCACTAAATGGTTCCATAAGTCATGAGGGGATGTGGTATATATTTTAACCAGTTAGAGTTTAGGGGGAAAACATTTTTAAAGACTTCTGTCAGTGTTCTTACTTTGGTTCTGATGTCTCTTCACGTGGTGGCAAGGGTGCAGGGCGGGAAGTGGAGCGCACACAGGGCGAGGGGGAGGTGGCCTCATAAGATCCCACTGGGATGTTGGCGATGGTGGCCTTTACTTTCTGAGGCGGCTTTGGGAGGTTCCGTTGAGGCTTGGGGGCCACTAGACTGAATGTAACCGAGGAGGCTGCAAAAGGACAGACATTGGATTAGAGGAACACAGGCACAGGCTCCTTATCAGCAGAATAGTGAGTGCAGATCTGGAGTATAATACAGGATGCAACTCAGGATCAGTACAGGATCAGCGATGTAATGAATGTATACAGTGACCCCACCAGCAGGATAGTGAGTGCAGCTCTTCAGTATAATACAGGATGCAAATTAGGATCAGTAATGTAATGTATATACACAGTAAACCCCAGCAGCAGAATAGTGAGTGCAGCTCTGGAGTATAATACAGTCTGTAACTCAGGATCAGTACAGGATAAGTAATGTAATGTATGTACACAGTGACCTTACCAACAAAAAATTGGGTGCAGCTCTGGAGTATAATACAGTCTGTAACTCAGAATCAGTACAGGATAAGTAATGTAATGTACGTACACAGGGACCTAACCAGCAGAATATAGAGTGCAGCTCTAGAGTATAATACAGGATGTAACTCAGGATCAGTACAGGATAAGTAATGTATGTACACAGTGACCTCACCAGCAAAATATTGAGTGCAGGATATAACTCAGGATCACTACAATATAAGCATTGTAAACGACAAAGTGATTTTCTTTTGATTTTTTTTTTTAACAGTGAAACAGTAAAAACTCAAACCTACCAGTGACGGTTGTGACATGTGAGGTGCTCCCCCCTGTGGATGCGCTGATTGTCGGTGGAGATGTGACAGCTTTAGGCAGTATGGTGGTAGGTGCAGTGGGCACGATGCCTGTGCTTGCCACAGTGTACACCAGGTTTTGTGCAGAAGGAGCAGCTGGCACAGCCAATGTGCTGGGCCCGACTGAGGGATAGATCGCTGTTAAGACCTGGCTACTGCTGCTCTGGGGTACAGGAGGCGTGGAGGCAGGAGACACAGCTACCTGCCCAGGGGTAAGAATTTGGCTTTGTCCTTGGTTATGAAAAGGAATAAAGAAAAAGAATAGTTCTGGTCAGTAATCTGACATCTGAATGATAAAGTTTATCAGGACCTATGAGGTGGTATGCAGCCTCCCCATCTAAAGCATCTGTGTATGAAAGAAACAGCTAGTGTCAGAGACTGGAAATGGAGTCTTTTTTTTCTATTCATAGAAGCAGCACCACTCTTGTTTATTGGCTGAGTGGTGTATAGTCCTATTCATGTGAATAAAGCTCACCTGTGATTCCAGATATAAAAGAGGTGCTGTTTCCAGGAAGAAAGGCAGCTCCTGACCTCTGCTCCTTCTATACTTTATGGCAGGGATGGGGAACCTTTGGCCCTCCAGCTGTTGTAATACTACATTTCCCATCATTCCTGAAAAGCCAAATCCAAAGCTTTAGCTGTCCGGGCATGATGGGAATTGTAGTTTTGCAACAGCTGCAGGGCTGCAGTTTGGCAACCCATGCTATAAAGCAGGGATGGGGAACCTTTGGCCCTCCAGCTGTTGCAAAACTACAATTCCCATCATGTCTGGACAGTCAAAGCTAAGCTTTGGCTGTCTAGGCGTGATGGGAATTGTAGTTTTGCAACAGCTGGAGGGCCAAAAGGTTCCCCCATCCCTGCTTTATAGCATGGGTTGCCAAACTGCAGCCCTGCAGCTGTTGCAAAACCACAATTCCCATCATGCCCGGACAGCTAAAGCTTTGGATTTGGCTTTTCAGGAATGATGGGAAATGTAGTATTACAACAGCTGGAGGGCTGCAGTTTGGAGACCCATGCTTTATAGCTATATAATAAGCTGTTCTTCTCTTACCTGCCAGCAGTGGCTGCACGATGGTCTGACCGCTTGGACTTATAGTAGTGAAGCCAAGAGCCATGGGGCCAGCTGCAAGTGTAGTCTGTACACAAGGGCCTGGTGTAGCAGCCTGAGAGTGCGAGCTGGTGGTCACCAGAGGTAGTGTGGGACCTGCCGCAGAGGGCACATAAGTGATCCTGTCCAAGAGAGAGTATTTTAGTTGAAAAGCAGTCCGGGCAATCTAACCTAAAACGTTACTGCCATAAAGACATGAAAATTTTGTTCAGTCGATGTCTGGGAGGCGAGAACCCCACCAATCGCTAGCAGGGAGAAGCTCCCCATCTTTCCACATTGCAGGAATCAGATTCCATACTAAGTTTATGGAGCCCATCTCCTGCAGTGAGAAGAGACATGGAGAGTAGCGCTTAGCTGAGCACTTCTATTGCCTTGTTTTAGCAGTCAATGAATGTCTCAGCATACAGGACCCTGGTGAAGTCCCGCCTCGGCCGCTGAATGCCTGAGCTGCCTTGAGACATCACGTTTTAAGCCGCAGCTCAGACCAGGAAGCAGCAGCGGGATGGGACAGCTCGGCGGCGCACTCCGGGGACTTGGTGCTGGAACTGGGGAGGTAAGTGACCGGCGGCCTCTATTTCCACCCACTCCCCAGCCATACAAAAAAATCACCCCAGCACGGAGTACCCATTTAAGTCCCCGAAGTCCTAAAAGGGCATCTCTACTTGACCCCGTATTATTTATACCACATTGATAATCATTGCATGTGATTACCGAGTAGAAGGTAAGATGACTTTCTGTGGTTGAGAAGTGGCTGCCACAACAGTCGCAGTGGCCATGGTGACAGGAATCGCACTCTGGAGTGTTGAATTAGCCGGGGGCACTAAGGCACTCTGGGATGGAGCTGGCGGCTGCACCATGGGCATTGGAGTGATCTGAATTATCTGCAGGAGAAAGGATGATAGTGAGGAGGGGGAAGAAAGGAAACAAAATCATACTTGTTTACTACAGTCCAGTCTGAGGGCCGGCTGGGTAGTGGAGCAGACTACTGATCTCAGGAGTGTGACATGGTGCAGTCAGTAATCTGACATGTCTGAGGACACATCAAAAGTCACTGAAAATTACAGGAACAGCTTATAGGGGTACTCAGGTAACATTTTTTTCTTTTAAATCAACAAGTATCAGAAAGTTAAACAGATCTGAAATTTACTTCTATTAAAAAATCTAAAGTCTTCCAGTATTTACCAGCTGCTGTATGCCCTGCAGGAAGTTGTGTATACTCTGCAGTCTGACACAGTGCTCTCTGCTGCCACCTCTGTCCATGTCAGGAACTGCCCAGAGCAGTAGCAAATCCATATAGAAATCCTCTCCTGCTCTGGACAGCAGAGAGCACTGTGTCAGACTGGAGAGAATATACCACTTCCTGCTGATGAGTACTGGAAAACAGACAGATTTGTAAATTACTTCTATTTAAAAATCTTCAAACTCTCTGACACCAGTTGATTTAATTTTTTTTTTTAGTTCCCCTTTAAGTAAGCAGTACCAGGTCTCTAAGCAGTGTCACAGTAGTTCTGACTCTCACCTTATTGGTGGGTTGGGCGCCGTTCTGCACAGGGAAAGCGGAGGTTACGAGTGGTAACTGTGTTGCAGCGCCCGTCCGCACAGTCACATGAGGTGTGGTCACAGGAACCAGCATCTTGCCCTGAACTGGTGTATTGGGTGCCAGGATTCCTGGAGCGGGCAGCAGCTGGGCACAGCTCCCAGGCGAAGGGGCTGGAGAAACAGACTGAGCTGCAAATACAGAGAGTTGAAGTAAGAGCAGTGACAAGAGGCAACAATGAAAATGCAAGTGGATAGGCTTCTACCTTACCTCTGCCAGCTGCTGACACTATGCCCAGTGAAGGACTGGCAGCAGGGCCGGGCTGGACAATCGGGACAGCTTGAGGAGCGGCAATCACCTTCGCATTTCCAGGTGGAAGAGTGAACTGAATGCCCCCTGGCAACTGCTGAGGTATTGTGGGCAGAATATACTGTACTTGGGTGATACTACCCCGCTTGCCGGAAGCTGCAGGAAGCAGTTGCTGTGGCTGAAGGATTCCCAGTGGTACAGCTCCATTAGGACTGCCTGCAGGATTCTGGGTAATGAACTGCAGAGCTGTGACTGGAGCAGGGCCGGGACCATTTCCAGAACTGGGAGCAGGCTGTCCATAGCTGGGCGCCCCTACCAGCAGGTTAGTTACTAGCCCACCTGCTGGCTTTCCCTGCGGAAGTGGTGAAGATGCTGGAGAGGTCAGCTGCTGCACTGGTTTCCGGTCATGGGCATACACCACTCCAATGCCCACAGGGGAACCGGGTATTCGCCCGTCGCATAATTCACTGCTGCTGCCCCTGCTCATTGGCAATGGCTTACTTGCTATAGGTACAGGTGTGCTGCTTACAGGTTTTACAACATTAGTCACCACCGTGGAAGCCGGCTTCAAGCCTGGGGGAAAGACTCCAAGTCCTTGTGGCCCCGACACGAGGACAGTCCCTACTGTGGGTACAATAGAGCGGCTCTCTGGAGTCCCCCGCTGCATGTCATAGGGTCTGGCTACTGAGGAATACACAGTGCTGGAGGGGTTTGGTGAAGCTATACTGGGCAGAACAACAGTCTGGGGTGCACTAGAAGAGATGACGGACTGCGTGGTGTACTGACTGACAGGAGGGGCCGCCTCTCCTACAACCTTCTGACCCCCACTCTCTGAGCTCCGCTTCCTCTTGTAGCTGGCTGCAGGGTCCACCATGGTGAATCGCACTTCCGGTGGTCTTTTTGCTTGGTGTTGGCTGGGCTGCCGAGGAGGAGGTTTGGCTGGAGGAAGTGGGGGATACCCACGAGGGAAAGCGGCTTGTGGGTGATCGCTCGGCTTGGGCGACTGAGTCATATTCACGGCTCGTTCAGATTTCAAGTCATCGGAGGAAAGTGGAAAGTTCCCAGAAAGGGAAGAGGAACGAATAACTGGGGAGAAGACCCCTTGTGCTGCACCCTGGAGAAACCGAAAATGTAGGGTTAAACTGTGGCCATTAAAAGCAAAGGACGCTGGGAATCTCTGTGCAAATTTACCTTGATTTCCGTCTCATCTCCGGATACACCCTCACTGTCGCTGTCTGTGACGCGTTCTTTGCATTTCAGGTCTATGTCCGTACAGCCAAACCCGTCATCTGCATTGGAGATGGAGTATTAAAAAGGCAAAGATACAATAGCGGCATAAGACAGCGGCCAACAACATGGACGTACCGATGACATCATCATCACCTTCCTCCTCACAGATGACCATCCGCTCCTCATCACTGGTCATGTCTTCGCTGGCCGTGCGTGGAGGGCGATAGGGTCCCGGAAGGGTTGGACAGGCACGGGACGTTGGGCAAGCAGAACTCTCACTGTGTGTAGGCATGGGGAATGCCGTGGGCTCCGGGCCGCCAAATGCCACCTTCTGGTTGGAATATGGAGAACGACTTGAGCACATCTGTGAACAATCATCATGGTTGCAGTATATGGAATGTATGGACATGACTTATGTTTAAAGGGGTTGACCTGCCTTTTATCACTAAATGGTGAGTGCACTCTCTTGTAACGCTCTCCGATAACTCTTACCTACACTGTTTTCAGCTGGCAGATGTAAACCAGGAATGTTTTATTCACTGACAGTAAGCAGAGATCTTAACAATGGTGGGGGATTAAATCAATGTGCGGGATTAGATCAAAACTTTTTATTCTACAATGATGGCACAGAGCAGTAGCAAATCCCCATAGAAAACCTCTCCTGCTCTGGACAGTTCCTGACATGGACAGAGTTGGCAGCAGAGAGCACTGCGTCAAGCTGGAAAGAATAAACCATTTCATGCAGGGCATACAGCAGCTGATAAGTACCGGAAGACTGGAGATTTTTAAACAGAAGTAAATTAAAAATCTATATAAAACTTTCTGAACCCAGTTGATTTAAATGAAAAAGATCTTCACCGGAGTACCCCTTTAACACCTGAGTCATGATTATAACACAATGGGGGACATTTATGAAGCGTACGCCAAGGGAGAAGGTGCGGATTCGCCCCTTCTTCCTGGTGTATGCCTGCCCTACGCCCAGCTCACCCGATGGGCGGGCTGGCAGAGCTGGGGGAGTGTGACAAGGCGGGGAGGTGGTGTGGCCTCCTCCCGCACCTCATTTATCATGATTTACGCCTGCTCGCAGGCATAAATCATGATCCAAATCTACACCTGCTGGAAGCAGGTGTAGATCTAGTACGCCGCTGCAGATTCAGGCGCCCAGCTGGTATGCGCCTCTTAGTGAATCCTGCCAGGGAAAAGGGGACAGGGCCTAACGTAAGACCAGTGCACTTGTACGCCGGTCTTCATAAATCCCCCCAATGTGAATTATCCTGCTGAATCTTACAGCTCACTTATATAGAAAAGCCACATGGAAGCCCAAGGAGCCCCCCTATGGACCTGATGTGCTACTATAGATTGTTTCTGTAAGGTCTCCTGTATGTGCAATAACTGGATAATCTGACGCTCTTTCTAACAGTAAGGGCCCTATTCCACCGGATGATTATCGTTTGCATAATCGTTAACGATTAACGATCTCAAACAACCGCTATTGTGAAAGACCTGAAACTGTTCACTCATTTCCATGGAGCGATAATCGTTACTTATGATCGTAATTGCGATCGTTTTTTCTTCGCTATTTATTCGCTATTGCGTTCGTATCTATTGCGAACGACCGAACAATGTCTTATTCAGTGCGAACGATTTGCGAACGAGCAACGATAAAAATAGGTCCAGGTCTTATAAAGCGATCAACGATTTCTCGTTCGGTCGTTAATCATTAACTGCATTTCAACCGAACGATTATCGTTTAGATTCGAACGATTTAACGATAATCTGAACGATAATCGTCCGGTGGAATAGGGCCCTTAGAAGAATGTTTTTAGCGACTTCCCCTAAATAATGGAAGTGGAGCCTCCATAACAGCAGAGGTTACACTTTAACAGATAATCTGACCCAGACATCACACGAGGGTGGACACTGGAGGACAGAGTACATCACTATCGTTATCATGAAATACTATTGACCTGCACTGGGCCAGAACATTTTAAAAAATCTTAACCTTTTTCCCCTGTAACTTCCAGCAGTGTACATGATTCTTTACTTGACAGCAGAGGGGCAATATGTCACTTCAAGAAATGGCTTTACCAGTTATACTGTTGGCCTATCAGAGCGCAGACTTCTCCCGGCGTTTTCCCTAATGACAGCGGCCATTTAAAGGCATACACCAAGGACAGGACCTGGGGATCTTGTTGAGGCCACAACTTATTGTGGAAAATAACAGGTACCCCATAACTGCATTGCAGTGGTGCCACTAGAGTGGGAAGAGTCCCCCACATGTGGTCGCTAGTGACTGAGGCATTGAAGAGCTGACACTGGAGATGCCTATAGTCTTGGTTATGGTAATATACAGCAGACACCTGCTGAGGATGGTGCTGTACATGTAAGGGTTTAAAGGCGTTCTCTGGCCTCGTTGTATTCTTATTTAACCATTTTCATCCCCTCTTCCCTACAGCACATGCTGACCTGAATGCCAATCCATATAAACTGTGCTCCCCCCTCCATATACACAGCGGAGCTTCACTGCAATGGTTGCATGCTGAGACGTTCAGGTAAGCGGACATCAGAGAAAAAGGATTGTCGAGCCCAGAGAGCATCCATCCCATCACTAGGCTATCCTATCCATGTCTGGTCAGAATGACTCCTGCTGGCTTCATGAATTGTCAGCACACCCTAGCACCTAGAGACAACCCCTACTGGTGATGAATGATGATAAACGTTACACATCCTCTTTACTTTGTACTCCTTCCTGTTCTGGTTTCCTTTACACTATGGTATATATAGCTTCATGTCTCCAGGTGAATGAATCTGGAAGAGGAACTTTCCACAGACATCCATCATCTATGGTTCCTCTGTTGTCAGGTGGCGGTGTATACCTGCTTCAGTTCCTGCAGAGCCTGGCTGTCCTCCCGATGCTCAATGCTCTGCACGGCACTATGGGAGAACGCCCGGGGACGAGGAAGCTGGGTGGTAGCGGTAGAAGTGGTGGGCATGCGATCTCCAGGAGCCATAGAGGATGAGGGAGCCCCGTGCTTTGATTCCAGAAGCAGACCTGACGGAGCAATATCTGCAGACACTAAAAACAGGAGAAGACTTTTAGAAAGTGTCCACTACAGAGTCTAAAGCTCCCTCTATAGAACTACTGGGGGATGTCTCTCACCTCCTGCGGCGGCTGTGGTGCCAGTCTCAGACATACTCCTCTCCCTCATCTCTTTGGGCACACCCCAGGGACCTGGCATCACCTGTTTCACATCTGAGCTGGACTTCTTACGGTCTTTGTTGCACCACTTCCAGTCTGGGTGGGCCTTGAAATGTGCTTCCTTCACCTAGAACAAAGGATGAGAGAAACAGTACCAATCAATATGGTGTAATACTCTGAACGTCTTATAATAACACACAGCATGTCATGTAGATAAAATAAAAGTGTGACTGGTGGAGGTCAGACCTGTGAGGGGAAATCAACTACTAGCGTTTCTCATAGAAAGATCTCTGTCACATCTCTTTAGAGGGAATTTAAAGGGGTATTCCACTACAACAGAACTTTTGATATGTTGCTGCCCATGGTGAGACTAACAATTCATTCCATAATTCCATCTATTCAGCCTCTTTCCCCCAGTTCTGAGCTGCTGCTTTCTGCTGAAAACACAAAAATCTGTGTGTGAGTTTTTCTCTCTGCCTCCCCCTTCCGAGACAGCTGATGTAAAAAAAAAGCCCCTGACTGGCTTTATCTGCAACACTGTCGCTTCTTTGTAGTGCTGTTAATCACAGTGAGTTCATCAGCAACTTGACCTCAGAATAACCCTCCCAGCATTACAAAGAAGCTACAGGTGTTGCAGATAAAGCCTCCAGGGACTTGTTTACATCAGCTGTCTCAGAAGGGAGGGGAGAGGAGGGGGAGACAGAGATTTTTGTGTTTTCAGCAGATAGCCGCAGCTCAGAACTAGGGGAAGGAGATAACAAGTAGTATGGAAGGAATTGTTAGTCTCCCCATGGGCAGCAACATATAAAAAATTATATTTGAGTGGAATACCCCTTTAACACTAATGGCTTATGGGATATCAGATTGGTAAAACGTATGCAGCTGTTCCTGGTAATGAGGCTCCGGCACTTACAGCACCGTCCTAGAGACAGGGTCCTATTATGCTGCGTTTACACGTAACGATTATTGGCCTGATCGTACGATTAGCGATGTCGGATTTACGATTTTTTTTTTATAACGATCAGCGTTTAGATGGTACGATATATCGTACGAATATTCGCACTGCGATCGTTTAAACCTATCTCACACATTGGTTAAATCGGCGAACGACTGTTCACACGGAACGATGTGCGAATTTTTTGCGTACGATGAACCACGATTTGCTGACCTGATGAAAGATCACGATGTACGATTTATCGTGCGTCGTTCGATCGTTCGCTGCGTTTACACGTACGATTATCGTTCGAATTCGACCGTTATCGCGCAAATTCGCACGATAATCGTTACGTGTAAACGCAGCATTAGACAGAGCAATTTTTAACGATTAACGACTAACAATAGCAAATGAGATTGTTTATTGTTAACCCATATTACACAAAACGATGGTCATTAGTTATGATCATTACCATGGTCATTATTGTGATCGTTATTATGATCGTTTACTCCATCTGATCACAGCAAAACAATGAACAATGTGCAATTACACTGAACGATTAGCGAACAAATTGCGGAACTTGTGCGAACGAATGTGGAATTACAGCGAAAGATTAACAATATTTTAGGTTCAGAGCTAAATCAACAATCAACGAATGATTATCGTTTAAATTCGAGTGATAACGATTTTTCGCACGATAATCGTCCCTTGTCATAGGGCCCTCAGACCCACACTCCTCATTTAATCACCTCCATATTACACATATAGGAGGGAGATTTATCAAACATGGTGCAAAATGAAACTGGCTCAGTTGCCCCTCTCAACCAATCAGATTCCACCTTTCATTTTCCAAAGAGTCTGTGAGGAATGAAAGGTGGAATCTGATTGGTTGCTAGGGGCAACTGAGCCAGTTTTACTTTACACCAGTTTGATCAATCTCCCCCATAGTCCAAATGAATATCCTGATCCAGTCATCTCCATACTATGAGACCTTCACACCATCACCTCCTCATCCCGTTTCCATCACCAGTTTCTCGTCAATCCCCAAATCTGTACCTGAAAGGCCAGGTCATGATACTTCTGCTTCTCCTTGGTCCCCAGGGCGTACCACCACTCGCCCAAGATCTTGCTGACTGTGCGGTTGTCCTGATTTGGATGACGCTGGTGTACCAGGGCCCGGTGACGTTTGCTGAATATCATGAAGGCGTTCATAGGACGGCGAATATGATCCTTCTCCCTCTGTGACAGGGGCGGAAAGAAAATTTGTTAGAATCAAGTTTTAATGGATTAATCCTCCTTAGACATTTATGGCATGGCCTGTGACTACGCTGTAAGGGTCTGATGGTTGTGGATCCCTTCTCCTCCAGACACTTACGGCACATTCACACAGGTCTGATAGGTCGGAGGTGCACCACGTTACCTTGTTAGGGCTCCGCCCATCCTTCTCAGAGGAGGAGTCTCGCTCCTTGGGGAGGGCACTGAGAGACTGAGTCCTGCGTTTCCCAGAATGCATCTGCATTGGAATCTCAGAGGGTCCAATAGTAAAGAATCTGCAGGAGGACGACACTGATATTACTTCAATGATCATCTCACACTGACTCCTATCCATACAAGTCACTGAGGATACAGGAAATATACTGTGAATTTCTCCAGTGAGCCCAGCCATAGCGGCTATGTTGGCACAGCAGAGCGTCAGCATGGCTCAGTGCTCCAGGATCTGATGTCTGTATAGTCAGCAATGTACTAGGTGTATGGAGCGGCACGGGCAGGTTTACCTGTTCTGCACCAGTGATGGAAAACCCCAAGCCCAGATATACATAACCCACTGCCTCACTCACGGGTCATCATGGTCGCTCTCTGTCTCGCTGTCACCCCTCCGGTCCCCCGCAGTGACTTGTGTTGTGATCTCCTGGTGCTGGGACTGTCTTGCAGGCTCCTCACTGGGTAGCTGGGGGGTTGTATCGGTCAGGGTCACTCCGCACCGCTCATCTTCACTGCTGGGCACAGGCGCAGCCTCATTTGCCACCGATGCAGATTCAGGGGGCTCTGAGGAACAGAGTGATATTAACCCTTTGCTGTAAGACGCAGCACATGCAGTGGTATAGTGGGCAGGAGACGTACCTTTACTCTGGCTGGTGGCCCCGGGGTGATTGACAGGCTGCTGCCCCTCGCTGGGCTGGACGGAAGAGTCAGGTTGGCTCGGAGCCAAAAATGGAACCAGAGAATGCCAGGGAAATACGGCAACAGACCGCGGCTCCACGTTAGTCCAGACTAAGGGGAGAACAAACAACGTGTGATCAATGTAACATAATGCAAGGATAACAGCAGCACCTTTGTGCTATGGATCAGAGATGACGTAAATACGCCGTCACATTGTGACCTATGACCGCTGAGGATCCAATCCCTAACATTACTTCATAGCAAGGGAAACAACTTTACGTTATGTTCACACAAGGTATGAACAATGGCAGTTGTTGCATTGAAAGCAATGCACAACGGTCAGAAATAATTGACATTGACAATTATTTCAACAACGGCTGATCAATACATTGTGTGAACAGCGGGCGTTGTTTGCATTGACTTCAATGCAAGACATTTTACTGTGAAAAGAACGGCCGTTGTTTTAATTGAAAACAGAGGCCGTTGTTTTCATAAAATGTGTGGTGTGTGAACATAGCCTTAGGGTGCATTCACAAGTTCAGGATCTGCAGCAGATTTTATGCAGCGTTCAGTCACAATATCTGCGCCATCAAATCTGCCACAGAGCCTGTGTGAACAGACCCTTAAAGGGAGTTTAAAAGCGACAATAGAGAAAAAAAAAAGTGTGTAAAATGCGTCACAATTTTTAAAATCTTTACGTGCAAGACTGATTCCATTCACTGCCAAGAAACACAGATCCTGTAAACAGCAATTAAAGGGGTTGTCCGGGCTTACAAGAAAAAAAACAAAGCAGGGCTGCCTTCTACCAGAAACAGCACCTCTCCTGTCCTTAGTTTGGGTGGGGTATTGCAGCTCAGTTTCATTAAAGTAAATGAATTGTAATACCGCACTTAACCTGAGGACAGGGGTGGCGCTGAATTTGCTGGTGCTATATCTAATCTTGGGTAACCCCTTTAATGACGTATTATAAAGACATCAGAACTTCTCCCTGCACAGTGATGATGCTACATTTATCCCCTGTCAGGTGTCTATATCATTGATAACCTGGGTAGGTGCAGAGGCTGTGGGAGCCCGGTAGGTGTGAGCGGCCCGCCTGTGCCCGTCCTCAGCACAGCAGAGCGGGGAGCACACCCTACAGTCAGGAAGACCTCCTTTGTTCTTGTTCCTGTTTTCTCAGACTTGCCGTGACCTTCCGTACAACCTTACAGCGGCCACAAACACAATGTGAGGGGAGAGGGAGGAGAGATGCAGCAGCAGAGAATAAAGGGGGGCTCTGGGGGGATATAAACATAAGTCATTTAGGATTACCCATAGGGGGTATACAGGTCACAGTCAGCACCCTAACCCCTCAGTGATGTTACAGGATGGAGAACATCCAATGGTGTGGAATCTGATAGTCTGCCATTAATAGAGTCCGAGCTCAATGGCGGGATCCTCTGTACTAGTGCTGGACATGTAACCAGACTCCGCTCTCCGCCCCATAAGAAAAGGCATCAGGGTAGCCTCTCCTAATGGTCTGTATTTTATCCATGAAACCCAGACAGAGCAGAGTTTAGTTAAGGTGTAAAAGCCCTTTAAATTCCTGTAGGGTTTCCCTTGTCCGTCTTCTTCTTACCACTACTACGGACAGAGCAGATTACAACAACCTGGACTCTGCATTACCAAACATTCACTCCAGCTAAAACTTCTTACTTTCAAATCAACTGGTGTCAGAAATGTATATAGATTTGTAATTTACTTCTTATCGCCACTCTTCCAGTACTTATCAGCTGCTGTATGTGCTGCCGGAAGTGTATTTTTTTCCCCACCTGAGACTGCTGCCACCTCTGTCCATGTCAGGAACTGTCCAGAGCAGCAGCCAATCCGCATAGAAAACCTCTCCTACTCTGGACAGTTCCTGATATGGACAGAGGTGGCAGCAGAGAGCACTGCGTCAGACTGGAAAGAATACACCTCTTCCTGCAGGACATACAGCAATGGATAAGTACTGGAAGACTGGAGGTTTTTAAATAGAAGTTAATTACAAATCTCTGTCAACAGCTGATTTGAAAGATTTTTTTCCGCCGGAGTACCCCTTCAAAAGGGACACTCCAGCTTCCTGTAAGTGTGATGACTGTACATCCATAAAGGAGATGTGACCATAGCCCGAGCCCTGTAACTTGCCAATGCTTTACATTCCCTCATTATGGTCAATATCTCCGCTTGCTGTCAGCAGACGACAAACCACCATATGCGAGTGCGCAGCCTCCTATAGAGATGATGTGGGCCTCTGCTTATCCACACTGCACGGCCTCAGTCAACATTTGAGAGAGACATTTACCCCACACGGGCACTGCCAAGACTGTGTGGAGTCTGTACCGCACGCTCTGCCAACATAGATGACAGCAGCACACACAAGCTGTCTGCTCCGCTCGGTGCCAGCACGCCGAATGACGAGAGGACAGAGAACAATATACAACTTACCTGATGTGGTTGGTAACAGGGAAAATGATTTATGCCATAACTTTAAGATAGTATTTCCATGCAGCCTGTGGCTGCAAAACTACAAATCCCATCATGCACTGAGAGCCTTATTTATGCTGCTATCCCTTTAAAGATAGTATTCCCCATCCTGTGGCTGCAAAACTACAAATCCCAGCATGCCCTGACAGCATTATTTATGCAAAACTACAAATCCCAGCATGCCCTGACAGCCTTATTTATGCTGCTATCCCTTTAAGATAGTGTTCCACACCCTGTGGCCCTACTGTGGCTGCAAAACTACAAATCCCAGCCTTCGGCTGTCAGGGCATGTGTGGTTTTGCAGCAGCTGTAGGGGCCACAGGTTGCATGGAAACATCTGGGCTCCCATGGGCATCACTGGGGTCTTAAAAGGTGCCCATCCGTGGGGGCGCTGGCTTCATGTTGGTATATCTATATCCCATGTGACCATCCCACTCTTATTATACCTCTACCCAGTCACAACACAAAACGCCACAGACATGGTTATGCAATAGTGAAAAATTAAATAAATAAATAAATCAAGTCATGCAGGGATGGACGGGGTTAACAGATTCATTGATCAGCTATAGCGCGCTGCATGCATGCGTCAACCTCCGGGCATAGGATGCTGCCCCCTCCCCTGGCTGCACGACTTGATTAAATCATTTACAACCAGGGGCTGGCCCAGGGCAGGGAGGTGCGGGGGAGGCTGGTGCATTAGGCAGAGTCCTCCCACTCACTCCCTGCGCTGAGCCCATACACATCTACACACAATCGCTGCCGCTGCGCTGACCCACATCTGCAGCGTAGTGAATGCAGACGGCAACATGTCGCTACTATAAAGCGTCGCAGCACAGGAGAGCCCCCGGGGGGCGCTGCCCGTGGGACGCAGCTCCCGTAGTACACAGCAGATGACACCTGTAGAATGTAAGCACTAACCAAACATGCTGAGGCCGCGGGCATTGGGTGTCCTCTCTGATGAGAACATGCTGGGCACAGGTTGGTCACGATGCCCCTGAAGCTGTCACTGACATGTCCATGCCAAGCTCGTACACACCCTTCCTGGGTAGGGGGGAGTCCAGATGCCGGCACAATGCAGGAAACAGGTGAAGGGTGAAGCTGGTGGAGAGAGCGAGGCAGCTGCCAGGGTGTAGTGTGCCCGCTCCAGGAGCCACGAGGGGCAGGGCAGGAAAACAATAACAAATGCGTGTAACCGAGGGGAGGGGGAGGCTGCACTGCCACCTTCACATGACTGCCACACTGCAGCCACTGGGCATCCCCCAATCACTGCAACTCAGCTGGATGGCAGGATCAGTGGGTAAGAGCGCCCATGTTTACAAGATCCAGATGGCAGGTCCGGGCTGTCACTGCAGGTAGCGGACTCTCTGTTCAGGCTGTCACTGCAGGTAGAGGAGTCTCTGTTCAGGCTGTCACTGCAGGTAGAGGAGTCTCTGTTCAGGCTGTCACTGCAGGTAGAGGAGTCTCTGTTCAGGCTGTCACTGCAGGTAGAGGAGTCTCTGTTCAGGCTGTCACTGCAGGTAGAGGAGACTCTGTAACCAGCCCAGGCTGTCACTGCAGGTAGAGGACTTTCTGCCCAGGCTGTCACTGCAGGTAGAGGAGTCTCTGTCCAGGCTGTCACTGCAGGTAGAGGAGTCTCTGTCCAGGCTGTCACTGCAGGTAGCGCACTCTCTGTTCAGGCTGTCACTGCAGGTAGAGGACACTCTGTAACCAGCCCAGGCTGTCACTGCAGGTAGCGCACTCTCTGTTCAGGCTGTCACTGCAGGTAGAGGACTCTGTCCAGGCTGTCACTGCAGGTAGAGGACTCTCTGTCCAGGCTGTCACTGCAGGTAGCGCACTCTCTGTTCAGGCTGTCACTGCAGGTAGAGGACTCTCTGTTCAGGCTGTCACTGCAGGTAGCGCACTCTCTGTTCAGGCTGCCACTGCAGGTAGAGGACTCTCTGTCCAGGCTGTCACTGCAGGTAGAGGACTCTCTGTCCAGGCTGTCACTGCAGGTAGAGGACTCTCTTATCTTGGTTTCGTCAAAAAGCACCAGGACTCATCTCCAAGTTAGAAAGGAGACTTATTTTTACAAGTATCTGGTGTCAAATTTGTAACTTCAAGCTGTCTCAGCTGATGGAGATGTCTCTCTCTATCCTGCAGGAGGTCCCAGGTAAAGGAGATGTCTCTATATTGCAGGCAGTCTCACCTGATGGAGGTCTCTTTATATTGTAGGAAGTCTCAGGTGATGGAGGTGTCTCTCTATATCAGGCTGTCTCCCTATATTGCAGGCAGTCTCTCTGCTGATGGAGCTGTCTCCCTATATTGCAGGCAGTCTCTCTGCTGATGGAGCTGTCTCTCTATATTGCAGGCAGTCTCTCTGGTGATGGAGCTGTCTCTCTATATTGCAGGCAGTCTCTCTGGTGATGGAGCTGTCTCTATATTGCAGGCAGTCTCTCTGCTGATGGGCTGTCTCTCTATATTGCAGGCAGTCTCTCTGCTGATGGAGCTGTCTCTCTATATTGCAGGCAGTCTCTCTGCTGATGGAGCTGTCTCTCTCTGGCAGACAGTCTCTCTGCTGATGGAGCTGTCTCTCTCTGGCAGGCAGTCTCTCTGCTGATGGGCTGTCTCTCTATATTGCAGGCAGTCTCTCTGGTGATGGAGCTGTCTCTATATTGCAGGCAGTCTCTCTGCTGATGGAGCTGTCTCTCTCTATATTGCAGGCAGTCTCTCTGCTGATGGAGCTGTCTCTCTCTATATTGCAGGCAGTCTCTCTGCTGATGGAGCTGTCTCTCTCTGGCAGGCAGTCTATCTGCTGATGGAGCTGTCTCTCTCTGGCAGGCAGTCTCTCTGCTGATGGAGCTGTCTCTATATTGCAGGCAGTCTCTCTGGCAGACAGTCCCTCTCCCCCGGCTGTCTCTCTCCGGTGTCAGCTGTCCCTTCCTCCCGGTGCCCGTGTGCTGCGCAGCTCGGATGGAGGTTACACACACAGGAATCCCCGCTCGGTGTCTCCGGTTTCTCCCCTCGTCCTCCGCTCCGGCCCGTGCTCCGGGATGTCAGCCTGTGCGCGCCCCGAGGTCCCCGGCTCCCGTCCCTGTGGCCTGTAACATTGTATCAGGCACCATTCACTCTCCCCTCTCAGATAGCAATAGCAAACGGGAGGGGGGGCGGGGGAGACAGGAGGGAAGCCTCACCCCCCCGCACGCATGCCCATTTACCGCTCTCCTCTGCCATTGGCCGCCCGGGCCGTGTCATTCACATGCAAATCAGCTCTCTCACCCGCTCTGTCTTCTCATTGGCTGGCACAGGAATGTCAGTCATATGCAAATGACAGACTACGCGCAGCCGAGGCGCTGATTGGTCACAGCGCGGCTCCCCCTCTGCCTTTTCTGGACGGTATGGTAATGAGGTGACGTTTCAGCAATGCGGGCACGGGATTGGTGGAAGCGTACGGGGGGCGGGGTCTGGCTGGGGAAGCGGGTCAGATTGCAGTGCAGTGACTGGTGAGGGGAGGGGGAGCCCCCAGCATTGGTGTGACACAGGGCAGGGGGAGGGCTCACTGGAGCCAAGGGTGGGGGAGGGGTGTGCACTGTCCTGCTACAACCTCATTCCGCTCCTCACCCCCCCTCCTCCTCCTCCTCAGTGATGGAGCCAGGGGTCCGCGGCACATCCCGCACCCGTCATGGAGGGGCTGCCTCATACACCTCATAATAGTAGACTTAGGAGCCCACATCTATGCGCCCCCTGGAGGACCGGCCGCCTGCTCATGTTAATGGAAAGGGTGTAATACCTCATGTCACCTGTTGTGGCGCTGCTGGGATGTTGTCCACTTTCTGCTGACCAGGGATGGGGAACCTTCGGCCCTCCAGCTGGTGCAAAACTACAACCCCCATCATGCCTGGACAGCCGAAGGCAACAGCTGGAGGGCCGAAGGTTCCCCATCCTTGCCCTACAGGACTGTGGGTTTCTGACACGGCCATTAGACGCTCAGAACCCAGCAACCAATCACAGCACAGCATTCATTTCATACAGAGCATTGAGCTAGTCAAAGCTTGGCTGTGATTGGTTGTTATAGGCGCCATTCTATAGCAGCCAATCAGAGTGCTTCTTTCTCACTTCTGAAAGCTGGAACCCGATTGGTTGCTATGGGCAACTGTTCCACATACTGTGCTGTGATTGGTTACTATGGGCAACAGCTTTCCTTTTCACCATTTTGATAAATCTCCACGCTGTGTGAACATAAGCCAAGCCTGTAGATGTTTCCCATGCAGCAGTCTGTATGTAATGTGACACTGTACAGAGGAGGCGGAGGGAGGGGGTGATACTCCTCAGGGGAGGTAGGACTGTACACACACTTATAGTACTACTACATCATAACAGCAATACAGATTGGTGCTTGCTGCAAGGTTATCCCCCAAAAAAGCACAGCTAACTACGCCACCCCTGTCCTCAGGATGTGTGCGGTATTACAATACGGCTTCATTAATATCAATGGAATGGAGCTGAAACTGAGGAGAAGAGAGGTGCTGGTTCTGAAAGAAAGCGGCCATGTTTTTATAAACCTGAACAATCCCTTTAAATGGGCGCTGCCACTACAAATATCTCATATCTTAGGGCCCTATCGTTCAGATTATCGTTAAATCGTTCGAATCTAAGCGATAATCGTTCGGTTGAATAGCAGTTAACGATTAACGACCGAACGAGAAATCGTTGATCGTTTAATAAGACCTGGACCTATTTTTATTGTTGCTCGTTCACAAATCATTCGCATTGAATAAGACGTCGTTCGCACGACGAACGCAATAGCGACGACAAGACGACCCCAAGTACGATCATAAGTAACGATTATCGTTCCATGTAAATGGGTGAACGATTTCAGGTCTTTCGCAATACTGGTCGTTTGGATCGTTTATCGCGAACGATAATCGTCCCGTGGAATAGGGCCCCCTTAAGGCCCTATTCCACGGGTCATTTAGAGGAGCAATATCGTTCGTATTCGGCCGATACGGACGATAATCGTCCTGTGGAATAGAGTGCAACGATCAGCCGACATCGTTCATGTCGGCTGATCGTTGCAGTCGCTTGTTTTTCAACATGTTGAAAAACAAGCGACTGATATAGCAGCGATCTGAATAGGAGCATCGGCAGCAGGCGCTGCTATATCCTATGGGCTGCCCGGACAATCAGTGATCCCCCGGGCAGCCCCCCCAGCAGCTCCCCGCCGCCCCTCCCGCACTCACCCGCTCGCTGACGCCGCGTTGAATAGCGGCGGCAGCAAGCGGGGAACGAGGAGCAAACGAGCGCTAATAGCGCTCGCTTGCTCCTCCAAACGACTCGTGTAATAGGGGCATTACGGTCAGAAGTTACGGTCCTTTTACCGTAATTTTTAGTGAACGACCAACAACGATTTGAGATCATGTTGAAAGATCACGATGAACGATTTCTCGCTTGTCGTTCAATCGTTCGAGTCGATTATCGCTCAAATGCGAAAATTCGAAAGATCGTTCCGTGTAGACGCAGCATTATAGATCACAGTGGATGTCACTGCTGACACCCATCCTGATCAGGATATACAGCAGAGGACAGATCACAGCAGCACCATCCACTCATCTGCCGGCCGCTCATTTCGGCAATATTTTCTCATAGACACTGATAAGTATTGGCGGAATGAGCGGCCGGACAGGCAGTGCCACCATCTCTTCTCACCTATATCTTCTGATCAGAGCGACGCTCGGACTCGCTGTGGTCAATAACATACCGGTCTGAGATGATACATCAGGAGTTGTCTGTAGAGATAGGTAAGGGTCCATTTACACAGAAAGATTATCTGACAGATTACCTGCCAAAGATTTGAAGCCAAAGCCTGGAGTAGATTTGAAAAGAGGAGAAATCTCAAACTTTCCTTTATGACCTGATCTCTGTCTATAGTCTGTTTCTGGCTTTGGCTTCAAATCTTTGGCAGATAATCTGTCAGATAATGTTTCTGTGTAAATGGACCCTTATGCTGGGTTTACACGAAACGATAATTGGCCCGATCGTACCCGCTCCGATTGCCCTGGCCACGAGCATACCTTACCTGCTCCGCGTAGCAGGTGTTCGAAATCCCCGGCTCCCCTCTACATCCAATCAATGCACGGTAGCTCTGATTGGCTGAAAAGGAGCCGTTTCAAATTCCCGGCTCACCTCTTCAGCCAATCAATGCACTGAAGAGGGGAGCCGGGGATTTCGAACACCTGCTACGCGGAGCAGGTAAGGTATGCTCGTGGCCGGGGCGATCGGAGCGGCGGGGGGGGCGATCGGAGCGGCGGGGGTGGCGATCAGAGCGGCGGTGGCGTTCGAGCCGGCGCAGGCGGCTGCGGATGAGCGGGCGGCCGGACTTTCGCGCAACGACTGTTTACACATATTTTTATGCAAATTTTTTGCGAACGACAATTTAAGAACAAGTTAAAAGATCAAAATGAACGATTTCTCGCTCGTCGTACGATCGCTGCGTTTACACGTACGATTATCGTTTGAATTCGATCGTTATTGTGAAAATTCGCACAATAATCGTTTCGTGCAAACGCAGCATAAGTGCTACAAATCTACAGTTTCCTACAATTGTATCCGGTCCAGACAACGCTCTGTGAGCTCAAATTAGCAGCACACATCTTTATTTCGACCTGGTAGTTTGCTATAATGTATCAGTGCAGGAGATGCACTGTCTCCGAATTTTCTCAATAACGGTCGCATTTCAGCGATAATCGGTTTGTGTAAACACAGCGAAAGATCAATCTATGAGCGATAAATCGGTCATTGTGATCTTTCAGCATGTTCTCAAATCGACGTTTGTCGTTGACTGAAAATTCGCGGATCGCTTCGTGTAAACAGTCTTTCACCGGTTCATGTTATATGTGAGATAGGCTTAAGCAATCTTAAACCGATCGCAATAACGAATTTTCCAAACCATGTACCGTTCAGTCTAAACACTGATCGTTATAAAAAAAACACATCGTTATTTCAAAATCGTTAATCGTTCGATTGGGCAAATTATTGCTCTGTGTAAACGCAGCATTACATTTATCAATAGTATCATCTAGGCCAAGGGCGTCAAACTCAGGTCCTCCACCTGCTGCAAAACTACAATTCCCATCATGCTTTGGCTGTCCAGGCATGATGGGAATTATAGTTTTGTAACAGCTGGAGGGCCCAAGTTTGACACCTGTGATCTAGGCCACCCATGGGACTACAATTTCCAGCACGCACTGGGGGAAATAGAACTCCCACATGCCAGCTTGGGGGGGATGGGTGGTCTAGGCTTGAGTACGTATAGTATTGATCACACACAGGGTATCCTGTGGTTGGAAACCACTCTGACGGTAAGTGATCACATGGCGAGTTCACACTCCCACCCACATCTATGGGACCTGTGAGTTGTGGGGTCCCAGTTCTTTCCTCCTGTACAGGCTGCAGGCTCCTTGAGCTGCCACAGAGATTATAGCAGGGATGGGGAATCTTTGGCTCTCCAGATGTTGCAAAACTACAATTCCCATCATGCCTGAACAGTCGAAGCTTTAGGCATGATGGGAATTGTAGTTTTGCAACAGCTGGAGGGCGGAAGGTTCCCCATCCCTACTTTATAGTCTCCATCACCAATACTGCGGACTGTGTGGACGTTCTCTTTCTCTGTGAGGTGTGAAGGATGCTTGTTCCCTCGCAGGTCAGGACGACATTACACTGGCAGAGCTGACAGGATATTTGCGTAGATGGCGCCATCTACGCGATGGCGCCATCATCACGTATCCGAACCGCCAGATAGAACGTCTATTTATTCCAACTGCTTGCTGTGGCCCTACCTGCCCTGTGTCACGGCGATCAGCTCTTTATTCATCATACGGGAGAGAAGGGGGGGGGTGATTTAATGCGCAGCGCTCTGTGACTACGTATGGGACGAAGGGCACGACCCAATGTCATGTTCTCTACAGGATCTGCCAGCCTGCAATCTGTGCGGAGAGAAAACGCTGCACCTATGTGCCGTGCAAAGGCCGGGGGGCCTCCCGCTGAATACACTGGGCCGCGTGCCTGGAAAACTGACAAATGAGCAGAAAAGGGAACGAGGGGGGGGGGGGGGATGAAAGAGACAGGGAGGGATTTACTAACGTTATTAGCTGCCTATATGAAACTACAACTCCCAGCATGTCTGCAGCTGTGACGGCATGATGGCTCATAACATTACAGTCAGCTGGCCAACACTGTGTAGGTTCCCCCCAGCTCCGAACCTTTGAGGCCTGGACTCCATAAACCTCTTAAAGGGGAAGTTTACAAAAGAAAAAAAAAAAAATCTTTCAGAAAGTTATACAGATTTGTAATTTACTTCAATCAAAACATCTCCAGTCTTCCAGTACTTATCAGCTTCTATATGTCCTGCAGCAAGTGGTGTATTTTGTCCAGTCGGACACAGTGCTCTTTGCTGCCACCTGTCTATGTGGGGAACTGTCCAGAGTAGTAGCTCTCCAGAACGAAAAGAATACACCTCTTCCTGCAGGACATACAGCAGCTAATAAGTACTGGAAGACTGGAGATTTTTTTTTTTTTAATAGAAGTAAATTACAAATCTCTAGTACTTTCTGGCATCAGTTGATTTGAAAGATTTTGATGAACTAACCCTTTAAGGCAAGGATGGGGAACCTTCGGCCCTCCAGCTGTTGCAAAACTACAACTCCCAACATGCCTGGACAGCCTTCGGCTGTCCAGGCATGTTGGGAATTGTAGTTTTGCAACAGCAGGAGGGCCGAAGGTTCCCCATCCCTGTGTTAGGGTATCCTGTAAGTTGTGGGGTGTGGTCTCCACCAGGAATTTAGAGGGAAATGCATGACCAGTCACAAGTTACAAGCTGGCAGGAGGCTGAGCAGTGGCAGAGATTACATGAAGGAGCGGTACAGTACACAACAGACCGCAGACAGCAGCCATGTCACATTATTATCTGATTACCGCCATTCACTTCAATATCAAAAATCAACAGATTGTCCCCGCCTAAAAAATCTTTCATAATCATATCAAAGAACAGAGCGTTAGACAAAAAGCAAATCCAAAGACTACACATCGTCTTATGGTTTTCGATGGCAAAAAAAGACGGAATTTTCCTTCTCCATAACATAACAGTACGCGTCCCCTTTAAACGCTCCTCCCACACATCACGTTCCCACGGTGACCAGGGCTGGATGTGATTGGCTGGCCTGAGCTCCCGCAGTTGTACTATCTGTGTAATTGTTTATTTGTGCTGCAGAAGCAGTGAGTCACCGGGATGAGGCACACACTCCAGATGAGACACGGCCAGGGACGGACGCACGAGAAAAACACAGGAGCTAACGTGCGCCACTACTCCTCCGTCAGCCAATGGGGTGGGGGAGATGGACTAGGTTTATAGGTTGTCATAGTGATGGCCTTAAAGGGGGTTCTCAAGTTATATAGGAAAGCTTAAATAGGTGGTTTATAAGTAATCCTAGAATAAGCTGCATGTTGCTTAAAAATAAATAAACAGGAAATATTTGTCCTTAAAGGGGCACTCCAGAATTTTTTTTTTTTTAATCAACTGGTGTCAGAAAGTTATACAGATTTGTTAATTACTTCTAATTAAAAATCTCCAGTGTTCCAGTACTTATCAGCTGCTATATGTCTTGCAGGAATTGGTGTATTCTTCCTAGTATGAGGGTGTGTGCACACTACGGAATCCTGACGGACTCTGGCGGCCGCGCTCATTTCCACCCGTGCCATTCTATGCATGGACGGATGACCTTAGCATTTCATATATTGGATATGTGACCTTGGTATATGATATACTGGATATGTGACCCTACCATGTCATATACTGGACGTGTGACCCTACCATGTTATATACTGGACGTGTGACCTTACCATGTCATATACTGGATATGTGACCTTAGCATGTCATATACTGGACGTGTGACCTTAGCATGTCATATACTGGACGTGTGACCCTACCATGTTATATACTGGACGTGTGACCTTACCATGTTATATACTGGACGTGTGACCTTACCATGTCATATACTGGATATGTGACCTTACCATGTCATATACTGGACGTGTGACCTTAGCATGTCATATACTGGACGTGTGACCCTACCATGTTATATACTGGACGTGTGACCTTACCATGTTATATACTGGATATGTGACCTTACCATGTCATATACTGGATATGTGACCTTACCATGTCATATACTGGATATGTGACCTTAGCATGTCATGTACTGGATATGTGACCTTACCATGTCATATACTGGATATGTGTCCTCCTTACCATGTCATATACTGGATATGTGTCCTCCTTACCATGTCATATACTGGATATGTGACCTTAGCATGTCATATACTGGACATGTGACCTTAGCAGCCAAGCACTGACTTGTCATGCAGAACACAACATATAGAACACATATATACAGAATAGCCAATCTCTGGCTGCGACAGTGTTCCTAGTTCTCCCTATAAACAGCCCACCCATACAGCTCGCCATCACTGCACCCTATAAACAGCCCGCCCATACAGCTCGCCATCACTGCACCCTAAAACCGCCCGCCCATCACTGCACCCTATAAACAGCCCGCCCATACAGCTCACCATCACTGCACCCTATAAACAGCCCGCCCATACAGCTCACCATCACTGCACCCTATAAACAGCCCGCCCATACAGCTCGCCATCACTGCACCCTATATAAACAGCCCGCCCATACAGCTCGCCATCACTGCACCCTATAAAAAGCCCGCCCATACAGCCCGCCATCACTGCACCCTATAAACAGCCCGCCCATACAGCCCGCCATCACTGCACCCTATAAACCGCCCGCCCATCACTGCACCCTATAAACCGCCCGCCCATCACTGCACCCTATAAACCGCCCGCCCATCACTGCACCCTATAAACAGCCCGCCCCTACAGCATCCTATAAACAGCCCGCCCATACAGCTCACCATCACTGCACCCTATATAAACAGCCCGCCCATACAGCTCGCCATCACTGCACCCTATAAACAGCCCGCCCATACAGCTCGCCATCACTGCACCCTATAAACCGCCCGCCCATCACTGCACCCTATAAACCGCCCGCCCATACAGCTCGCCATCACTGCATCCTATTAAACAAAGGTTTTGAAAAATCTGAAAACATTAATTGATACAGTTCCTCAGCATTCTCCAGATCTCTGCTACCCCTTAGACTCTGGGAATTGTACACGTAACGACTGCCATCACTCACTATTTATTAGGACTATGTACAGCGGTGCCTGTATAGGTACATCATGTGCTTTTATCCAATGCTGTCACTTATTGATCTTTTCTTATTGGTAATGATCGGGTCTGGGTGACTCCGCAGTGTTGAGAAGTCTTATTATTTATACATGGGTGAGTGAGTCACACACTATACAGTCATTTGCTACTTTCCGTATGAACAATCACTGTAAAAAAAAAATACGAAATGGAAAGAAAAATGAACAAAAACATCCGACTATCTACTATAAAGTCATCCATAGACATGCAGCTGTCCTGGTGCAGCATAAATGGGCCCACTGCACTTTGTAACATGCAACTAGCTTGGATTGTGGTAAAAAAAAGGGCCCTATTCCACCGGACGATTATCGTTCAGATTATAGTTAAATCGTTCGAATCTTAACGATAATCGTTCGGTTGAAATGCAGTTAACAATTAACGACCGAACGAGAAATCGTTGATCGCTTTATAAGACCTGGACCTATTTTTATCGTTACTCGTTCGCAAAAGGTTCGCATTGAATAAGATGTAGTTCAGTCGTTCTCAGTAGATACGAACGCAAATACGATCATAAGTAATGATTATCGTTCCATGGAAATGAGTGAACATTTTCAGGTCTTTCACAATAGCGGTCATTTGAGATCGTTAATCGTTAACGATTATGGAAATGATAATCGTCCGGTGGAATAGGGCCCTAAGAGGCTCTAGGCACCGCTTATCCCATGGAGGATGTTAGGGTTGGAATTAATTGTCGGTTGCAACGTTCCAAAACTGCTGTTAGATCAGGGGGGCACATGGTACCTTTCATATATCTGTCTGTGCTTCCAGAATGTAGAGAAATGCTTTTATTCTCCAGTGCAGAGAGTCAGAGGGGTGTTTCTGAGCTCCTGAAGTGCAGCAAGCTGGGACATCTCCTTGCTCCCCCTCCCATACCTGACCCTGCTGGGGCCAACAGTCAATCAAGCAGGTAAAGGGCTGGGAGGGAGGGGGGGTAAAGAGACATTCCAGCTTGCTGCTCTTCAGGAGTTTGGAAAAGCCTTGCTCACTCTTTGCTCTGCAGAATAAAAGCATTTCTCTACATCCTGGAAGCACAGACAGATATATGGAGAGTCCAATGTGTCTCCTTAACAGCAGTTTGAAGCATGAATTACAGCTGACAGATTTCTGCCAATGTTCAGATGCCCCACAGAGAATGAACGGAGCGTTGGCACTACCACTAGTGGTGGTCTCAGCAGTCAGACCCCCAATGTTCAAGATGTTGTCTACATAGCTAATACCATCTATATAGTTTTCCATTCGCCCTAACTTTATCATACAGTTCCATGTCTGCACTGGTTAACCATGATGGCCGTCACTGACAGGTTATTAGTAGTGATGAGCGAATAGTGAGATATTCGAATATTCGATATTCATACGAATATCCCGCGAATATTCGATCCCATTAAAGTCTATGGGAACAAGTATTCGATTAGTTGGAAGCTGGGGGATTTGAACGCTTATCGAATACTTATCGAATATTCATGGGATATTCGTACGAATATCGAATATTCGAATATCTCACTATTCGAACGAACAGTATTTGCTCATCACTAGTTATTAGTGATGGCCAATGGACCGTTCACATCTGCAGTCCACTCACACGAGTAAGTAGAGCAGATTCATTAATATGCCTGCTTGCTGATGGTTTCCAGTTTTAGGAAAAACAAACTGTAGAAATTCTTGACTTTTATCATTTTGATGGATTATGTATCTGAACCGATGGAATATCCTGGCCGCCTCCATGCTGACCTCTTCTCCTGCATGAACGGACTCTCTTGTGCGAGGGATACACACAATCTTACGGATACTCGGCTTTGGCAATCAACAAAGGGCATTCCTACAACCTGATCGCCCTTCATGATTTTAAGATTAACCCTGGTTCCTAGTTCTCAGGTAGGAAGCTGCTGTAATAGATACCTTTAAGGGCTAACTGGTAAGCGCTAATGTGACGGACCCCCTTATAGATCTCAGCGGACGTCTTATATGGCTGCGGTAAATTGATGGCCTTTAACGTCATGTGATGCAAAAATACCTTCTGCCTTTTTAGATAAAACTTAGTCTGACCTTAAAGGGGAACTCTGAACAAAAGGTTTCTAATTGTTTAGGTTGCCATTTTCAAGAACAGTTGACACAGTCTCCAAACTGAAGCTGTAGGATATGCTGGTAGTTGTAGTTTTACAGCTGAAATGAAGGTTGAAGACCTTCACCCTAACATTTCATAAAGGGAAACTCTAAGGGCTAATGCACACGTCTACAGAATTCGGTCTGTACACGGACGATGTTCGTCGGACTGGACCTCGGAGCTCCCGGCATCATGATTAATTATGATGTCGGGAGCTCAGATACTGTCTGAAAGATTGCACTAATGTACTGACACAGCCACACAGCTGTGTCGGTACACTAGCTAAACTTTTAAACTGTTCAGGAGCTCCTGACATAATAATTAATCATGATGCTGGGAGCTCCGAGGTCCAGTCCGCCGAACATCGTCCGTGTACAGACAGAATTCTGCGAACGTGTGCATGATCCCTAACTGTCCTTTGTAGCTATATATTAGAGGTGTCTTCTCATCCGTTGGGGTGAAGCAATGTCTGCCCATTCTCAAGTGCATTCTCAACATGTTGAAAGACAAACGAGGAGCACAGCAGCGATCTGCTGCCGCCGCTCTGCGTAGTAGGGGCGGCAGCAGCAGACTGCTGCTATCTCATATGGGTATATAGGAAGAGCTGCGGGGGGCTCCCTCGGACGAGAAGCTCCTCATCTGGTAAGCCCCTCGCAGCTCTTTGTATATATTGTGCTTTAATGTGGCCACCAATTCAAGTTATGACCCTACTGTGCAACCCTACTGTCCACCCCAACAAATGCTACAATGAAGGGGCCCCTAGTAAGACACTGATGTTTAGGATTGTCAGGGGGGCAATATCCAATTGCATTGCTCTGATCAAGCAGGCAGGTAAACAGGCAGCCAGGCCGGGCCTTGTAGCTCCACAGCAGCTGATGAGCAACCTCCACAGTCACATGACTCATTCCAATAGGACTAAATAAGGAGATCACCGGCTTGTAAAGGTCATTTACTGCCAGGAAAACCCATAGATATCTGATGACCTCATATCTTACCATACTACTCCTGTCCGGGTGGGGTTTATATCATTGTTCATCCTGATCTTCCTGGTTCCGGAACAGAATGAGGAAGTTTAGGATGTTTAGAAAAGACATAATGGTGCAATATAAATGGACATGTAACCTTCTAGATGTATACACTAGGGATCCCGGCCAGAGTGTATACTATCTGTATACACTCCGGCTGGGATTCTATGCTTTCACATACAACGTGTGTGCTGTGTGAACATAGCCTTTAGATGTATATACCCCTGTAATGGCTGCCAAAAGGCGAACGTGACCCCCACTGTACCCTCCACCGTTACTGCCCAGTAACAGAAGACAGACAGGAGGCAGGGGAACAAGAACAATTGCTCTTTTGTTCGCCTGCGCCTTTTTATTTTTCTCTCCCCCTTTTCCTAGCAGTTGTGAGGTTTTCGCTTCTGCCTTCACTTGCGATTTTTTACATAGGACTGCGCATTTCTCATTGTCTGCCTTTACAAAGCTTCATAGTAATCCACCTACTCCTAGGTGAGGCATAGCTGCGGAGGTGGCGGTGATTTCCCAGAAGGCATTTAAAGTGTTAACTTACTGGGCAGAAGAGACAAGAGTGAGGCTGCAGTGCCAACCAATGGGTGGCGAGGCGGGCGGCCGCCAATGAGAGGAGAAGCAGAACCTCATACCTCCCACTACAGCCTCCAGGAGTCAAATCAGTTCACCATAGTAAACAAGAGCTCGGGAGGGGGAGGGGAGGGCGGCTCTGCTGCTGGGGAGGGGAAGGGGGGTACAGACACCGAGGAGAGATATAAAAAAAAAAATTGTAAGGCGAGTTTGGAGGTGATGGGAGGAATAGCAGAGACGAGTGTGTGACAGCCCAACACATCAGCGGGGAACACAATGTTCCTTGATTAAATCAAGTGACTGAAGAGCCGGGTCCTCAATGAAGGGGGGGGGGTGTACAGGGAGGAGGCAGCGAGTCTTCACATAGTTTTCCAGGGGTGAAACAGCTGTCTGAGGCCACGTTCACACCTGCATTGAAGGCTCATTTGGGTGCCAGACAAAAAAGGGGCAGCATGCTGATCTACCGTGTTTCTCTGAAAAAATGACTAGAGCTTATTTTCAGGGTAGGTCTTATTTTCTGAGAAACACAGGATGCCCCAATACTGTAGCCCCACTTATAACGGAGTTAGCTGTCATACTGTATGTCCCACTGTTGTTAGGCTCCTGTACTGTAAGTACCCCTGTAGTCAGGCCTCCATACTGTATACCTCCCTCCCTCTCTGTAGTTCTTCCCCCATACTGTATATATATCCCCCCCCCCTGCAGTAAGCCCCCTATACTGTATACCTTCCTCTTCCCTCTATAGTTGTTCCTCCATACTGTATACCTCCCTCTCTGTAGTTCTTTCCCCATACGGTATACCTCCCTCCCTCTCTGTAGTTCTTTCCCCATACGGTATACCTCCCTCCCGCTCTGTAGTTGTTCCCCCATACTGTATACCTTCCTCTTCCCTCTGTAGTTGTTCCCCCATACTGTATACCTCCCTCCGTAGTTCTTCCCCCATACTGTATACATTCCCCCCTCTGCAGTAAGGCCCCCTCATACTGTATACCACCCCCCACCCCACAGTAAGGCCCCCCTATACTGTATACCTTCCTCTTCCCTCTGTAGTTCCTCCCCCTATACTGTATACCTTCCTCTTCCCTCTGTAGTTGTTCCCCCATACTGTATACATTCCCCCCTCTGCAGTAAGGCCCCCTATACTGTATACCTCCCGCCCCCTCTGCAATAAAGCCCCCATACTATACACATTTCCCCCTCTGCAGTAAGCCCCCCTATACTGTATACCTTCCTCTTTCCTCTATAGTTGTTCCTCCATACTGTATACCTCCCTCCCTCTTTGTAGTTCTTTCCCCATACTGTATACCTCTCTCCCCCCTCTGCAGTAAGGCCCCCATACTATATACATTGCCCCCTCTGCAGTAAGCCCCCCTATACTGTATACCTTCTTCTTCCCTCTGTAGTTGTTCCCCCATACTGTATACCTCCCTCCCTCTGTGTAGTTCTTCCCCCATACTGTATACATTCCGCCCTCTGCAGTAAGGCCCCCTATACTGTATACCTCCCGCCCCCTCTGCAGTAAGGCCCCCTCATACTGTATACCACCCCCCACCCCACAGTAAGGCCCCCCTATACTGTATACCTCCCTCCCTCTGTGTAGTTCTTCCCCCATACTGTATACATTCCGCCCTCTGCAGTAAGGCCCCCTATACTGTATACCTCCCGCCCCCTCTGCAGTAAGGCCCCCCCATACTGTATACCTCCCTCCCGCTCTGTAGTTGTTTCCCCATACTGTATACCTCCCTCTGGAGTTCTTCCCCCATACTGTATACATTCCCCACTCTGCAGTAAGGCCCCCTATACTGTATACCTCCCGCCCCCTCTGCAGTAAAGCCCCCATACTATACACATTTCCCCCTCTGCAGTAAGCCCTCCATACTGTATACCTTCCTCTTCCCTCTGTAGTTGTTCCTCCATACTGTATACCTCCCTCCCTCTTTGTAGTTCTTTCCCCATACTGTATACCTCTCTCCCCCCTCTGCAGTAAGGCCCCCATACTATATACATTTCCCCCTCTGCAGTAAGCCCCCCTATACTGTATACCTTCCTCTTCCCTCTGTAGTTGTTCCCCCATACTGTATACATTTCCCCCTCTGCAGTAAGGCCCCCCATACTGTATACCTCCCTCCCTCTCTGTAGTTGTTCCCCCATACTGTATACCTCCCTCCCTCTCTGTAGTTGTTCCTCCATACTGTATACATTCCCCCCTCTGCAGTAAGGCCCCCCCATGCTGTATACCTTCCTACCTCTCTGTAGTTGTTTCCCTAAACTGTATACCTCCCTCTGTAGTTCTTCCCCCATACTATATACATTCCCCCCTCTGCAGTAAGGCCCCCTATACTGTATACCTCCCGCCCCCTCTGCAGTAAGGCCCTCCATACTGTATACCTCCCTCCCTCTCTGTAGTTGCCCCCCTATACTATAGACATTCCCCCTTTGCAGGTAGTCCCCGCATGTTATACCTCCTCCCCCTCTGTAGTTGTTCCCCCATACTGTATACCTCCCTCCCTCTTTGTAGTTCTTTCCCCATACTGTATACCTCCCGCCCCCTCTGCAGTAAGGCCCCCCCATACTGTATACCTTCCTACCTCTCTGTAGTTGCCCCCCTATACTATAGACATTCCCCCTCTGCAGGTAGTCCCCGCATGTTATACCTCCTCCCCATCTGTAGTTGGCCTATGTACCCTCCATCCCCCCCATATTCAATGTCCCCTACTATGCATCCTCTTACCCCTCCTGCCTCCCCTGCAGCCTGTGTTGAGCAGGTGGGGGTGGAGCATAACAAGTCAGGCCCTGATTGGCTAATGCTCAGCATCCAGTGTCAGGGATCTGGTCAGCTGACTGTAACTAGGACTTAACTTTGCAGGCTTTTGGTATTAGGCCTGAAATATAAGCTAGGTCTTATTTTCGGGGTAGGGCTTATACTCGTAGACACACGGTATCTTATCCGCTCAATGCACAGTGTGAACCTGGCCTTATATTTACATCTGTAATTATTACAAAGTGCATGGTTCTTATTTTGGATGCCATGTGGCCATATTACGTTTTTTTTAACATCTTTTTTCACATTTTTTTTTTACTTAAATGCTTCAAAACACTTGAAGATTACAGGCAAAGACTTGATTTACATGAATGCACATAAAACTTACACAATATAAAACAAAAAAAGTGGGGGAGGGGACTCAAAATTGCTCATTTTGCTAATATTACAAGTGAATATTTCAAGGGGTATTCCACTCAAACATAAATTTTGATATGTTGCTGCACATGGTGAGACTATCAATTCATTCCATAGTTGTTATTATCTATTCCATCTCCTTCCCCCAGTTCTCAGCTGCTGCTTTCTGCTATAGACACAAAAATCCAATAAAGCAGATAAAGCCTGCCAGGGACTTGTTTACATCATCTGTCTCAGAAGGGAGGGGGGAGGAGGGGGAGACAGAGAGAAAAGCTCACACACAGATTTTTGTGTTTTCAGCATGAAGCAGCAGCTGAGAACTGGGGGAAGGAGACTGAATAGGTAATAACAAGTATAGAAGGAATTGTTAGTCTCACCATGGGCAGCAACATATCAAAAGTTAGGTTTCAGTGAAATCCAATGCAGATTTTTAGTAGTTCTCTGTATTTACTGGTGTTTTTCAGACTCCAATTTAGAAGGAAATAAAGATTGTGGATTTGATGCACGTTACAGAGCATTGTGTGAAAAAAAAAATCTTTGATATCCAAATAAAGATCAATGGCAAGCATACTGGTAACCTGCACCTAGGTGGGTACATTCAGATTGCTGTTTTCCTTAATGATATTTTATTGTCTGCAATATACTGTACGCTACATGCAGTTTTTGCTGCACACCTGCATTGCTGGAACAGGTACATGTGAATACACCCCAAGGGAGAGTGACGGTGTGCATGTCTAATACCGTTACACAAGGTGTGTTCAGGTCAACAGTAACCTGAGGGTAGAGGAGAGGGGTCAGGATCTGAAAGCTGATCTGTCTAGAGATTTCTGTCAGGGAATCTACCAGCAATTGTTTCTGTATGAAAACTGGGGTCAGTCTAGTCTTGCTACCCAAGTATCTAAGGGTCCTATTACGCGGAGCAATTTTACGATTAACGACTAACGATCAGAGATGAGCGAACCTGGAGCATGCTCGAGTCCATCCAAACCTGAGCGTTCGGCATTTGATTAGCGGCGGCTGCTGAAGTTGGATGAAGACTTCAGGCTATGTGGAAAACATGGATACAGCCAATGACTATATCCATGTTTTCCAGACAACCTTAGAGCTTTATCCAACTTCAGCAGCCACCACTAATCAAATGCCGAACGATCGGGTTCAGATGGACTCGAGCATGCTCCAGGTTTGCTCATCTCTACTAACGATAAATGATCACAAACGAGATTTTTTATCGTTAACCTGAAATCGTTTACCATATTAAACAGAACTATAATCGTTAGATATGATCGTTACTACGATCGTTATTGTGATCGTTACTACGATCGTTTACTCCATCTGATCCCAGCAAAACAATGAACAATGTGCAATTACATATGGGGCCTTATTGTTCCGATTCTCCCATATCGGTGATGTGCAGCCACAAGGCCAGGCATAGTGTTTTGTGGTCTTGCATAGTACTCTCCTATCCCAGCCCAGAGACAGCCAAGTACTGTACACAAGCCATATATTACCGATGTGAAACCAGCGAAGGAGGGGCTGAAAGAAACCACAAACACTAGACAAAGCTCGCAAGAAACATACCAAGAAATAGTAAGATAAGGAGCGCTCAGTGCTGCCACCTTCTGGAGGTGAAAGACACCAAGGCTGATGCAAGAAATTAAACGGGAGGAGGGGGGAGGAGGGGACTGGCCCTGCAGGAATTTATGGCGTAGAGTAGTGGTCTGTTTACATGAAGCGATAATTCGCCCAATTGATCGTTTAACGATTTTGAAGCAATGATTTGGTTTTTATAACGATCAGCGTTTAGACAAATAAATCGGTAGAAAAATCGTTATTGCGATCGTTTTTAAGATCGCTTAAGCCCATCTCACACATAGGGTGAATCTGTGAAAGACTGTTTACCAAAAGCAATCTGTGATTTTTTTTTTACGACGACCAACGACGATTTGAGAACATATTGAACGATCACAATGAACGATTTCTCGCTCGTCACTTGACCGTTCGCTGTGTTTACACAGAACAATTATCACTCAAATGTGATCGTTATTGCGAAAATTCGAGCGATAATTGTTCAGTGTAAATGCAGCATTAGGGTCCTATTACACAAAGCGATTTTTAACGACTAATGATAATCGCAAACGAGATTGTTTATCGTTAACCTGAAATCGTTCAACATATTACACAGAACAATGGTCGTTAGATACTACAATCGTTATTGCGTTTGTTACTATGATCATTTATTCCTTCTGATCCCAGCAAAACAATGAACAATGTGCAACTACACTGAATGATTAGTAAAAAAAATGCGGAACCTGAGCGAACGACCGTGGAATTACAGCAAACGATTAGTGATAATTTTAGGTTCAGATCTAAATAAATGATCAACGACACACAAACGGTTTTTCGATTGTTGCCTGCAATTACACAGAACGATTATCGCTTTAATTTAAACAATAACGATTTTTCGCACGATAATCATCCCGTGTAATAGGGCCCTTAAAGGGGAGACAAATCTAACCTGCTGCTATGTCCCTCCATCCCACCGAGGAGGATGGTATGTCTCTTACCTTCCTCCTCACTCTTCAGCACCGTTCTGGTGCAGTTAAGGCCCTATTCCACCAACAGATCTGACCACAGATTATCTGCCAAAGATTTGAAGCCAAACCCAGGAATGGATTTGAAAAGAGGAGAAATCCAGTCTTTCCTTTATGACCTGTTCTCTGTTTATAGTCTGTTGCAGGGTTTGGCTTTAAATCTTTGGCAGATAATCTGTGGTCAGATCTGTTGGTGGAATAGGTTCTTTTTCTCCAAGGTCCGGTGAAACCATTAGGAGCACTAGGGCATCTTTAGGAGCCCTGCCCGTCCCCATAGCCCCGATCCGCCCCCGGCTGGCCTGCCCCTTTCTAATGATAATGAGTGGAGCGGGTGGGCTGGATCAGCGCTATGGGGGCGGACAGTACTCCTAAAGGTCCCACCAGACCAAGGGGCACACGACTAACTGCACCGGAGCAGCACAGAGGAGGAAGCTAGAAGACATACCTCCCTCCTCGACATCTCCCGTGCAGTAGAAACATATCAGCAGGGTAGATTTGCCTAACCTGCTGATATTTCCCCTTTAACATAATCATAAAAACCGAGATAGGTTTGAGATTTATAGGCAGCAAAACAGAATTCTCTAGACCAGTATCCCACTCAACCTGCAGCTCTCCAGGTTTTGCAAAACTACAACCCCCATCATGCCCCGACAGCTGCTGCATATGTTGATACCCTAAACAGTGCCATACCTCTCCTCAGGATGTGTGTGGTATTACAACTTGACTCATATACTAATGGGGGGGGGGGACAGCTATGTTTTTCTATTCATGGATAAGGATGAAGCAATAGCAGCCTCACTGCCTATATCTCGGCCCCCTATACCTCCGGTGTGACCAACAGAAGAGAGAAGACGTGGCTCGTCTGATCTTCTATTTGGTCCTGCTGCAGCAAGAGAGAAGGAAGCCTTATCCCTGCCTCTTCCTCTACAGTTATTGCTTCACATGCACTAGCACTGGAAGCGGGAGGTGACGAGAGACAATTTATGCCCCCTGGTATTCCTATATGGCTGGTTTGTCAGATTGGCGTAATACAGAGGCATTTTTGCATTTATATAATGGTCCCGAGTCCTGGCAGACCGTAAGTCTAATGACCCGAATTATAGGCATCACAGATCTTTATGGGGGGCTTCAGTTTGGTTCTGCAGACCTGTGGTTGGCCACGACGTATGCCCATACACTCCATCTGGTATATCCGTAGGAAATGTATAGGAGGGGGCTCCTGAAACCTGGGTCACCAGGCACGGTGGCCATCAGCAGGCAGGATCTTATGAGTGTGGGTCTCAGAGGTGACCTGTGGATAACGGTGAGGGCCCAAATGATCATGAGAATTGGGGCTTCTTGTACCCCAAAAGTGAAAGAAGGGGTAGTGCACATGCCTGGCCACCACTCCATTCACTATCTATGAGAACACCTTTCATACCTCCACAATTGGGTTTGTTCAGAAGTCCCACAGAGAGTGACTGGGGTGGTGGTTGAGTACTGCCAATGTGCATGAGTGCTGCCAATGTGCATGAGTGCTGCCAATGTGCATGAGTGCTGCTAATAAGCGCCAAGTGGAAATACCAAACTGTTCAGGTTCGATAACGTTCCCTAAACCCAAACACTCAGCATTTGCCTCCCAGCGCCTGGAGATGCCGCCACCAGAAGTCCTGGAAAACATGGACACAGCCATTGGGCATCTCCACTCAACACTACTGCTGATCTATATAGTGACACCATTTTAAAAACCTAACCATGTGTATTGAACCGTTATATGTTCTACGATTTGGAGGTGAATAAATCGCATCGTAAATCCACATCGGGTCCACTAACTCCAGAGTTGTAGTTTTGAAACCGCTGGAGAATCAGAGATGAGACGAACACTGACCTTGAGGGTTAAAGGGGTTGTTCACCAAAAAAAATTTCTTTCAAATCAACTGGTAACAGAAAGTGCCAGAGATTTGTAAATTACTTCTATTAAAAAAATATATCAAGTCATCACTTATCAGCTGCTCTACGTCCTGCAGGAAGTGGTGTATTCTCTCTAGTTTGACACATTGTTTTCTGCTGCCACCCCTGTCCACGTCAGAAACTTTTCAGAACAGAAGCAAATCAGAGAAAACCTCTCATGCTCCCCAGACTAGAAAGAATACACCACTTCCTGCAGGACATACAGCAGCTGATAAGTACTGGAAGACTGGAGATTTTTTTCTATATGAGTAAATTACCAATCTCTGGCACTTTCTGGCACCAGCTGATCTGAAAGAAATTATTTTTTGTGAACTACCCCTTTAAGGGGTGCTAATCCAATCAGAATAGCAAGGAACTGTCACTCAGCAACCGTGGAAGGCTGCCTGGGCATGATGGGAGTTGTAGGAGCCACAAGTTGGAAAAACACTGCTTTTGCATATGGAATCACACAGCGGCTACAATGAGGATGTATGATGAGCCAATGTGCGGTTTTTGCACAATTTGGCACAGGTATCAGTTTTCAGGTATCCGTACCCTAAGGCTATTAAAAGTGCTGGGCAGCGGCTTCGTCACAGAGACAGTGCACCCTCATTGAGCGACCAATATAACGTTTTGTAGATCAATTCACTAATGAAGTGAATGGAAAGGAAAAATGTCCAAGAACACAGAACATCCCCGGTATATCTGGCTGCACCTCCAGTAACTTCCCCGGTATATCAGGCTGCACCTCCAGTAACATCCCCGGTATATCAGGCTGCACCTCCAGTAACTTCCCCGGTATATCAGGCTGCACCTCCAGTAACATCCCCGGTATATCAGGCTGCACCTCCAGTAACTTCCCCGGTATATCAGGCTGCACCTCCAGTAACATCCCCGGTATATCAGGCTGCACCTCCAGTAACTTCCCCGGTATATCAGGCTGCACCTCCAGTAACATCCCCGGTATATCAGGCTGCACCTCCAGTAACTTCCCCGGTATATCAGGCTGCACCTCCAGTAACTTCCCCGGTATATCAGGCTGCACCTCCAGTAACTTCCCCGGTATATCAGGCTGCACCTCCAGTAACTTCCCCAGTATATCAGGCTGCACCTCCAGTAACTTCCCCGGTATATCAGGCTGCACCTCCAGTAATATCCCCGGTATATCCGGCTGCACCTCCAGTAACTTCCCCGGTATATCAGGCTGCACCTCCAGTAATCTGTCCTGACTGCTGCCACCTGCTGGTGAGTATGGCATGCCTTCCAGACAGGGGACTCTACCTACTAATCTACCAGCAGAGGGGTTCCCTATAGCTTTTATAGTTAGCTCTGGGGCAACTAGGTGATAGCTCATATGACAAATGTTATGCTGCGTTTACACGGAGCATTAATTCGCCCAATCGATCGTTTAACGATTTTGAAGCAGCGATTTGGTTTTTGTAACGATCAGCGTTTAAACGAATAAATCGTAAGAAAAATTGTTAGAAAAATCGTTATTGTGATCGTTTTTTAAACGCTTAAGCCCATCTCATACGGTGAATCGTTGAAAGACTGTTTACACAAAGCGATCTGCGAGTTTTTAGCGAACGACCAATAACGATTTGACAACATGTTGAAAGATCTAAATTAACGATTTCTCGCTCGTCGCTTGATTGTTTGCTGTGTTTACACAGAACAATTATCACTCAAATGCGATCGTTATTGCCAAAATTCGAACGATAATCGTTCCGTGTAAACGCTGCATTACAGCTCTGTTACATAGAAGCAGTCATCCAGCTTTCCTCCTCAATACCTTGAATAGTTACTGTCTATGGAGATGTCAGGGTCATGGCTGGCAGCTCATCTTTCCTAGATAGAGAAACAATCTCCATTCTGTCTTGTGTCATTTCAAGGAACGTGAGCAGATGGCCAACATGGCCGCCACTACAGCTCAGATCCAGGCCCTCACTTAACTTTCCTAGACTCCTGAAAGGAAAGATTGGCAAGATTCAGGACACAGAAATAGATTCGCCTCCACTAAAGGCCACAGGCTTGACACCTTTCCTGTAAGGCACAGATGTCAAACTCGCAGCCCTCCAGCTGTTACAAAACTACAACTCCCAACATGCCTGGACAGAAAAAGCTAAATCTAAAGCTTTGGCTGTCCAGGCATCATGGGAGTTGTAGTTTTGCAATAGCTGAAGGGCTGCGAGTTTGACATCCCTGCTCTAGGGCAATGTTCTCTAACCTGTAGCTACCCAGCGTTCTCAAAACTACAACTCCCATCATATCCTGACCATCAAATGGATGGGAGTTGTAGTTGAAGAGCACGGAGCTTCCATAAACCCATGTGCTATATACAATCCTAGTGACGCATACATAACACCAGCCAGAATGTGGCCGCACAATCACTACACCGCTGAATAGACTGTGTGTGTGTGTGTGACTACGGGATGCCGCTCTGCGTTTACATTGTTCACCTGCACGTACGCGCTCCACAGGGGAGGGGGCGCTCCAGGGCTGAGTCATCAGCTGTATTTAGCATCAGATTAGAGGAAGGGTGGGTGCAGATCCCGGTGATACACGCCGGCCTCCTCCCACTCACACTCCAGCTTGGCGCTCGGCCCTGGCTCGCTCACGCTCCTCACTTTGGGGATAAGATTATTCTTAACAAGGTTAACCCTGCGCTCCCCCAATGACAGGGGTTTTACACACTGGGGAAAAAAGATGGTGGTTCAGATGTCACAGTCCTGACTATATAGTGACAATGCAATAGCTAAATGTTATAGGGGGTACAGGCACTCAAGGGCCCCATATAAGAGTTCACAGCCAGTCAGGAGGACTAAACGTCTCAGTGGTATCATCTCTTTAAACTTGGACCAAAAGTTGTTAAATCAAGGGTGTCGAGCTGCAATCTCCCGAAACTACAATTCCCATCATGCCTGGACTGCTAAAGCGTTGGCTTTCTATGTATAATGGGAATTGTAGGTTTGCAACAGCTGGAGGGCCACAATTGTTTCCACTCCAAAAAGATGAAATAGTCCCGAACCTAGCTAGTTTTTCTGACAGATTTTTGAAGCCAAAGCCAGGAACAGACTACAAACAGGGAACGGGTCATAAGGGAAGGGCTGAGATTTCTCTTCTTTTCAAATCCATTCCTGGCTTTGGCTTAAAAAATTTGTCTGACAAATCTCTCTCTGTAAAGGCACCCTTACTCACCAAGCTCTCCAGAGTATTTTGGCGCTAGCTGGGAAACTACATTTCCCAGCATGCATTGCACCTCAGCGCTAACTGCCGAGTATCTGCCTCATCTGCCCATCTCTGGCTCAATCTGCTTCTGCTTTACACTGTGAGCACAATATCGATCTAATCTATCTATCGATCGATCTATATCTATCTATCTGGATTACTAAAGGCCCTATTACACCAAAAGATGTCTGACAGATTATGTGACAGATTTTCTTAGCCAAAGCCTGGAATGGATTTGAAAAGAGGAGAAAACTCAGTCTCTTTTAGGACCTGTTCTCTGTTTATAGTCCTTTCCTGACTTTGGCTGAAAAAATCTGTCAGATAATCTGTTAGACATCTTTTGGTGTAATAGGGCCCTGAGAGAGAGAGATGAAACAACTGTGTTTCTTTTCCTCTATACTGCTCAGGAGGCTGTCATCGTTACCTCGTATCTTGGCAAGGTGCTGACTGATTTGTGTGATGTCAGTGGTGGGGGGGGGGGGGGTTACAGATGAGGTGTTACAGCTTGCCTGGCCATAGAAGAGACAGAGATCATGTGACCTGGGCTGGGTTCACACTACGTATATTTCAGTCAGTATTGTGGTCCTCATATTGCAACCAAAACCAGGAGTGGATTAAAAACACAGAAAGGATCTGTTCACACAATGTTGAAATTGAGTGGATGGCCGACATATAACGGTAAATAACGGCCATTATTTCAATGTAACAGCCGTTGTTTTAAAATAACAGCAAATATTTGCCAATAAATGGCGGCCATCCACTCAATTACAACTTTATGTGAACAGAGCCTTTCTGTGTTTTTAATCCACTCCTGGTTTTGGTTGCAATATGAGGACCACAATACAGAATAAAACATACGTAGTGTGAACATAGCCCTAGGGTGTAAGTTAGGATGTGCTGCAGACAAAAGGACCAATTCATGTAATAGAAACCTATTACAAACAAGCTTAGATTATGGGTGGGGACTGAACAAGGTTAACTCTTTCTTAAGTGGAGTACCCGTAAGCTGGGACAGATCATGGCATGAATGGATGGCTAAAGGGCGCTTTGCCCCTTTTCTGCCATTTGTGCTGTGCCAATAAAGCTTTGGGGTGAACAAATGAGAAAGATTAGTTGCCATGGATACACTAATAAATATAGCCTTGGCAACCAGTGAAGATTGAAGTTATCTTAAAGGGATTTTCCAGCCCTAGTTACAGTCGAGCCTTGATCATAAAGAATGAAATTTAATCCTGGAGAAAGGAAACTGAAAAAAGAAGGGAAAAAATACAAAAAGTTGACTTTCTTGGCTTCTCCATTGTTTCAAGCAGGAGCAGCACCTGCCGAGGAGTATTAAGGGTCCTATTCCACGGGCCGAGCAGGGCCCAATCAACAATGTAAACAAGCGGCGATCTGCTAGATTGCCGCTCATTTACTGGGCCTATTCCACGGCCCGATGATCGTTGAGCGAGGGCTGCAGGGACATCGTTACCGATGTCCTTACAGCATCATACATTACCTGTCCAGGCTTCTTCTCCGCGCTGTCTTCATCCCCGGTCCCGCACGCTCTATCGGTCAGCTGACAGGCCACACTCAGCCAATCACAGGCCGCGGCGGTCCTGGCCGGTGATTGGCTGAGCGCTCCGTCAGCTGACCGCCCATTCTGAAGATAGAGCGCGCGGGACCGGGGATGAAGACAGCGCGGAGAAGAGGCCTGGACAGGTAATGTATGATGCTGCTGCTTGTCAAATCGTCGGTCGCCCGCTGCGCACCGCTATTCAACCGTAGCAATGCGCGGTGGGCGAACGATGATTTTAGGTCTGGCCCTAAATGAACGATCAGCCGATGACACGATCATCGGCTGATCGTTCTCTCTATTTCACCGAACGATAATCGGCCGAATCGGGCCAAATGGGGCCGATCCGGACGATTATCGTTACTGTGGAATAGGGCCCTTGAAAGGAAGTCTGTCAGTACTTCTGAGCAAAAATCAGAAGGGAACAAAACCTGATGTGTTGGTCAGATAAGTTGTAAACATGACAAGAGTCCAGGAGGCGGTGCTTCTTGTTGGGCACACAGAGCTTCCCTGACCCCACTCCTCTCAGATATGATTGACAACTCTATTATCAAATCAGGAGACAATCAGAGCTGTCATTCATACCCAATAGGAGGAGCTAGGAAAACTGAATGCAGAAAGTTTAAAAAGTCACTGTTGTGAATTATTTTTTTTTTTGCAGAAATCAATAGTCCAGGCGATTTTAAGAAACGTTGTAATTGGGTTTATTAGGCAAATCTGCCATTATCTGCATTCAAAAAGACTTTTCCCAGGTCCCAATTACGACGTTTCTTAAAATCGCCAGGACTATTGAATTCTGCAAAAACAAATTTTCACGACAGTGACACTTTAAGGCACCTAAGGAGAAGAGCGTGATCCTGGTCACCTGACATGGCAGCAGCCAGAAGATATGAAATGTAATTCTCCGTCATGCACGTAGCAAAAGTGAAACAACAAGTATAGCTCTGCTCCACTCCCTGACTATTGTACTGACTCAAACCTGCTGACAGACAGACAGACCTCAGTGAAAATATATATCTTTTAAATCAACCAGTTTCTGAAAGTTATAAAGATTTGTAGTTTACATCTATTTAAAAATGTCCAGTCTTCCAGTATTTATCAGCTGCTGTATGTCCTGCAGGAAGTGGTGCATTCTCTCCAGTCTGACACAGTGCTCTCTGCTGCCACCTCTGTCCATGTCAGGAACTGTCCAGAGCAGGAGAGGTTTTCTACAGGGATTTGCTGCCGCACTGGACAGTTCCTGTCTCGAACAGAAATGTCAGACTGAAAAAAATAAACACCACTTCCTGTAGGACATACAGCGGTTGATAAGTACTGGAAGAGTTGGAATTTTTAAACAGAAGTAAATTACATATCTATATCACTTTCTGAAATTATTAATTTGAAAGAAAAAGATTTTTGCTGGAGTGCCCCTTTAAGACCAATTCATGGTGGCCGAATTCACCATAGAGGTTCTTACCCAACTTTCCAGTGACACTTACATTTTCACTTATGTGTTGTAAAAATTCTGTCTGTGCTTCATAGCAGTTCTGTATGTTCTCTAGTGTCTGTATTCTATTCATGAACCAGGCAGCTCAGGATGAACAATAGGAAGACACAGAACTAGGTTACATATGATAAAGGGAGTCCATCTCTTGTGATCCTCATCATTAAAGCTATGCTGCATTTGTTACCGCGGTCCGTGGGGGCCGCCAGAAATAGCTCCTTAAAGGAGATTCAATAGAACAATCAGGAACATCCATTATGGTCTATCAGCCGGCAGACAAAGAAACGATGACAATATCAATGGGGATTTAACAGAGATATCACAGGAGACCTAATGGACCCGCTGTAAATGGACGGTTAACCATTGAAGGACGTTCTCCAGAGACGCTCAATACTGAGGAGATAATGGGGGCAAGGCTTTCTCGTATGTAGTAATGGATATGGATATTCTTCATGCTCCTTCCCATCATGGATATGTGACAGGTCATCAGAAACAACCTGACACTGGAGATCGGGGAAAAGAGCCTTCCTCTAATGGGGTCTTAAAGGGAAGAGTCTGCTTTTTACTAAGATAGGTCATATTAACCCCTAAGTAGTCCCCATAAGTGCAGAACAGATGACGTAAGCATTAGGTCATGTTCTGCTCTATTGCAGCCCCCAATAGCCCCTTTAGTGGGTCAGATCAATGGGTGCACATTGGGGTAACTCCCCCTGGAGATCAAAATTAGAAACAAGAAATACAGTGGTACCTTGGTTTAAGGGTAACTTGGATCAAGAGCGTTTTGCAAAAAGAGCTCACAGTTTTTCAAAATTGCAACTTGGTTGAAGAGCATTTCTTTGGTTTAAGAGCTCCCTGTACTGGGTGGGAGGGGAGTGCGGCTGTAACCCCTCTATGTGCCCACATCTGTCCTGCTCATTCCTTCATGCTCCTTGCAGTCTGTCAGGCCCTTGTGTTTCCCATCCTCTCCATTCCTGCTGTAATGTGCCTGCACTCACACTCAGCTATACACACTGCTGCTATAATGTGCCTGCACTCACACTCAGCTATACACACTGCTGCTATAATCTGCCTGCACTCACACTCAGCTATACACACTGCTGCTATAATGTGCCTGCACTCACACTCAGCTATACACACTGCTGCTATAATCTGCCTGCACTCACACTCAGCTATACACACTGCTGCTATAATGTGCCTGCACTCACACTCAGCTATACACACTGCTGCTATAATGTGCCTGCACTTAGACTCAGCTATACACACTGCTGCTATAATCTGCCTGCACTCACACTCAGCTATACACACTGCTGCTATAATGTGCCTGCACTTACAGTAAGTTTCTGTCACTGTCCTCCTGCACAGCTCTGTGATTCTCACTTCCTGATTGGTCCATGCTGCACACAGCCCTTCCCCATTGCTGTCATGTGACCACACAGACCACTGACAGCAGCCCTGCTTCTCTATTCTAGCCTGTTGTACTACACTACTGCATTATGGGGATTTGCAGTTCCATCCTGTATCTACAAACTGCTGCTGTGTTACCAGGTCTATGCACTTACTATACATTATACTCCACATGCTGATTGCTATACTGTATAGTAATATATAATATAACATATTCTGCTGTTTCTGAATGTTTGTTTCATTTGTTTTAAATGTTATTCAGAATGTTAAAAAATCATTATTTTGGGGGGGGGGGGGTGGAACCAATTGTCAGCATTTCAGTGATTTCTTATGGGAAAATTTGATTTGGTTTAAGAGTGATTTAAATTGCAAGCACTGTGCAGCAACAGATTATGCTTGTAATCCAAGGCACCACTTTACTATGAAAATTCACCTTATCAAGCTTCAGTCATACAAGTTATCAGAGCCCCCAGAAAAGGATCTGTCAACAGCAACACAATGTAATAAAACCCACCCTGAGGCTGTACTATGGCATTATGCATTGTTTCTGAGGCCGCGGTTGTACTCCAGCGTTCCAGTGTGACCCACGACCTTCCCACTCGACATCCTTTAGCACGGCTTCCTGTACGATAATGCAGCCTTGTCACAGGCATTGTATTACCGGGGGGTTGAAGGGGAAGAATAGGGGTCTGACCACATCTTAAGGGGAACATAACCTCTCAGGGCAGGGCATACAAGTTGTGGTGGGTTTAATTTTTTTCTTTAAACAGGGATTGTTCACCCAAAAGTTTTTTTCTTTCAAATCAACTGATGCCAGAAAGTGCCAAAGATTTGTAATTTACTTTTATTAAAAAATCTCCAGTCTTCCATTACCTATCAGCTGCTGTATGTCCTGCAAGAAGTGGTGTATTCTTTCCAGTCTGACACAGCGCTCTCTGTTGCCACCTCTGTCCATGTCAGGAACTGTCCAGAGCAGTAGTAAATCCTCTCGTGCTCTCCAGACTGGAGAAAATACACCAAGGCATACAGCAGCTGATAAGTACTGGAAAACTCGAGATTTTTTTAATAGAAGTAAATTACAAATATCTGGAACTTTCTGGCACCAGTTGATTTGAGAGAAAACATTTTTTTGTGAACTAAACCTTTTAATCCCATTTACTACTAATGTGTCATATGAAGAGTCTCTATGGGATGGGACAGGATAAGAGAGCGTCTAAGAGTGATGATAGATGATAGCGTCATACATACTGATTGTCTCCTGAGAACTCTACATGTCATGGAAGAGGTTCATTATGTCACCATGTAATCTGTCCACTGGGCCTGTAACCAGATGTATAATACAGAGAGAGAGAGAGAGAGAGAGAGAGAGAGAGAGCGAGAGCGAGAGCGAGAGAGAGAGAGAGACACACACACACGAGACCATCCGGAAAGAAGATAGGAGAGAAAGAAGGAAAGAAGGGAGGAAGAGAGGGTAGGTATGTGGTTGTTTGGATGGAAGGAAGAGAATGAGAAGGAAGCGAAGGAAGGAAAAGAAAGAGAAGGAAGGAAAAGAAAGAGAAGGAAGAAAAAGAAAGAGAAGGAAAGAGAAGAAAGAAAAGGAAGGAAAAGAAAGCGAAGGAAGGAAAACAAAGCCAAGGAAGGAAAAGAAAGAGAAGGAAGAAAAAGAAAGAAGGAAAAGAAAGAGAAGGAAGGAAAAGAAAGAGAAGGAAGGAAAACAAAGCGAAGGAAGGAAAAGAAAGAGAAGGAAGAAAAAGAAAGAAGGAAAAGAAAGAAGGAAAAGAAAGAGAAGGAAGGAAAAGAAAGAGAAGGAAGAAAAAGAAAGAAGGAAAAGAAAGAAGGAAAAGAAAGAGAAGGAAGGAAAAGAAAGAGAAGGAAGAAAAAGAAAGAGAAGGAAGAAAAAGAAAGAGAAGGAAGCAAAGGAAGGAAAAGAAAGCGAAGGAAGGAAAAGAAAGAGAAGGAAGCAAAGGAAGGAAAAGAAAGCGAAGGAAGGAAAAGAAAGAGAAGGAAAGAGAAGAAAGAAGGAAGGAAAAGAAAGAGAAGGAAAGGGAAGAAAGAAGGAAGGAAGGAAAAGAAAGCGAAGGAAGCAGAGGAAGGAAAAGAGAGAAGGAAAAAAAAAGAAGGAAGCGAAGGAAGGAAGGAAAAGAAAAAGAAGGAAAGAGAAGAAAGAAGGAAGGAAAATAAAGAGAAGGAAGCAGAGGAAGGAAAGGGAAGAAAGAAGGAAGGAAAAGAAAGAAAAGGAAGCAGAGGAAGGAAAAGAGAGAAGGAAAAAAAGGAAGGAAGCGAAGGAAGGAAGGAAAAGAAAGAGAAGGAAAGAGAAGAAAGAAGGAAGGAAAAGAAAGAGAAGGAAGCAGAGGAAGGAAAAGAAAGCGAAGGAAGGAAAAGAAAGAGAAGGAAAGGGAAGAAAGAAGGAAGGAAAAGAAAGAAAAGGAAGCAGAGGAAGGAAAAGAAAGCGAAGGAAAGGGAAGAAAGAAGGAAGGAAGGAAAAGAAAGAGAAGGAAGCAAAGGAAGGAAAAGAAAGAGAAGGAAGAAAAAGAGAAGGAAGGAAAAGAAAGAAGGAAGGAAAAGAAAGAGAAGGAAGAGAAGGAAGCAAAGGAAGGAAAAGAGAGAAGGAAAAGAAAGAGAAGGAAGCAAAGGAAGGCAAAGAAAGAAAAGGTAACGAAGGAAGGGTGGATGATGGAAGGAAGGAGGGAGGGAGGGAGGAAGGAGGGAGGAAGGAAGGAAGGAAGGAAAGAAGGGAAGGGTTGGTGGAAGGGAGGGGTACAAATAAGACATAGATGAGTACAGAATGGGTTATGGATTGAGCTGGTAGATAAACAGACACCATGTTGCTCAGCTCCTGGCACTGACCCCCTCACACCACCTGAGACACCGATCTCTCCTTATTCCCAAATAACCACATGCAGATCACTATACAGTCTCCAGCGGACACTATCTGGGGGTGAGAACACTAGGGGTGGGGGTCTAAAAACACAAGGGAGTACAATTATTTTAGGAATGATTATTATTAAGTGACTCACATCAATTCCTCCAGGCTGGAGCCAGCCCCAGGGGGCACATTTACAGGCTTCCAGCTGTATGGACTTAAGATGCTTGTTTTGTGTTTACTGGAGAGGTATACTGGGTTCTAATGGTTTGGGATTCTGTGACCCTCCACCTATACATTTACAGCCTGGTTTAGCCCTTTTCATGCGCATTGATGATGGATGCATATAACCCGCCTGTAGGACCCCACACTTCCATTGACCGGCTAGGACCGGCTCTGCAATTTTTGCAGAGTTTTGGGCTGGGACAATGCTCCCCTAGTGTAAACTGCAGAAATACTAGAAGCCACCAGGGAGTGTATTTGACACTGTAGCTGAAGTACTATATAACTTCTAAGTGTTCTTTTACACATAGAGATTTATCTGACAGATTTTTGAAGCCAAAGCCAGGAAGAGACTATGAAAAGAGAACAGGTCAAACAGGAAAGACTGATATTTCCTCTCTTTTAAAATCCATTCCTGGCTTTGGCTTCAAACATCTGTCAGATAAGTCTCTCTGTGTAAAGGCACACTAATACCTATGGAGCCAGCCCAAATAAACTCAACTCTCCTACACCTGAAAATAAAAAGAGGAGAGGCTTGAGAGCTGTATTTCTGACATTCCACAAATAGCCACTAGAGGGAGCTGTGAGCCTTCTGATCTGTAACAGGATCAGGGATAAAAGAAGAATAAAATAAAATAAAGTGCAGAAAAGCTTAAAGTAGTTTATAAAAGTTAATTCCCCCTCCAGATACTTGTAGTGTAGGGAAGGCAGAGGGAGCACCTGATGGGGAGGTTCGCCCGTCACTCCTCCCCGTCTCTTGGGTGTGACCCCTTCCAGTATAATGGTGTCTCACAAGGTCGTGTGACTGTGACTCAGCGTCTGAAGAAAAACAACCACACAACAAAATACTAGTGCAACGTCACAGACGCACAAAGTGCATGCACCACATCAAGAGGCGTCCCGCGGGCATGGGAGGGGGGATAGCAGCACACACATAAAAAAAACTTAGTCCAGAAATACTTATGGACTGCTATATTAGCAGGCCAAGAGAGAGAAGCTAAGAAAATAAGGGGAAAGGGGGAGGAAGAAAGAGAGAAAGAAGAAAGAGAAAAAGAAAGAGAGAGAGAGAGAGAGAGAGAGAAAGAAAGAAAGAAAGAAAGAAAGAAAGAAAGAAGAAAAAGAGAGAGAGAATGAGAGACAGAGAAGCGGAGAAAGAGAGGGAAAAAGGCGGAGGAAGAAACAGAGAAAAAGAAAGAGAGATAAGAGAGAGAAAGAAAAAAAAAAAGAACGAGAGAGAGAGAGAGAAGCTGAGAAAAAAAGAGGGGGGAAAGGGAGAAAGAGAGAGAAAGAAAGAGAACGAAAGAGAAAGAAAAAAAGAGAGAAAGAAAGAAGAAAAAGAGAGAGAATGAGAGACAGAGAAGCGGAGAAAGAGAGGGAAAAAGGCGGAGGAAGAAACAGAGAAAGAAAGAGGGAATAAGAGAGAAAGAAAAAAAAAAGAACGAGAGAGAGAGAGAAGCTGAGAAAAAAGGGGGAAAGGGAGAAAGAGAGAAAGAAAGAGAGAAAGAAAGAAAAAAAGAGAATGAGAGCGAGAGAGAGAGAGCGAGAGAGAGAAGCGGAGAAAGAGGGAAAAAGAAAGGGAACAAGAGAGAGAAAAGGAAAAAAAAAGAACAAGAGAGAAAAGGAAAAAAAAAAAAGAACGAGAGAGAGAAGCTGAGAAAAAGAGGGGGGAAAGGGAGAGAGAGAGAGAAGCTGAGAAAAAAAGAGGGGGGAAAGGGAGAAAGAGAGAGAAAGAAAGAGAAAGAAAGAAAAAAAGAGAATGAGAGAGCGAGAGAGCGACAGAGAGAAGCGGAGAAAGAGAGGGAAAAAGAAAGAGGGAACAAGAGAGAGAAGGAAAAAAAAAGAACGAGATAGAGAAGCTGAGAAAAAGAGGGGGAAAAGGGAGAGAGAGAGAGAGAGAGAGAGAGAGAGAGAAAGAAAAAGAAAGAAAAGATAGAGAACGAGAGAGAAAGAGAGAGAGAGAGAAAGAGAGAAAGAAAGGGTTCACACTACGGAATTCTCGCGGACAATGTCCGCGGAATTCCGTCAGCTGTCCGTCCGCACATCTGGGCGCCTTTCCGCCGGCCCCATAGACACCATTCTATGGGCCGGCGTATTCCGCTATACGCTGAAAGAAGTGTCATGTCACTTCTTTTAGCGGATCGAGGAATACGCCGGCCCATAGAATGGTGTCTATGGGGCCGGCGGAAAAGCGCGTGCCTGTGCGGGCGGACAGCTGACGGAATTCCGCGGACATTGTCCGCGAGAATTCCGTAGTGTGAACCCGCCCAAAGAAACAAAAAGAAAGAAAGAAACAAAGAAAGTTGTGTAGAGAGGTAGAGGAGAAATATAAAGTAACTGAATAAAATTTAAAGGGGTTGGCCACTTTATAGTAAAATTGCTCAGTGTACAGTATAAGTAACCGTACTCACTGTATATACTGACAGCAGCTCCCTGTGTACCTCACAGAGCTAATATGAGACTCCCCTCCTCCACGCTGTGCTGCCCTACTCTTTGGTAAATCTGTCCATAAGATGGCCGACATGGAGACATCAGTGACCATGCCCTGCACCCATTGTCCACCACAGCCTGTATATGCCCATGGTGGACAGGGGGGGCATGGTCACATGATCCTCCATGTCATCTTATGGACAGCCTGGAGGAGGGTTTTAGCTCTTTGAGGTACACTGCTGCTGTCAGTATATACAGTGAGTACACTGACTAATACTGTACAGTGAATTATTTTACTAAAGTGACCAACCCCTTTAAGGAAAGAAAAAAAAAAAAAAAAAAAGAGGGCCGAGCATACAGGAAAGAGTTGAAGGAGGTGCACAGCTCGGTGAGACAGGGCCTGTATGTCTGTGCACGCTCATTACACAATTACTATAGAGTGTGAAGCAAATGATGCGCTCACTATCTGCTTTGTCACACCTTATAGAATACTAAAGAGACCCGGTACCATTTCCTATAGGTTTTTCTTTAGCCATGTCTGGTTCTCAGTGTCCAAGGAGCAATCTAATAATATTATTGTAGCCTGAGGGCCAGATGACCATGCTAGCCCCTGCCTCCACTACTACTTCACAATGGACATGACAGGATCTCTATGTAGCACAGCAGAGACCTCCTATAGATGAAGGACAGCTCGCTGGGATTTAGGTGGCAGGAGTGGGATTACCATCTGCTCCCGTCTGGCGGTGAAGTCACAATGTCACAGGCATTGATCCGTCTGTCTTCCGCTGACCTTTTGTCAATAAGGATTGTACTGGTGACTGATGGCCGCCTGTATACTACATGGGGGGGGCGGGGGATAGTACAAGAGTTTACAGACACAGATGAGGAAGCATCACGTTCACAGCCCATGCTACATACTGACAGGTTCACCCAAGTGCACAGCTGGGCGGGGGCAAGATGAGTTTCCCAAAAATACAGAAAAGAGAAGTTCACAGGGTTTCTGCTGTAGGAGCTAGCACTTCAGTTCTGTGGAAAAGTCCATCACCAACACATGCACCAATATTTCTGCTGACAGCTCATTCCCGTTTCCCCATACACACAAACACTGGTTCTGCTGACAGCTCATTCCCGTTTCCCCATACACATGAACACTGGTTCTGCTGACAGCTCATTCCCGTTTCTCCATACACATGAACACTAGTTCTGCTGACAGCTCATTCCCGTTTCTCCATACACATGAACACTAGTTCTGCTGACAGCTCATTCCCGTTTCCCCATACACATGAACACTGGTTCTGCTGACAGCTATCTTTCCTGTTTCCCCATACACATGAACACTGGTTCTGCTGACAGCTCATTCCCGTTTCCCCATACACACAAACACTGGTTCTGCTGACAGCTCATTCCCGTTTCCCCATACACATGAACACTGGTTCTGCTGACAGCTCATTCCCGTTTCCCCATACACATGAACACTGGTTCTGCTGACAGCTATCTTTCCTGTTTCCCCATACACATGACCACTGGTTCTACTATTAGTTGTTTTTCCCGTTTCCCATACTCCTTAACACTGGTTCTGCTGACAGCTATTGTTCCCAATCCCAATACACATAAACACTTGTTCTGCTGACAGCTATCTTTAGTGTACACATGAACACTGGTTCTGCTGACAGCTATCATTCTCATTTCCCCATACACATGAACACTGGTTCTGCTGACAGCTATCATTCCCGTTTCCCCATACACATGAACACTGGTTCTGCTGACAGCTATCATTCCGGTTCCCCATACACATGACCACTGGTTCTGCTGACAGCTATCATTCCCGTTTCTCCATACACATGACCACTGGTTCTGCTGACAGCTATTATTCCCATTTCCCCATGTACACAAGCGCTGGTTCTGCTGACAGCTATCAATCTCATTTCCCCATACATAGGAACACTGGTTCTGCTGACAGATATCATTCCCGTTTCCCCATGCACACAAGCACTGGTTCTGCTGACAGCTATCATTCCCGTTTCCCCATGCACACAAGCACTGGTTCTGCTGACAGCTATCATTCCCGTTTCCCCATACATAGGAACACTGGTTCTGCTGACAGCTATCATTCCCGTTTCCCAATGCACACAAGCACTGGTTCAGCTGACAGCTATCATTCCCGTTTCCCAATGCACACAAGCACTGGTTCTGCTGACAGCTATCATTCCCGTTTCCCCATGCACACAATCACTAGTTCTGCTGACAGATATCATTCCTGTTTCCCCATACATAGGAACACTGGTTCTGCTGACAGCTATCATTCCCATTTCCCAATAAACATGAACAATAATTCTGCTGACAGCTATCTTTCCTGCTCAACCACACACGTACACCTGCTTGACTGACAGATACCTGTCCAAATACCCTATATACATGAAGAATAGTTCTGCTGACAGCTTCCTTTCCTGATACTTCTCTGCCCCAACATCATTTGCTTGGGGATGGTTGGGAGTCCACCATACATATTAGATTGCTTCCCAATCACTCCAAAACTAGAAGGTTCGACCTACTTTGATCCAACATGTACGGCCCAGGGACGGCCTAAATACCGTAAGTACCTAACATTTTTATCAACATGCGCCAAATCTACCGCTCAGTGTGCATCCCTGCTCAGTTTGACACAGCATCTGCCTGTCTCGTCTATTCTTATGTTGTGTAAATTTAAGACATTTTCCTCCATATTTCCATTCACTGACAAGAAGCAGAGATTAAGAAAACGGTGAGAAACCGAGAAAGTTACAGAAGCCCAAAGCAGGGAAACCCTTAAGGGAGTTTCCAGGTACTTGGACATCAGATCAGTGAAGTTCCAACTGCGGATACCCCCCTCCGATCATGATGGCTCCGTGGGGCTCCAGCGCCATACACTTTATAGTGTCTGTGCCCGGTACTGCGTCTCCTGTTCGGTCAGCTGATGGCGCACTACCTCGCGTTTTGTCGTGAACGGCAGGCAATCTCTGCAGACAGCAGGGAAGGGATGTTCTAATGCGAGAAGGAAGTGTGAGTGGGAGTATGTGATTAACCCCTTCGCTCCCAGACGACCGTATGATGAGGCAATGCCGTGGCGCTACAAGGAGTAACACAAGTGAGGGGGAGGAAGTTGTAAGATCAGATGGCCCTGGTGTTCTTTAGCAACCTCAGAATGAATGCACGTATTTAACACCTACACGCCATGGTGACACGTCACTGCGTCCTACGCTTCCTGTCAGCCGCCATCCATACGATCGCCATTTTGTCACTGTGTTATTCTTACACAATGTCAGGATGAACAGCGAGCATGCTGGGAGTTGTAGTTTTGCAACAGCTGGAGAGGCACATCGCTTTAAGACAGGGGTGGGGAACCTTAGGCCCTCAGCTGTTGCAAAACTACAATTCCCAGCATGCCTGGACAGCCAACGGCTGTCCAGGCATGCTGGGATTTGTAGTTTTGCAACAGCTGTAGGGCCAAAGGTTCCTCATCCCTATGAGCTTGTGTGTAAAGAAAACAGAGGGATGCCCACACCTGGCACAAGATCTTCTTCCTGGTGGTGAAAGCGACCCTTGTGGGCATGTAGAAGGAGATGGATTTTTTAAATGGTGCACTGTCCCTTTAAATGTACTTCACTGCAACTTTATAAAGTTGGGAAATATCGCACAGGGGAAAGTTTAAAAGCAACTACAAAAATAATGTTGTATGCCCAGATATATGGGCAACCAACCATGCCAGGACCTACGGGCACCATGATCTTACAGAACATAATAATGGAGTCTAATAGGGAGCATCCAGGGGCGGAGGATGGGGAGGGGTGCTCCTCTCTTTCGTGCTTTTTTTAGGAAGCGGTCGCCCCGGTTACCTGTTGCCGAGAAACGGTTTTGTCACCGATGACGAGAACGAGGCTCCCTTAACCCCCGCACTGCCAAAGAGACACCCACAGGGGAAAGAAAAAAACAACAACATTGCAGCAGACGCTTCTTATATACTGGAGGCATGTTCTCTGCCTGATCCTGAGGGGGGCGAGGGCATTCGGGAACAATGGGGAGAGCGTGGCGACAAATAGAGCAGAAGGAAACGGGGTAGCCTCTGGTGCCATCCATTAGGGAGAAAAAAAGGCAGTGCATATAGGCATAGTGAAGCTAGGTGAAGACCTCCGATGCCCACGTGTGGCACTAAATAGCCGGCCACGCCGTACGCCTGGCACGCCACAGGGTCGGGTAGTCTCACAATAAGCGCTATAGTAATCTAGGTCAGTATTTATAGCAATGCTCTGCAAGCTGAGGCTCTCCTTCTGTTGCAAGACTACAACTCCCAGCATGCCCCGATAGCCTACGGCTATCAGGGCATGCTGGGAGTTGTAGTTTTGCAATGGCTTGCACACAACTTGCAGACGAGACTTAGTAACATGCTATGTGTTAGGATTCCTCGCCATCTGTAAGATCTCCGCTTGCTGGCAGTGAACGGGACCAGTCTGTTCTGCATACAAAAGGGCATGATGGGGGTTGTAGTTTTGCAACAGGAGGCGAGCTGCAGTTTGGAAACATTATACTTGTGATCACTTACCCAGCCTGCAGCTGTCAGGGCATGCTGGGAGTTGTGGTTCCACAAATGCTACAAATAAGCAAGTGGGCACTTGGGCAAGGCTGGGGTTAAACGTCAGGGTGTGTCTTCCTCAGCCGGAGCTATGGGGGTATCATGGTCCTGTTGGTTCCTGCCCGCTCTGGGAAAGGCGGGTTCAGTACTAGAATCTAGTCTGGACACGAGGCGGTGGGGGAGGGCGGCCTGGACGTCTCATTCAGAGCCAGTTCTCACGCAGAGGCCTGTACAAGAGAGCAGCTGACGCTCTGCCAGCAATGAGAAGTCCCACACAAGTCCCAGCGGGCACTCAGGCTGCTCGGGAGGAAGGAGAAGGCAGCCGCGCCACAATACCTTACTATGCATAGAGTATGAATGCAGCACCATGCCAGCTGTCCTCCGTACCAAGCGTAGTGCACAAGCTATATTTATCATGTGGGCAAGCGAGGCATGGCATGCACAACGCCAGCCGGGGACGGGGAGTCGACAAGTGAGATCCATAACTTCAGCATAGGGGTGGCCTCTAGGAGATAGGTGTGTGTGTGTGTGTGTGTGTGTGTGGGGGGGGGGGCATCTACTCCCTGGGACACCCTTAAAATATGCCAGGCCTAAGGGGGGGGGGGGGTCTCTGGGTCTATTGCCACCCTTTAGGCCCCGCATTAGGCTTAAAGGGGTTGTTCACCCAAAAAAAAAATTCTTTCAAATCAACTGGTCCCAGAAAGTGCCAGAGATTTGTAATATACTTATATTGAAAAATCTCAAGTCCAGTATTTATCAGCTGCTGCATGTCCTGCAGGAAGTGTATTCTTTCCAGCTAATAGAGCAGGAGAGGTGTTCTATGGGGATTTGCTGCTGCTCTGGACAGTTCCTGACATGGGCAGAGGTGGCAGCAGAGAGCACTGTGTCAGACTGGAAAGAATGCGCCACTTTCTGCAGGACATACACCAGCTGATAAGTACAGGAACACTTGAGATTTTTTTTTTTTAATAAGAGTAAAATATAAATCTCTGCCACTTTCTGGCACCAGTTGATTTGAAAGAAAACATTTTTTTGTGAACTATCCCTTAAAGATAGTATCAGCCTTGCCTAAAGCAGCGTCCCCCAACCTGAAGGTATCCAACTGCTGCAAAACTACAACTCTCATCATGCTTGCTGTTCATCCCAGAGTGTCCATCTGTCGGCAAAATATTTTTCCAGCTTCAAGAAGTAAATCAGAAATATCCTGTTCGCTGACTATGTGAAGAAATGGAGACACCGGGGACCATAGCTGCAGAACTTCTCACTATGCATAGGTTTAATGTCTGCAAAACTACAACTCCCAGCATGCTGCAACGACTGGAGAGCCGCAAGTAAGGGAGCATTGCTTTAAGGCAGGAATAGGAACCTTCGGCCCTCCATTATGCCTGGAAAGTCAAAGCTAAAGCTGCTGGCAACAGCTGGAGGGGTGAGAGGATGACACCTGTGCCATAGGCCATAACAGTTCCTGACAGCACAACTGTCAATCACGTAACAGCCCCGCCCACAATCGGCTGCTTGTTAGAGTAAACATAGGATAGAGGAGTATACAGGGTAAGGATATAGGAGTATACAGGGCACAGGACAGAGGAGTATACAGGGCACACAATTTAGGAGTATACAGGGCACAGGACAGAGGAGTATACAGGGCACACAATATAGGAGTATACAGGGCACACCATATAGGAGTATACAGCGCAAAGGATAGAGGAGTATACAGGGCACATAATATAGGAGTATACAGGACACAGGATAGAGGAGTATACAGGGCACAGAATATAGGAGTATACAGGGCACAGGATAGAGGTGTGTACAGGGCACACCATATAGGAGTATACAGCGCACAGGATAGAGGAGTATACAGGGCACATGATATAGGAGTATACAGGACACAGGATAGAGAAGTATACAGGGCACAGAATATAGGCGTATATAGGACACACCATATAGGAGTATACAGGGCACAGGATACAGGAGTATAAAGGGCACATAATATAGGAGTATACAGGACACAGGATAGAGGAGTATACAGGACACAGGATAGAGGAGTATATAGGACACACCATATAGGAGTATACAGGGCACAGGATAGAGGAGTATACAGGGCACAGGATAGAGGAGTATACAGGGCACAGGATAGAGGAATATACAGGGCACAGGATAGAGGAATATACAGGGCACAGTATAGAGGAGTATACAGGGCACAGGATAGAGGAGTATATAGGACACACAATATAGGAGTATACAGGGCACAGGGTATAGGGGTATATAGGGCACACCATATAGGAGTATATAAGGCACACCATATAGGAGTATACAGAGCACAGGATAGAGGTGTATACAGGGCACACCACATAGGAGTATATAGGACACACCATATAGGAGTATACAAGGCACAGGATATAGGACTATATTGGGCACACCATATAGGAGTATACAGGGCACACCATTAGGAGTATACAAGGCACAGGATATGGGACTATATCAGGCACACCATAGAGGAGTATACAGGGCAAAGGATAGAGTAGTAAACAGGGCACAGGATACAGGAGTATATAGGGCACACCATATAGGAGTATACAGAGCACAGGATATAGGAGTATATAGGGCACACCACATAGGAGTATATAGGGCACACCATATAGGAGTATACAGAGCACAGGATATAGAAGTATATAAGGCACACCACATAGGAGTATATAGGGCACATTTTTCACTCCTCATTTCTCTACTATCCCTCCCCTGCAGTAATAATACTAAGTGGAGGTGTCGCCCCGTCTCTTAGCAGATGGAAATAGATATAATGAGAATAATGTGCCTCGTATGGCGCCCGTACCGACACCTCCTCTACAGCTCAGGAATCTGAGACATTTCATTCACACATCCAACCACCGTCACATTCACAGCTCAGGGTCACGGGCGGAAAACCGAAGGTAGGAAGATGTAGCAGAGAAATCCAGGAACCCGAAAGCAGATGGCGACGGAGAAAAGCCCAAATACCACCTACTGCCGCAAATGGAGGACGTCCCCTTACAATGCCCAGCAAACATTAGGGAAAGCTGGGTGACTACTAATATAGATCACCCAGGATATTCAGGGATAAATCCTTGACTCCCACACACATGTTCATGGCCCTGGGAAAGCCATACTAGCTGCCTTCCCTATTCTGGCCTGACCAGAATAAATGTATGGCAATGGGTTGTATGACACAAACTGGGGCACTACCATAGTGATATTGATATACAGTCCACTGCCGCTTTCACACAAGCGTAAGACGCAATCTTGTATACCGATTACGGCTGCAAGTCCCAGCTCGGCCATGGGTCTAATGACTGATTCGGGTCTCTAGTCTAACTGATGGGATATGAATGGCTTCCACATGTGAATGCCTCCTAGTGCGAATATTAGTGCAGGGATGGGGAACCTTTGGCCCTGCAGCTGTTGCAAAACTACAATTCCCATCATGCCTGGACAGCCAAAGCTAAAGCTTTGGCTGTCCAGGCATGATGGAAATTGTAGTTTTGCCACAGCCGGAGGGCCAAAGCTTCCCTACCCCTGCATTATAAATCTTTACATTTTCATAAGTTCGTGGGGATTGGAAGAGAACAGACTGATGGCAGGACCTGACGACGCAGTGTCTGTTTGTTGTCTGTTACCATGGAGACACACAGTTTTGCATAAGGATTCTAGAAACAAAACGACAAATGAAAACCTCTTTACTTTCGACGCATGGAAATAAAATAGGTTGTGATGGTAAACGTGGAATTACCAGAACAGTCATTGGACAAGGGGTGCAGATGGGGAGAGCCTATTCATCCAGATGATTAAGGACTAAATCATGTGACCTTCAGATGGGTAAACAGATCCGACTGTAAGGAATGTGGAGAAGTAGCAAAAAAATGGAGCCCGTATAATGGTGCCAACTGGACTGCAGCAAACTAGAGAGTGACGGACACAACTGGTAGCTGTGAAGAAGTTATTCTATTATATTAGCGTCTCATCTGTATGCAAGGCCGGGGAGAGGCCATGTCCTTCTATGGGAGGGCTGTACAGGAAGTCTATAAAGTATAGCAGATTATAAACCCACCCCCCCTGCAAGAAAAAATTTCATCTCAATTACACCCCCTTCTAATAAATTCCTGAAATATTTTCAGATGAAGTCAGCATATCCTGTTATAGAGACTTTTCCAGACTTCCTATCATTCCTGCTATTGCAGTGTGCTACATTCCAGCCTGTGCTGAACAGCTGATAACAGAGAGCACTACATGTCACTACTGAAGCCAAAGCGTAATATTATATCAGACTGGGTGACGAACTACACGGAGGCGGGCAACCAGCAAATGTAAGAACAAATCTATAAAGGGATAGGGGAGCAGGATATATTGCTGCAAATGTGTCTGCTGAGGAGTCTGGGAAAGCTGGGTGACTATCTCAAAAACCCCTGCAATGATAATTATAATGATATGATATGCACAGGTCTGCCGATAGATAGTACCCCGCCCACCCTCTCAAAGTTCACGGTGACTGTCAATTGCAGCGAAAGCAAAAAACTGTGAAAAAAAGAGCTCCAGCACCTCACATATTCTAGGTACAACACCTTTTCCATACAAGCACTCTGATTCTGAAAGACCAGGATTTATAACGCTTCCCTTTAGGACAATGATTTCCCTATAGTAACTACATGGCAGATGCAATCCTGTGATCTACAGAGAGATGAAGCGTTGTTGATTGTTAAAGGGAAACTCCACCATCACAGCAGCTTTAACCATTACATTAGGGCAGCGTTCCCCATCGTGCAGTTGTTTGGCTGTTGCAAAATGACAACTTCTATCATGATGGGAGTTATAGTTTTGCAATAGCTGCGGAGCCACAGGGTGGGCAACACAGTTCCAAGGAATTGTGTCATGGGCAGTTTCTTAATAATTTATACAGGGATTCCACTCTTCAAAATCAGGAGCAATCTGAGACATAAAGACATCAAGTTTCCAGCCTCATGTTACCCAGATTGCTCCTGAGAGGGGTCGTCACTCCATTACAATAACACTTGTGCACCTTTTATATATAGACGTGGCTTACCTGTGCCTGGCCGTCCCATGATGATCTCCTTCTTAGGTGCGGGGTGGCTGCTGTAGTCGCTGGGTACGATCACTGGCAGCAGAGCAGCAGGGGATGGATGGAAGGCAACAGGCTGGAATGGTGAGGAGACACTGAATACAGCTGGAGGGTGATCTGAAGAACCGGATGATGTGCAGGTAATCGACTCTCCAGTGCTTGTCTGAACTGATGGCAAGGACCGTGCCACGTTCTGTATCTGGGTGGCATTGATGGGCACTGGTATCTGGAGTTGAGTCTTAGTAGGAAGCTCCTTGGAACAAACTTTAACCAGGCACCTGGGACTTCCACCCCCTGTGACTGCTCCACCGATACCACGAGATCCACCATCAGAGGGTTTCTCCACAAACTTTGACGGTAGAGGGACATCTGGGTTCCGTACAATAACAGGTGAATCTCTTTGCACAGCAGGGACCCTCCGGACGGTAGGGCTAGGGTCTGAGGTCAGGCCCGCAGGGGGCGACAGGAGCAAAGATGGAGAGGCCTGTTGGGATCGGGGAAATATAGCGGGTGATACAGATCGAAACCCGGCAGGCGTGGATGGGGTTGGGGTATGGGAGACAGAGTCCACCCCTGAGTCCATACTATCAGTCTTCTGGAAGTCAGCAGCTGAGCTGGCACTGCCATGGTGGGAATCTGGTTTCCTCTTGCTGGGGCTCATGGGTACGGTAAAGGTGAGGTTGGTCTGGAATGAGGGTAGGATGCCAGTTGGTTGCCTCTCTCGGTGGTGGGAGTGGTGCAGCATCTCTGGGGTTAACACTGCTTGCCCTTTGGGGGTGCTTGCGCTAACGTGACGACTTCGGGCCGCTCTCTGGATGACAGGGGAAGCATTAATAGGACTAAAATTGGCTGGTCTAAAGCCGAAGAGCGGAGAAGGTGACGGAGATGGTGTTGGGGAGAATGGAGACTGGTTAGAGACAGGTGAGAAGGATGGCGTTCCAGAGCGGGAACTTCCCAGAGACACTAACATATTTGCAGCTTCACACTCATCAAAGTCAAAGCGAGAGAGGTCTGCAGCCGCCACCAGCCGTGGGCGAGAGTCTGTGCGTATGCTGCTGACTTCACTGTCCCGTGAGGTGTCATCCCAGTCAAACTCTGTACTCCCCTCTCTGCCACCACGGCCTTCAGACAAGCTCTCCATCTCTTTCGTCCTCATTGACAGATGCCGGGAACAGTATCCTCTACGTTGCGACTCCTTCATGCAGCCATCCCGAGAGCACAGTCGCCTCCACTGCTTCCCATTAAACTTTTTCCGTATACCATTCGGGGTGCAAACTACGTCTCCTTTCTTGTACTTCTGTTGTGCTGCTGTTAAAGGGGTACGGGAGCGAGAGCCTGGCGTACTGCATTTATCCAAAGATACGCTACTACAACTGCTCCGGCTTCCGGCATCTGGACTCAGTAAGGGGGATGGCTGCTCGGGTAAGCGGCTCATAATCCCATAAGCGGGTGACTTGGGTGGGGAAAGGATACAATGCTGCACAGAAGACAACTTCTCTTCACTGACAGGCATACTAAAGCTTATCTTGGAGACCTCGGCATCCTCTAGGTGCTTTTGTTCTGACACTGACACTGGTATTTCTACCGACACACCTGACTGCTGCTCGGAGGGATGTGTGGTGGAGAATCTTCCTAGTGTTGCTTGTGGCTTCTCTTCTGCTGCTCGTGGAGGCATCAACATTGGCTCTTTACACCTTGGAAAGCGCAGAAGCCGAATACTATTGTGAGGGACCCAGCCATAGTCCCGATCCCGCCGACCTGGGCTCTGCTGAAAGCACACTTTATAAGACAGCGGATTCTGAACGATTTCTACAACAGTTCCCTCTCGGAAAGTTGTGCTCTCGGGTCCGACACACGCACACACCGAGGAATCCACTTCTACTTCACCTGGTGCTGGGATCTGATCTACAAGGATCGGCTCTTGCATGATGTCCAGGAACGTTATAGTCTGTGAGCCAGGAAACAGCACTCCAAGTTCCTGGTTCCGACGGACTTGCTTTACCTGGCAAAGATGGAAAGCATCCTCCTTCCTGGCCAGGATCTTCTGTGGTTGCAGAGGACCTCGCGCGTCGATCTCAGACCAAGACGTGGCTGGTGGCTCCAGCTCGGTTTGGACTTTCTCAGTTTCTTCTTCTAAATCTGCAGAGTGTTCGCTAGCCGTATCTGTACTAGAAGACCTCACAGAGGGGCATATGTCCTCCGTTTCAATGGCAGGAGTTGCCGACTGTTCTAACATGCACTCCTGTGGTACAGTAGGTCCTTCGCTGCTGCTGGAAGAATCTTCTTGTGATCCTTGGCCCTCCACGTACTTCCTCTTGGGTGCTTTGGACTTAAAAGTTGCAGTTTTCCTGCTCAAAGGCATTTCCCAGCGGGGCGGCTCATACACCCCTTTACTTATCACTTGGTCATTGTGAGATGCTTCCATGCAAACCTGAGATGTGCCAGCCTGCGTCTCCACCTCCATCATCTGTTCTGAGTCATGCGACGGCAGCTCCTCTTCTTTTATCCGGGTCGCCGCTATATCTGTCACTGCAGGCTCCACTTTTACCTGCATCTTCCTCGCACCTACAAATGCCAGGTGAGGTCCTGATTCCTCCACTGCCTCTTCCGATGCCTCCTCCTCTGTAGCCTCTTCCTCCTGCCTCCCTTCCTCCACCTTTCTTTTCTGTTTCTTGCTGCGGGTGGAGTTTGATGCTTTGCTGTTTCCTGGGCCTGCAGCTTTCTTTACTGGTTTCATCTTTGGGGGTTCTCTCCTAGAAAGACGGCACCTTCAAAAGAAAAAATAAAACAAAATCAGTACATGCCATGTAACACACAGAGGATTAAAGGGACATACACTGCAATGTTTGCCAAAATATAACAAAAAGCAGAATTTGACAACCTCCATCTTTGCAGCTACTGCTAAACTACAACTCCCATTATGCTCTGGCAGTCGAAGACTGCCAGATGGGAGCTGTAGTTTTGCAACAGCTGGAGGGCCACAGATTGAGAAACCCTGACTTAAAGGGATTCTCTCAAAGAGGTTGTCAAGATGGAATGATCCATTAAACCTATAAAACCTAGACACTATAATATATATGAATGGACATAAAAATAGAGAAGATGATGGGCGGGGCCCAGTGTTAATGTAATTGAAGCACCCAATAAATAATCCGCTTCAAGGTTAGGAGCTCAGGATCGGAGGAATCGGAGATGGATTTGCAATGTGATGTAAAATACCCCCTATGTGTTATTTGACAATTTTCACATTTCATCATTCCTAAGAGGGATTTAAAGGCGTACTCCACCCACAAAATCTAGTTACGAAGTACTACCACGCCTCCTTCACCTTTTAGTAGCCTCGGTTCAGTAACAATTCCACCACGTAAAACTTGACACCCTGAGACAAACTAGTTACTAGGGATTAGGCATTGCATAAAAACCCTGAGAAAATGTTGTTGTTAGGCATTATATCCATAGCAACCAGACTGACTTACATAACTGAGTTATAATAGCACTATGGTGACAGTAAGCTCCCTCTCGCCCTCTATTGGTCAGAGCAGCTCACACTCTAGAAGACTGGTAATGTAAGTTTTCCATTGGTTTGCCCTTAACGTCTAGCAATCTGACAATCCTGAGCAATTCATCAATCAGGCCCGCAGCAGCCGGCCTTACTGTCTTAGTAAGACAATCCCTTTAAGTGCACTGCTCTTCTTTAGGGTCCCCATTCTGGAGAGCAGCTACAGCTGTCCTAGTGCCAGCGGAACTGACATGGAGGAAACAAGGTGGTCACCGAATCATTTACTAGGCCATCAGGCCTGGCACACCTAAAGCTGCAGTATGACGGCTCCAGCAAACAGCTCCTCATAGCTCAGCTTCCTGAACCTGTGTGGGAGACGGGTAGGCGATTGCGGTTTATGGCAGTCACATTAATCTTTATGAATTGGCAGCAGCCGTTCTTTAAAGGGGCATTCCCATTCCATCACTAGGATATGCCATGACTTTCTCTAATTCATGGGTCTCCAAACTGCAGCCCTCCAGCTGTTGCGAAACTACAACTCCCATCATGCCTGGACAGCTTAAGCCTTGGATTTGGCTGTCCAGGCATGATGGGAAATGTAGTTTAGCAACAGCTGGAGGGCCGCAGTTTGGAGACCCATTGGTGGGTCTATGATTCTGCAACCCCCATCGATCCGGAGAATGAGGGGACCATAGTGCTCAATTAAATAGGACATGCTACACATGTGCATACACAGGAATGGTGGGGGGATCCCAGGGGTCACAGGTGGAGAGCCAAATGCTGGGCCCCAACCAGTCAGAAAGTGGTGGTATGTCAATGCCTTTCAAAAGGTGAAAATCCTCTTTAACCCCTTAATGGCCTGGTCTAATGTTTGGGGTTTTTTCTTTGGTTTCTTTGCTTTATGCAGGAAAAGTTAAATATAATTTTTTATTACATCACATCAGAATTGTGCTATCAGTTTAATGTATCCGCTCTATGAAAAAAAAAATGGATGCAAAAACGGATGGTAAAAACGGATGCTGTTGTATGCCATCTGTTTTGATCCGTTTTCCATTGACATATTATAAGGCTACGTTCCCACTCTGTAAGACACCGGTCGGGTCACAGAATGGCCGGTGTCAGAAAAGATCATTAACTGCTGTTCAATTTGGATGCGGGCGCATCAGTGCGCACCTGCATCTAAATTCCCCGCTGCTCATAATGGATCTATACACTCAGACCCAGAACCAGTGACACTTCACACTACGGAATCTGCTACGAAATTCCATACTGGAAACCCCCTATGCGGTCTCGGCACCGAATCCTGCCTCCTATCTGTTTGAATGGGAGCGCCTCCGCTCAAAGAATTGACATGTCAGTTCTTTAAGCAAAGAGGAGCGGAGAACGGAGGCGCACTAGCCCTCCCATTCAAACAGATAGGCAGGATTCGGCGACGAGTCCATGCAGGGGGGTTTTGGGTGTTCCCACGGAATTTCGAGGCCAACACCGCAGTGGGAACGGCCCCTACGGGTACAAAGATTTCACTATGATACAGACAGGTATTTGTGCAAACATACAAAGAGTTAAAAAAACATTTTTTTAAATGATTCTTGTTATTGTTTATTTATTGTACCATTCACATTTCACATAAGAGTCCTTGGCAGCTAGTCCGAGAGATATAAAGTAAAAGTACGTGAACCCTGGTGGGTCAGAGCCGTGCAGGGGAAATCTGTAACGCTAGTCAATATCTAAAATAAAAATTAAAAATTAAAACATTTAAAAACTAAAAAAAAAAAAGTAAAAAAAAAAAAAATCTAATTTAGTAGTAGTAGTAGTAGTAGTAGAAGTAATCAGTGACACCCGGGATGGTAATGTCAGCACAACACACAATAATCACTTCTATCGTCAACGCAAAATGTCAATATCCGCAGAGGCGCCGGCCCTAATGTAATGGATTGCACTTATTCACCGTGTCATCACTAGCGCGGTGCGGCATCAGCCACCGGTTCACCTTGGGAATCAAAGCTTTTCCAGCCATGACTCTATACTTTATCAGGGGAATTGGTGATGTCAGGGACACAATTACTAGTGTGAGGTGTTGCCCCCGGCAACCAGCTTCCATATTTGTTAAATATGGTGTCATATTGGTTGCTTACTGTGACTCCTCCTACTCTTAAAGCTCTGCAGCCCTTATATATTAAAGCTGTGTTGCTCCTAGCAACCAATCCCAGTTTTACTTTCATTACTTAGGAGCTGTGACTGGTTGCTATGGGCTGTCCAGGCATGATGGGAATAGTAGTTTTGCAACAGCGAAAATTATTTTCTTTTAAATAAAGTGGTTTCAGAAAGTTATATAGATTTGTAATTTACTTCTGTAAAAATGGCAAGTCTTCCAGTACTTATCAGCTGCTGTATGTCCTGCAGGAAGTGGTGTATTCTTTTCAGTCGGAGGTTATGCTCACACTGAGCAAATTTAGCAGAATTCCGCGGTGGAGCTCTCTGCTGTGGAATCCCGCCGGCATCTCTATAGGAGGGCTCTTGGGCCTTCTTAAAGAATTGACACCACCCCTGTCCGTGTCAAGAACTATCCAGAGCAGGAGAGGTTTTCTATGGACAGTTCCTGACATGCAGTCAGTATCCTTCTCCACTCCAAGGCGGGTAAAACAGGCGCAGGTCCAAGAGGTAATAGTGATATAAAATATCATAAAATTTATTAAAAGAATTATGCCAGCGACACAACGCGTTTCGAGACCGATCCGGTCTCTTTATCAAATGTCTAATGCCATAATAATACAAAGGCACATATATATATAGAGAGAAAAAAAAATAAAAATTAAGGATGGAACCACCACTGCTTACATCATCATAGGGAGGATCAAGCAAGGGTTAACGCTTACCCTCCAAAAACATAATATGCTATTCCATAAATAACTCCCTCATGTATATAAATCCACTTTAAAAATACACATATTTGTATCATTATAATCTCGGACGTAATCGACGATGACTGTGCATAAGTCCATATCAGCAATTATAACTGGTGGACTAAACAAGGCAAACAGTTGAAGTCAAGTGTGTGAACAGACACTAAAACACAAAATCCCAAAAAACTGCTGCAGTGTGTGAACTGTCTTTAATCCCTGTGGGGATTAGTCAGGAGTGGCTGCGGTTCATTCACATGCTATCAGTAAGAGTTGTGCCTAATGCTAAGTTCACACGAGGCGATTATTGGCCCGATCGCACGATTAACGACTTCGAAGTAACGATATTTTTTTTTATAACGTTCAGCGTTTAGACGGTATGATATATCGTACGGAAAAATGGTTTTTCGATCGCGCGCCCGCAGCCCGGCCCGCCCCCCCCGCTCAACCGCAGACCCCTGCGCCGCCCCGATCGCCATCCCCGCTCCGATTGCCACCCCCGCCGCTCCGATCGCCAACCCCGCCGTTCCGATCGCCAACCCCGCCGCTCCGATCGCCAACCCCGCCGCTCCCGCTCAAATCGCCACCCCCGCCTCCGCTCCAATCGCTCCCCCCCCCCGCCGCCGCTCCAATCACGTAGCAGGTCTTCAAATTCCCGGCACCGATTGGCTGAAGGGGAGCCGTTTGATATTCCCGGCTCCCCTCTTCAGCCAATCAGTGCACTGAAGAGGGGAGCCGGGGATGTGGAAGACCTGCTACGCGGAGCAGGTAAAGTATGGTCGCGGCGGCGGCGATCGAGCCGGCGCAGGGGGCTGCAGATGAGCGGGGGGCCGGGCGGCGGGGGGCCAGACTATTGCGCGACGACTGTTTACACGGAACGATCGGCGAATTTTTTGAGCACTAGGAACGACGATTTATGAACATGTTAAAAGATCAAAATGAACGATTTCTCGCTCGTCGCGCGATCGTTCGCTGCGTTTACACGTACGATTATCGTTCGAATTTGATCGTTATCGTGCAAATCCGCACAATAATCGTTCCGTGTAAACGTAGCATTAGGGTCCATTTACACAGAAAGATTATCTGACAGATTATCTGCCAAAGATTTGAAGCCAAAGCCAGGAGTGGATTTTAAAAAAAGGAAAAATCTCAGGCTTTCCTGTATGACCTGATCTCTGTTCATAGTCTGTTTCTGCCTTTGGCTTCAAATCTTTGGCAGATAATCTTTTTGTGTAAATGGACCCTTACATCAGCACAACCTACTCAGGTGAGAGTTCTATGTGCTTACTTTCACCACTTCAGCCCTGTCTGAGTTACGCTATGGAGCGCTGTCTTATATTTTAGTTCCTGACATGGACAGAGGTGGCAGCAGAGAGCACTGTGTCAGACTAAAGCAGGGGTGGGGAACCTCCGGCCCGCGGGCCGCATCCGGCCCCTGAGACCTCCCGATGCGGCCCGCGGCCCGCGGCTCCCCTGTGACACGCGCTGCTTTGGAGGAGGAAGGAGCCGGCGCACACAGCATCCTCTGTGACAGCTGCCGTGCTGTCTGTGTCGGCTCCTTCCTCCTCCAAAGCGGCGCGTGTCTTCAGTCTCCTGCGGGCCGCGCGCGATGACGTCATTTCATCGCGCGCCGCCTGCAGGAGAAGACCGGCACAGAGGACCTGGGAGAGAAGAGGACCTGGACAGCGTGGGAACGGAGGTAAGGTGAGAGGGATGTTTATTTTTTTTTTATTTGGGGGTTAAATAGGCTACCAGGGACATGCCTGATTGGGGGGGGGGGATAACTAGGCTACCAGGGACATGCCTGATGGGGGGGGGGGGGATAACTAGGCTACCAGGGACATGCCTGATGGGGGGGGGGGGGGGATAACTAGGCTACCAGGGACATGCCTGATGGGGGGGGGGATAACTAGGCTACCAGGGACATGACTGATGGGGGGGGGGATAACTAGGCTACCAGGGACATGACTGATGGGGGGGGGATAACTAGGCAACCAGGGACATGACTGATGGGGGGGGGATAACTAGGCTACCAGGGACATGACTGATGGGGGGGGGATAACTAGGCTACCAGGGACATGACTGATGGGGGGGGGATAACTAGGCTACCAGGGACATGACTGATGGGGGGGGGGGGGGATAACTAGGCTACCAGGGACATGACTGATGGGGGGGGGGATAACTAGGCTACCAGGGAAATGAATGATGGGGGGGGGGATAACTAGGCTACCAGGGACATGACTGATGGGGGGGGGGATAACTAGGCTACCAGGGACATGACTGATGGGGGGGGGGATAACTAGGCTACCAGGGACATGACTGATGGGGGGGGGGGGATAACTAGGCTACCAGGGACATGACTGGTGGGGGGGGGGGGATAACTAGGCTACCAGGGACATGACTGATGGGGGGGGGATAACTAGGCTACCAGGGACATGACTGATGGGGGGGGGATAACTAGGCTACCAGGGACATGACTGATGGGGGGGGATAACTAGGCCACCAGGGACATGACTGATGGGGGGGGGGGGATAACTAGGCTACCAGGGACATGACTGATGGGGGTTAACTAGTCCACCAGGGACATGAGTGATGGGGGGGGATAACTAGGCTACTAGGGACAAGACTGTTGGGGGTTTACTGGTCCACCAGGGACATGACTGTTGGGTGTTTACTGGTCCACCAGGCATATGACTGTTGGGGGTTAACTGGTCCACCAGGGACATGACTGTTGGGGGGGGGGGGATAACTAGGCCACCAGGGACATGACTGTTGGGGGTTAACTGGTCCACCAGGCATATGACTGTTGGGGGTTAACTGGTCCACCAGGGACATGACTGTTGGGAGTTAACTAGGCTACCAGGGACATGACTGTTGGGGGTTAACTAGGCTACCAGGGACATGACTGTTGGGGGTTAACTAGGCCACCAGGGACATGACTGTTGGGGGTTAACTAGGCCACCAGGGACATGACTAATGGGGGTTAACTAGGCCACCAGGGACAGGCCTGATGGGGGGTTAACTAGGCTACCAGGGACATGCCTGATGGGGGGTTAACTAGGCTACCAGGGACATGACTGAGGGATTAACTAGGCTACCAGGGACATGACTGATGTGGGTTAACTAGGCCACCAGGGACATGCCTGATGGGGGTTAACTGGTCCACCAGGGACAGGCCTGATGGGGGTTAGCTAGGCCACCAGGGACATGACTGTTGGGGGTTAACTAGGCCACCAGGGACATGACTAATGGGGGTTAATTAGGCTACCAGGGACATGCCTGATGGGGGGTTAACTAGGCTACCAGGGACATGACTGAGGGATTAACTAGGCTACCAGGGACATGACTGATGTGGGTTAACTAGGCCACCAGGGACATGCCTGATGGGGGTTAACTGGTCCACCAGGGACAGGCCTGATGGGGGTTAGCTAGGCCACCAGGGACATGACTGTTGGGGGTTAACTAGGCCACCAGGGACATGACTAATGGGGGTTAATTAGGCTACCAGGGACATGCCTGATGGGGGTTAACTAGGCTACCAGGGACATGACTGATGGGGGTTAACTAGTCCACCAGGGACATGACTGATGGGGGTTAACTAGGCTACCAGGGGCATGACTGATGGGGGTTAACTAGGCTACCAGGGACATGCCTGATGGGGGTTAACTAGGCTACCAGGGACATGGCTGGGGGGGTTAACTAGGCTACCAGGGACATGGCTGGGGGTTAACTACAATAGCAGGGGCACTAGGCGAACAATACTTTGCCTTGCCCTGGGTGCTGCAAACCCCCGCTACTAACTGCCGCGCACGGTATGCGGCCCTCGAATGATTTTATAAATGCCCGACCGGCCCTCGACATGGAAAAGGTTCCCCACCCCTGGACTAAAGGGAATACAGGACATACAGCAGCTGATAAGTACTGGAAGGCTTGACATTTTAAATAGACGTAAATTACAAATCTATATAACTTTCTGACACCAGTTGATTTGAAAGAAAACAATTTCACTGGAGTGCCCCTTTAACAACACCATAAACCTGCATTTAAATCATTGTGCAACCCGCAATCTTATAGGCAGTGGCCCATAGACCACCATACAAGGCGATGACCTTCCCCCACCATTGCCAGTCCATTCTAATATGCTTCGTAACTCTGTGTCTTGCCATGTTCAGGATCTTCGCTTGCTGTCAGTGGATGGAAACCATTATTTTTTTTTTACCAACTATTAAATTTTTACATTTTTTTTCTAAGATACCAATTATTGCCAAGTTCCTATCCATTCATGCTTCAATAAAGCACAGCATTACACGTCTTTTGGCATTCACATACTCCGTTCACGGTCCGGAATTACGGAAGATGCGCAACGCAACAGACTTCATAATGAATGTTGCCGGGAGCTCCGGAGTCCATTCCGATGCACATCATCTGTAACGCATGAAGGTTCTTGCACTTTCCTCCTACCTCCTGAATGGCTGCCGGTTTCTCACTCACTCTCCTGGATGGGATTTTGTTGGGGTAGGATGGCTTGTACTGCAGACACATTGTGACTGTATAAGGTTGCCATTCACTGACTGCTAACAAAGATCTTGAAAAGAAGAACTGAAACGAAAAGTCGCCAAACTTTAATAACGGTTCCGCTTCGTTTGCATAAAAAACATCCGCAGATCACGTGACTTACGAGCTAAAATTTTGCCGGTAATTAATCATTTCTCTTGCGTCTATAACAAGCCTCACTACAGAGCGATAGCCGGACTACTACACCCATCATTGGCAAGATGGAGTCACGGATGCACATTCAGCAATGACAGCAACCTGACGCCAAATTTACCGGGACATTACATTTGGCGAGCACCATGCATGTTTTCCCGGAATGGGGCACATCCATAAGGAACGGTGAATTATTCTGCCGCCTGCCTTTTCTTTCCACGTCGCAGAATTAAATAAAAAATGGCGCATGTCTCCGGGTAAATACGGCCAGTGTTATTTACGCCACCATCGTCTGATAAATGTGCCCTGGTGTCTATAAAGGGACAAGCGCAGACAGGACTCAAACATAGATAGCCCATCCCCCCCCCCCCCCCAACCATCTCCCCCTCCCCCAGGCTTTTCTCTGCCAGGCAGAATATAGAGCAGCGTTGAAAGGGTTAAGAGGGGACTGCGCTCTTATGAAGGATGCAGAGCGCAGTATGGCAGGGTGCATATGTTATCAGCATCATAAAGACACGGTCTGCTGATCACACACACCATGAAGCATGCAGACATGTCCTGACACATACCCACGTAGCAGAGCATGCAGCGGCACACACACATTACACGGATGTAGATACCTGACCGCAGGAACGCGTGCACCTGAGCTTCCACATAGGTATACCGTACGCGCGGCGCTACGGCTAAAATGGCTGCTCGGACCCAGACCGACGCATTTCAGACAGCCTGGGTGAAGATCACCATAGTGGGGGTCTGCTCTTCCACCCCCCTGCTATCTGTCACCGATGATGTCGGCTCATAAACATCACTAAGTTGATAGATCCTGTCCATCGAAGCCCCCGCTAGCCTATGGTACACCTGGGTGCCCGCCCCTTGTCTCCGATATAATCCTTGCCCCCGTCATACCTGGTATTCAATGTAAAGGTATACGACAACCCCCCCCCTCCCCCAACATATGCACTGATCATATACAAAGAAGACGTGCTAGCACACATATGTCTTAAAGGACATGTCCGGGCACATCTTCATGCAAATATGCAAATGGGGACATGTACCCGCGCACCCACCAGACACCCACACAGACTGCAGGAGAAAACATATGTCCGGAAAGCACTGGCATCGCACACAGACATGTACGGCTGGGGGGGGGGAGACACGCTCAGGGGTAACGCTACCGACATGCACAACGCACACACACACACACATGACACGCAGGGATTCACGAACAGACCGAGACATCCAGACTATCTCCCACATGTACACCTACGCGTTTCACTCACGAGTTCTCACCCCCTCAAGTCACATCACAGTCTCGTTGCCAATGATTCTTGGGGAAGGTGCAGTGCCAACGTACAATACCCGGCAAACCCATGACTTCATAATCGCCATCCATAACCTACTGCCCCCAGCAGGGAGGGGGGGAGGGGGAACTCCAATCTCAATCATTCCAACCACACGGGAGCCCATTATGCATATAATATTCTGGATATAATGGGATGGCAGCATACAAAGCTTACACCCTTCCCCCGCAACCCTCATCCTATACATGGGCATAGGTTATCACCGCACTGTACTTACTCCCACCATTCCTTCTCCGCACTATTCTAGTCATCCTATTCCCTTTCATCATACAGGAGTTGCAGTACATGTGATGTATTAGTACTATGATCAGGCTGCGCTGGTGCCCCACAAGAATGCACCAGTATAATCAATGGCAGGAGATTAGGGTGGGGGGGCAGTACATGATGTGCATTGGACCCTTTATAACACTCCTATTCACAACAGTTTGCACCAATTCCACTGTAATACCAGCTCCTTTATGCTGGTATTACACTCTTCAATGTACACTAGTGCCCCACTGACACTACACTTGTGTGAACAAGATAAAAGTTCTATTGATTTCTGGACAATACTAGTGATTAGTGATGAGCAAATACTGTTCGATCGAATAGTGAGATATTCGAATATTCGATATATGTACGAATATCCCGCGAATATTCGACAAATATTCGATAAGCATTCAAATCCCCCAGCTTCCGGTTTTACCATCCAAATGGTCAAATAGATGTTTTTCACTAATCGAATACTTGTTCCCATAGACTTTAATGGGATCGAATATTCAAATATTCGCGGGATATTCGTACGAATATCGAATATTCGAATATCTCACTATTCGCTCATCACTACTAGTGATCCTATAAATCCCTATGCTTATACATAAATCTAGTTTAGACTACACTAGTGATCCTATCAATACCTTGGTCACACTCACACCCACTTTGCAAACTGGTAATATCGCCCTTTTCATAGTAACATCCACACTGCTGAAAACTAGTGATCCTGTTACTACCGTGCTCAAATTCACATCCACTTTGCACGACACTAGTGATCCCATTAATCCCTCGCTCATAATCACATTCATTTTGCACAACACTAGTGATCCCGATAATACAATGCTCATACTCACATCCACAGTGCACAATACTAGTGATCTCATTAATCACTCACTCATACTGGCATCCACTGTGCACGACACCTGTGATCCCACATCTCACTCATAATCGCATCCACTTTGCACAACACTAGTGATCCCATTAATGTCGTTCATAATCGCATCCACTCTGCATGACACCTGTGATCCCACTTCTCGCTTATAATCACTTCCACTTTGCACACTATCGATCGTATTAATCCCTCACTCATACTCGCATCAACTGTGCACGACACTAGTGATCCCACATCTCACTCATAATCAAATCCACTTTGCACGACACTAGTGATCCCATTAATCCCTTGCTCATAATCACATTCATTTTGCACGACACTAGTGATCCCATTAGTACAATGCTGATAATGACGTCCACTGTGCACTCTTTCAGTGACCGCCCCCGCTATCCCTTCGCTTGGCTCTGCTGTTCCAGACACCCGGCTGACCTTATAGCAGTGATGCGCTGTCACACTAATGATTAACAGGTCTTTGTGCTCACCACATCCTCCCTACACCGGGGATCATCACATCCTCTCCCTACATAATAATTCCCTGTGCACAGATGTAGGTGAGCGCTCTGCGTCCTTTAAGCGCCTATAATAGCTTCCCATGCAGTCCTATGCGACTGCGCCCTTAAAGTGTGAAAACAGTATGGTAGCTTCACTTGCAGTCCTATGTAAATCTGGAGGTAATAGTTGCGTCACACAACCAACGACAAACTCACCTCTGCTGCATCCCCCCCCCCCACTTACAATGCATTACAGCCAGCAGTGTGCGGGGCCGTGCTGTATACATGACGTAGGGAAGATGGAGCAATTACCCTGGAAATGATTATTTACGGTGAGGCGAGTTTTACAGCACATACGCCGGGGTCGGGATTTGGAAGTTAACCCTTTGCACCCTGCACAGTTATCACACGGCAGCCCTGGCTTCCTGCAGGAGACAAAGGCCGTGTGTGTACTCGGTGCTGTGCACATTTATTTATCCTCCTCGCAGCCGGGTAATAATAACTCTGAGAATGTGAGATGGCCGAGTGGGCAACACCCACATTCTTTGCCACATGGCACGGGCCGAGGTCCTGGATGTGGGCCGGCTCGCCCCGTGGTTTGCTAGGAGGACTCGGGCCTTGCAGCCCGGGGAGAGGTATAGGGGTAAGATTACGTAATCGCCTCCGTCTGCAGCAAACAACTCAAAAAAGAAACAAGGAGCCGACTTTATTTATACAATGTGTAAGGAACCCAACTTTCCCACCACCCTGATAGGTATTAAACTTCATTCTCCTCCCCTTCTATCATGCAGCATACCCACAAGGAAACTATCCCCACCCTCCCCCATCCACAAAACAATATGAAGCTTTCATATAAAACCGTCAGCCTTTAAGACCATGTATGCTCCCTCTACAACCTACTGCTTATAGCAAATGAGGGCAGCCCGAGGAGTACAAAGGGTTAAGATATAAGGACTAGGTCATATGAACAGCTACACTTGATATGTATGTGCTCTGCACGTACACTGTCTAATACACAATCCACACATATACAGATGTAGCCTGTGATGTGTATGTCCTGTACATACACATATATATATATATATATATATATATATATATATATATATATACTGCGCAGTACAGTGTCATACCTCCTAGATACATATGTATAGGTCATATAAACATCATATGAATGGCCTGTGGGATAGATAGATAGATAGATAGATAGATAGATAGATAGATAGATAGGTGTGTGTCATGTACTTATCTCATACATGTGAATATACCATATGACTTCTCTATGTATACGCTCTAGATATCACACACACACACGTATAAACTATGCAAAATAGTGTCCAACCTAATACATACAAATATATCCTGTTACATACACAACATATGAATGGAGTAGGTATGTATACTGTGCCATATGTTATCTAAAACCTACATATGTATATGGTCAGTCATACGTGATATATATATATATATATATATATATATAAAACATATACATCATCCGTCATGTACAGTGTGCAATACATAATACATAGACATCGGATGAAGTGTGACCTCCATTCTGCATATCATATAGGAGTAGGATACGTCACATGTAAAATACATGATATACGCACGTTCTATGTCACGTATGTTATACTACATCCCATACATTATACGCACACAGTATATATGTGCCTATAACCTATATGTAGTGTACACTGTATGCTCTATACACTGTGCTACGCTATATACTATATGGAATCCCTCCTCTGTATGTGGATTATATAATATATTGTAATATTCACACAGCAGGGCGCAGTGTAATGTATAGAGTGTGATAGTCACTACGCCTGTAACACCTATAGGATCTGCCTCCTGTAAGTTTCCATCCCACAGAGCCCTGCGCTATGTATGCCTCATAAGCAGCAATTAAAGGGGAGGACTACAAGTGCCAGCACAGAATCCTCCTCCAGCCCTCTGCAGGTGACAGACACACAGGAGGACAGGGGAGCACACACACACAGAGGCTACTGCAGCTTCTGCCGGGACATTGCACACACAATAGGAGGCTGAAGCAGTGACTAGACACGGGGGAGAAGACAGAGGAGTGCCGGGCATCCCGTGCACACGTCCAGGCTGCGCTTGGAGGCAGGGAGGCGAAGCTCTAGGTGACCGGAGGGGAGCCGCGGACACTCACCTGGCCCTCACTCACGGACATCCACACACTGCTGCCTGGCCCCCTTACTCCAGGAGACAAAATGGTGAATGAAGCAGGAACAGCTGGAGAAGGCAACCAATCACAGCCCACAACTAGCCCAGTGACAGAGTCCTTGGCCAATAGGAAGCGAGCAGAGGCGGGGCATGATGACAAGCGGGCGAAAAAAGGCTTGAGCAACACATACAGTAGCCAATCAAAGGCGGATAACGGTGAAAAGTAGGCGGTAACGCACTAATAACAGCTGACAGGCTGGTACAGTAGCCAATAGGAAGAGAGGTAGGGCGTGGCCATAGCCCACCAACCATACTGCGAGATGAAGTGCCTTGTTTATCAAGAGCCGAGTCTGCCACAGGGCCTGCCGGGAGTTGTAGTTCGACATGGAAAAGGTTCGCCCAGACAGGAAGCGTAAACTACACGATAGAGAACTACAACTACCAGCAAGTACAGCGTGAAGTAGCTTGGCTGAAACAGGAGGTGGAAGAGCTGCAGGAATCCCTCTCGCTGGTCGAGAAACGGCCATGCGTGACATCGGAGTTTGGAAGTCAGTCCAGCTATGAGAGAACCGGAGCAGGTGCTGAGAGCGGGCTTTAGTGTCACTCACCCCTCTTTCCCCTCTCCCGGCTCTTCATCAGAAACCGGCAGCTCCAAGCCGTCTCTTCCCACACAGCAACAGCAAGAGCCCGTCAGGGTCGACCAATCGCCGTCCGGCTCCTGGGTGACGTCACCACCAGGAAGGCGGAGACTCGTTCTGGGGGACCCACTCACCGCCCGAGCCGGCCACGCCTCCCCCTGTCGGCGCGTGCCGGGGGATGGTTGCTAAGCTGATGTCACCATAGCGGCGGCTCATTGGCTGACAGGGGCCGAAGAGGCAGCCAATGGCGTGGGGCAGAGGTGACGTCTGGAAGCGTGTTGCCATCAAACTGGAAGGTGTGGGCGTGGCTCGGGCGACGATAAGGGACTTGTTACACACAAAGGGGCGTGGCCAGCTCCACCAATCCCAGAGCACCTAGTGAACATTTAGCCAATGGCAGCGGGAGGGGCGGGAACTTTGTAGCATTCAGGAGTTCTTTAACTCTTTTTCTGCTGGCCTAGTGTGACCAGTAACTACAGCAGTGGCAGAACTACAACTCCCATCATGCCTGCACAGGTCCCCCACAAAACTACACCTCCCACCATGACAGAACAGCACTCTTGGCATGCTGGGAGTTGTAGTTTTAGGATACAGGGTTGTTAAACCCAGGCCCTCCAGCTGTTGCAAAACTACAATTCCCATCATGACTGGACAGCCAAAGCTTTAGCTGTCCAGGCATGATGGGAATTGTAGTTTTGCAACAGCTGGAGGGCCAAAGCTTCCCCATCCCTGCTTTATGCATTTGACTTTCCCATTGAATTCAATGGGACAACACGTGACATACTGTTTTATAGACCTAATTATTGAAGGGCCTGTTACATTTTTTTTATGTTTATGATTTCCATAAAAAAAAAAAAACTTAAAGGGATACTCTGAAGGAAAACAAATGTTTTCATCTCAACTGGTGTCAGAAACTTATATAGATTTGTAAATTACTTCTATTTAAAAATCTCCAGTCTTCCAGTACTTATCAGCTGCTGTATGCCCTGCAGGAAGTGGTGTATTCTCAGTGCTCTAGTAAATCCCCATAAAAAACCTCTCCTGCTCTGGACAGTTCCTGACATGGACAGAGGTGGCAGCAGAGAGCATTGTGTCAGACAGGAAAGAATACACCACTTCCTGCAGGAAGCTTTGGCTGTCCAGGCATGATGGGAGTTGTAGTTTTGCCCAGATCAGACTCCCCTAGCTGTATGCGTGGGACACTCCACCTCAACCCCAGGTGGGTCATCTGCTAAAATTCTTTTTTTGACACCACATGGTTATACAGAAACACTCCTTAACAGAACACTGTATGGGCAGAGATAGAATAGCAATATAAGGGCCCTATTACACAGACTGATTCATCGCTCAGTGTAATAGAGACAGCAATGATTGGCTGATCCTGACCTAATATCATTGTCCGCCGAACATTATGTGTAATAATAAAATAATAATAATAATAAACTATACACACTGGGAGAGATTTATCAAACATGCTGTAAAGTGAAACTGGCTCAGTCGCCCCTAGCAACCAATCAGATTCCACCTTTCATTTTCCAAAGAGTCTGTGAGGAATGAAAAGTGGAATCTGATTGGTTGCTAGGGGCAACAGGGCCTGTTTCTCTTTACACCATGTTTGATAAATCTCTCCCTGATCCCGCTGTTCTTCTGCCCTCTTTGAACTGACAGGCCGCTCAGCCAGTGATTGGCTGAGCGGCCTATCAGTTCAGAGACCCGCTCTGAAGCTACAGTGGCGGCTCTGGGAAGAGGGATGAAGAAAACTGGGAAAGTGGACAGGTAATGTATTCAGTTTACGGCCGTGCAGCCCTTGCTAATCGATTATCAGGCCGTGTAAAAGGCGTCAGGCGTCCAATACGACCCTAACTCCCCCCCGCAATAAAAAAAATTCCCCACATGAGTCTCCTTCCTGTATGAGGCCTCCACCCAGTCCAGTTTCATGATGAAAGAGAGCTTTTGGGACAGGTTTTCTATTGAAAGTGGCTTCCATGCTATTCACCTTTAGGCTATGTTCACACACAGTATTTTTGCTTATTATTTTGCAACCAAAACCAGGAATGAATTGAAAACACAGAAAGGCTATGGGGAGATTTATCAAACATGGTGTAAAGTGAAACTGGCTCAGTTGCCCCTAGCAACCAATCAGATTCCACCTTTCATTTTCCAAAGAGCCTGTGAGGAATGAAAGGTGGAACCTGATTGGTTGCTAGGGGCCACTGAGCAAGTTTCACTTTACACCATGTTTGATAAATCTCCCCCTATGTTCACACACTGTTGAAATTTATTGGATGGCCGTCATTTAGCGACACATAATGGACTTATTTTTTTTAATAACACACGTTTTTTCCCATTAAATGGCCGCCATCTCCAAAAATACTGTGTGTGTGTGAACATACCCTTAGGGGACTATTCCACGGAGCGATAATCGGCCGAATCGGAGCGATAATGGGCCCAATTTGGGATAGAGAGAACGATCAGCCGATGATCGTGTCATCGGCTGATCATTCATTTAGGTTCAGACCTAAAAACATTGTTCGCCACCAGCGCATCACTATGGTGGAATAGCGGTACGCGGCGGCGACCGACGATTTTAGCAGCACCACACATTACCTGTCTGTGCTGCAGGTCTTCTCCTTCTCCCGGAACGGACAGACCGCTCAGCCAATCACTGGCCGTGGCGGTCCCGGCCAGTGATTGGCTGAGCGGTCTGTCAGTTCAGACAGGCTGCTCCGAAGCTGCTGCGTGCGGGACCGGGAGAAAGAGAAGACCTGTAGCCTGGACAGGTAATGTCTGGTGCAAGGGCTGCAAGGACATCGGTAACGATGTCCCTGCAGCCCTCGCTTAAAGATCATCTGGGCCGTGGAATAGTTGATCAGGCCCTGCTCGGCCCGTGGAATAGGACCCTTAGTATGTGTTGTAGACACTTTAATGTTAATGTATGACAATGGGGTGTGCTGCAATGTATCTGCTGTAGAACTACAATTCCCATCATGCCCGGACAGTCGTAGCCACAATTTTGACACCATTGTATTAGATTGAATGCGTCTCACCTCTTTATAGATCTCTGTAGTCGGCATGTAACTAGATCCCTCTTTGAGCCATCTCCAGAAGGACGTTTAGCAGTTTCTCTGAGTTAGGGTACGTGCACGCTACGGAATTGCGACGGAAAACTCGTTGCGGATTCACAGCTCGCAGCCACACCTGCAACAGAATGATTCTTTGGATGGACGGCGTAATCCACCTGTGCATAGAATAGATTCTATGGTAAGGGCAGAGACGCCAGAGTCCGTGAGCAGTTGCTGCGGAATCCGCAACGTGTTTTCCATCGCGATTCCGTAGTGTGCATGTACACTTAACGATGAGTTTAGGATGAAGGAGCTGTAAAGGAGCCTGATAAGTGAAGAAATTGGCATTTTCTTCTGGTAAGATATATTACAAAGATCTTTATATTTATCCGTACTGTTGATTTATAAAAAGTTTGTTGAAATGACAGTGACCGGTCAGCTGCAATTCATATTCAAAACTGCTGGCACTGGAAGGAGGACCAGATACATTTCATATACTCTGTCTGTGCTTCCAAAGTATACAGAATGGCCTAGATTTATCAAACATGGTGTAAAGTGAAACTGGCTCAGTTGCTCCTAGCAACCAATCAGATTCCACCTTTCATACCTCACAGACTCTTTGGAAAATGAAAGGTGGAATCTGATTGGTTGCTAGGGGCAACTGAGCCAGTTTCACTTTACACCATGTTTGATAAATCTCCCCCATAGAGGATTACTATAAATATACATGGCCCTATAGCCAAGACTCCAGATGCTTCCATGAAGATTGTGAATGGCTACTGGCCTAGTTATAGCATTACTGAACATGGATGGAACTGCATAAAAAATGGCTGCCAATAACCAAATTCACAAATTTAGGGAATTAATGAATGCTTATTTCTGACTTTCTAGCCCATTCGCCTTGTTATTTGTCAGATTTTCATGTATTTAACTCAGGGATGGGGAACCTTCGGCCTTCGGCTGTCCAGGCATGATGGGAGTTGTAGTTTTGCAACAGCTGGAGAGCTGAAGGTTCCCCATCCCTGGTTTAACTGGTAGGAATTTTCGCAAGAGCACTGACTGCAAGTGGTGACATCTACAATACATGCAGAGGCGCCATCTAGTGGATAAAAGAGGCATTTCGAAACTAAAAGGTTTTAAAGAGAACTTGACACATTATTATTATTATTATTATTATTATTATTATTAATTAGATTGGTGTAACATTTTTGTGCACCTTACATTATGTATAAATACCATGCCTTGCAGTATTTCCAGACACAATTACATTTATACAATGGCTGCTTGTGTTCATTTTTAAGTACACCAAAGGTTGCAGGACATTAGGATAAAAAAAAAGTTTGCTTCTTTTTCCTCAAAAAAAAAGCGCCTCTTTGCAAATTGGGCTGTGTCTGGTATTGCAGCTCAGCTTTACATATTTGGAGCAGAGCTGATTGTAATACCAGACACAACCTGTGAACAAGAGTGACACTGTTTTTTGTAACCTTTTATTCTGATCTCATACTACCCCTTTAACTTTAGACGGACTCTGCAGAAGTAGTATCAGCACCGTCCAGAGTGCAGACAGATGGGCAAAATGTCATTCCTATCACTTACATCTATGTTGGAGTCAATAGACTGACCATACTTACAGTAGTAGGTTAGGCCTTACCCTACATATAAAAATTTCTAGATTTAAGTGGTGGAAAAAACATCCATCTCTTCAGTATCCAAACCAGGAGCTTCTTTAGTTAAAGGGGTATTTCACTCAAACATAACTTGTGATATGTTGCTCCGTATAATGAGACTAACAATTAATTCCATACTTGATATTATCTATTCAGTCTCCTTCCCCCAGTCTCAACGCCTGCTTTTTGCTGAAGACACAAAAATCTGTGTGTGAGCTTTTCTCTCTGTCTCCCCTCCTCCCCCCCCCCCCCCTCTCTTCTGAGACACATGATGTAAACAAGTCCCTGACTGGCTTTTTCTGCAACATTGTAGCTTCTCAGAATAATACTCCCACCATTAAAAAAAAACTGCGAAGTTAAAGCCAGTCAGGGACCAGTCAGGTTACATCAGCTGTCTCAGAAGGGAGGGGGAGGAGGGGGAGACAGAGAGAAAGGCTCACATGCAGATTTTTGTGTCTTCAGCAGAGAGCAGCAGCTGAGAACTGGGGGAAGGAGATTAAATAGATAATAACAAGTACAGAATGAATTGTTAGTCTCAACATTGCCAGCAACATATAAAAAGTTATGTTTGAGTGGAATACCCCTTTATCGCACCATAAAAGCATATACTGTACGTCAGACATAGGGACAGGACAAGGCATCAGTCTGACGCTTTTCGGGGTTGCCCCCTTAGTCATAGACTAAAATAAATTTTAAACGAGTTTGGAATGGACTCTTTGTAGCTGATTTTTATCATAATTTTATTTTGTAGAACTCAAAAAAGCAGTAGACAGCGTGTCTGGGGTCCCTTAAAGCAAAAGTATATTGTTGGGACTATTGGACTATGTTCAGACCATTAGAATTGTTAAAGAAACAGGGCAAGATGGCTGGATTGCCTTTATTTCTTTAACAATTCTCACCCTTTTGAGAGCCCGCTGCAGTATATGTCGGCCTCCTTTTCTGCCAGAATCTCGATGTACAGACTGAACGTGATCCTAAGTTATCTAGGACATGCAGCCTTGACAGTGAACAGCTGACAGCCATACCAAAACTGAGGAAGAACTTTGCCCCAAAAAGTGCTCATGTTCGGTATATTAATGTACTTTGAGCCCTCGGGGCAGATTGGGGCGTTGTCTAAAATCAGCAGATATTGCATTCCTGCAAATTTATTTAAAGAGGACCTGTACCAAAAAAACAAAAAACAAAAAGTAAGGTTACTTATTGAACGGTTTAGGATTACACACCATTCTACAGTGTCTTGATGAGCCCTCCCACTGTCAAAATATGTATATATAATACATATAAGGTTATCTGACAACTGGGCGGGAATGATAATCATGTGATGAATATCGGGTGAAGGGTGTGATTATACAGTTGGAGTGTGAATGTTTTACATTGAGGGGTGAGAATGCCATAGGCTGTATCCCAGTTTTCTAGGCGATTCTTACGCTGTATCCACCCGCTGCACGGAGCCGGCAGACAGCGGGAGTCACATGCTGAGATTTGTGGTTCGTACGAAGTACTGGAAGACTTGAGATTTTTTTAATAAAAGTAAATTACAAATCTCTGGCACTTTTCTGGCACAAGTTGATTTGAAACACACGTGTAAAACCCTCCAGGCCCTCCAGCTGTGGCAAAACTACAATTCCCATCATGCCTGGACTGCCAAAGCTTTAGCTCCAAGCATGATGGGAGTTGTAGTTTTGCAACAGCTGGTGAGCTGGGACATTGTATCCTGATATGTTGCTCTTTCCTTTCTTTTGTTGACATCTCATTGTCTACGTTACCGACATGTTAACATGATGGCATAATGGGAATTTTAGTTTTGCGACGGTTGGGGGCCTGAGTTTGACATCCCTGATTTGAAAGAAGGAAATTTTCGTTGAACAATCCCTTTAAGAGTGTCTCTTATTCTGGAGGACTCAGCATGTCCATGCATAACATTGTTATATGTGAGATCATGTAAAAAGGAATTGTCCAATTGATTAAAAATAAATGTGATATTAGGGCATCGGATTCCCAGTAAATCATTTCTGGTAAAGGTGACCGCGCCAAACGCACAGCAAGCTACGAGGGAGAGGAAGGTGGCAGCAGGACCCAGTAGGATGTGGATTACAGGGCAATTATTCTTTACATAACTTCATATAGGGCTGATGAGGGAATGACAAGGGATTGTGTGTTCTCCCGGCTGGAGTTATCATTAAAGTGATGCTTTTCTGTATGCACAGTATTACATTAGGGCGTGCAATGCCATAAACCGCAGGGCTGCAAAGAGGACTGTAACATGCTGGGAGTTATAGTTCCACAACAGCTTGATGTTACGTGCCCTTCTGGCATGCAAAGCTCTCTTGGTAAGGAGCGAGTGCCCAGCCCTGAACGGTTCCTGTGATGGTGCCAGTGTCCCTGGGTCATTTGTGTTACGTTATGTAGCCCGCTGCAGGGGAAGAATTAGCTGGTGTTCAGGCTTGTTTAGGTGTGTCACGCAGAACGATACGCCTTACATAAGTAATAAGATTATACATTCATGATGCTCTACATAGATTTAAAGGGGAACTGTAAGCAGGTCATTTGCTACAATATTGTAATAATATACATGTGTATACAGAGCTCCTAATCCTCTGCTTCACATCACAGCCATAGATATAAAGGAGTACTCCAACTTTAGCCTTAGGGCCCTATTCCACGAAACTTTTTCGAACAATTATCGTTCATAAAATCGTTCAACGATATTCGTTCTGTGGAATAGCCGTAAACGAGCGAAAGACAACAGCGAAATCGTTGTTGAGTCGTTCACTATTTTTTTTCAACATGTCGAAAAAAAATCGTTGGTCTTTTAACAATAATTCGCTAATCTTTTAGTTGAATAAAAGAATCTTTCAGTCGTTCTTGAAATGTCTACCTACATTTCCCCACGTTTTAAACGACCATGTAACGATGTAACGACTGCACAAAAATCGTTACACTACAGATATCGTTCACGTTCCCACAAGTGTTATGTGTTATCGTTCGCTTAGAAAAATCGTTAAGTGCTCGTTAACAAGCGGTCGTTGGAGCGAGTCTATGAACGATAATCGTTCCGTGAAATAGGGCTATTAGGGCACTATTCCACCGGACAATTATCGTTTGCATAATCGTTAACAATTAACGATCTCAAACGACCGCTATTTCGAAAGACCTGAAAACGTTCACTTATTTCCATGGAACGATAATCGGTACTTATGATCGTAATTGCAATTGTTTTTTCTTCACTATTTATTCGCTATTGCGTTCGTATCTATTGAGAACGACCAAACGATGTCTCATTCAATGCGAACGATTTGCGAACGTTTTGCGAACGAGCAACGATAAAAATAGGTCCAGGTCTTATAAAGCGATCATAGATTTCTCGTTCGGTCGTTAATCGTTAACTGCATTTGAACCGAAAGATTATCCTTTAGATTCGAACGATTTAACGATAATCTGAACGATAATCGTCCGGTGGAATAGGGCCCTTACACTTATGTAGGTTCCAACTGCACCTATGTCCAGAATGATGAGGAGACTTGGCAAAGCTATTGCCGAAAGAATGAATGGAGAGGTGGCTGCACATCTCCGCAGTTCTCTCCATTCACGTATGTAAGATTCGCAGAGACAGCCGGGCAGGCAGAACTCACAAGGGAGAACTTCTCTGATCTGAGTTGATCTCTTTCCTTTTTTCCTAGGAGGCCTCCATGACAGCCGCTGCTATAGTACTGCAACACACTGCAACCCCTTAATATAATACTGCCACATATTGCCCCACTGAATATAATACTGCCACACACTGCCCCATTGGATATAGTGCTGCCACAATTCTCTACCAATAATGCTACCATACACTGTCCTATAAATATAATACCGCCATACACTATACCCCTAAATTAGTAATGCCAGGCACTGTGTCAACTGAATACAGTACTGCCACCCACTGTGCCCCATAAAATACTGAAATGTATTGTTATTCCTGAAGATACTAAAATATACCAACTTTGCCTCCTGAAATTAAACGTACTCCCTTCCAAGGCTTCTAACCAGGAGATGGTGATCTGGCCTTCAGGTCAGGCCTGCCTTCTGCAGAATGATAGCACGGGCAGCATGATGAAATTATCTCACTGGCAAAGTACCAGCAGTACAGGAAGCCAATAGCCCCCTGGCACCTGTTAGTTAGCTCCTAAGAATGGTGATTCCTTTGTCTCCAGGGTATGGCTTTTTCTATGCTGTTTCTGACAACTAATTTGGGAGAGCGATCAGGATTTCACCCCATATGTATATGCAGTGAGCTCTGCTGTTCTGTTTTGCTCTTAAACACCCTGCTGAACTTACCAGGGCCTGACTCTGCTAGTATCCCTGTCTGGGACACTCTACCTGTGTTATTTGGTCAGAGACGCCTGTATGGAGAGACAGAGAGGACAACACAGAGACCTTCACTTTTAACAGTATCACTTCTAACACTATCCCTATATACACCATCTTGCAGCGTAGGTCACACCGGATAATATTGGACACTTAGCTAATCTCAGGTAACCAAGACTGGGGCTTGTGTCACCCTGATAGGACGGGTACCTCGACACTGCACGGCAGAAGGTGGTCAAGTGAAACACAGGCGCAAGTATTCTTCTCACAAGTATTTTTCTCTCGAGTATTCTTCTCTCAAGTATCTCTCTATCAAGTTCCGGCAGAGGACACTACTACCCTGGGTTGGGGCTCTCACAACAAACTCCTCTACTTTCCTCTACACTAAGCTACACAAGCACCACTATTCTACCTCAGCACTTAAATTATCTACCAGCACAGATTCAGTGAACACAAGTCTGTACAGAAGAAGTTGTCTTTTGCTAGCGTATCTTGTATTACAAGAGACTGTTAGTAAAGCGATTTTTATTTATTTTACTGGGACTCTGTTATCATTGCACCAGCACCTACATATTATTTTCCCCTTTCTGTGGGTGGCGGTACCGACAGTCTGGGTCATCTTCTCACTCTGGACCACTGTTACAAGAGCCCAAGGGACCCATCACAACCCGGCAGGTTACCGACCATTGGGGAACAGTACAGCCAGCCCTAACATAAAAGCAGGTATACCACCTAACCTGTGACTGGCGTCACGACAATACCAACACCGGCCGAGTACTGTAATACAACACTGAGCAGGTACCACACTTACACCTAGGGAATCTGTATCTAAGCGTCTCGCAAATTCTTCCATCATCAGGTTTTCCCACATCAACTACCATGGACACGACTGGAACAGTAGGAGAGTATTTGAATTGAAAGCAGTAGGCCATAAAACAGAATAGGACACCCAGAAGGATATTGTTATGTAGGTGAAGGCACATCAGACGGCTGCATGACAATAGGGAATCTGCGCTCCGCTGCTCTGTACAAGACAGCTACAGAGACAGGAAGACAATGGCGTCAATGGAAGAGACGTAAATAAACTACACAACCTCTCTCAGGTTCACAAAAGAGAGCTTGTGCAATGAGACCAGCAGGGGGCGCCCCCTGATTACAGGAACTAGGGGCAATTGGTCAGATCACTCATGTTAATCAACTGGTGGCCTCATCTAGGCGGCTTATAGAGACGGAGAGAACAATCAGGTCAATGCAGATTTTCCGGACGTAAACAAGAACGTTCCCATTCACTGACAGCAGTCAGAGATATTAAACGTGGCAAAAAAATTTAAATGCCAAGAACCATAATAATGTTTCTGCATTTTTTATACGGCATAAAAAGTATACGTGGCAAAGAATTTTTATAATGGGAACCAATGGGAAACAGTTTCTACTTATGGCATACCTTTAGTGGTCTCCGACAAAAATCAACTGGTTTCAGAAAGTTATATAGATTTGTAATTTACTTATATTTCAAAATCTTAAGTCTTCCAGTACTTATCAGCTGCTGTATGTCCTACAGGAAGTGGCGTATTCTTTCCATTCTGACACAGTGCTCCCTGCTGCCACCTCTGTCCATGTCAGGAAGGTTTTCTATGGGGATTTGTTACTGCTCTGCACAGCTCCTGACATGGACAGAGGTAGCAGCAGAGAGCACTGTGTTAGACAGGAAAGAAAACACCACTTCCTGCAGGATATACAGCAGCTGATAAGTACTGGAACACCAGGGATTTAAAAAAATAAATAAAAGTATATTATAAATCTATATAACTTTCTAAAACCAGATGATTTGAAATAAAATGTTTTCGCCTCAGTCCCCTTTTAAAGCAGTGGTGGGGAAAATGCAGCCCTCCATCATGTTCCCTTTAAACATTCCTTGAAGCTAATGTTATAACGGTGCACTGTAGTGCAGATGTAGTGGAGTAGGATGCTGACAGCTTTCATTCAGTCTCATAGGCTGCAGGCACTTTATGACAACAGCCTATGAGACATCTCTTCGGCAGGCGCAATGATATGGCATCATCACGCCTAACAGGTTAGGGGCCAGAAGATGGTGAGACCAGCTCTATAGCTGGATTAGGTGAGTATTACTTTTATTTTTGCTTTTTGTTGGAGCATTACTATATGGGGGGACAACAGGGGGGCATTATTACTATATGGGGTGCACAATAGAGGGGCATTATTACTATATGGGGGTGCACAACAGGGGGCATTATTACTATATGGGGGTGCACAACAGGGGGCATTATTACTATATGGGGGTGCACAGCTGAGGGCTATTATTACTATATAAGGGTGCAAAGATGAGGGCCATTATTAGTATATGGGGGTGCACAGTAGAGGGCCAATATTACTATATGAAGGTGCACAGTAGAGGGCCATTATTACTATATGGAGGGGTGCATAGCAGGGGTGCATAATTACTTTATGGAGAAGTGCACAAAAGGGGCCCATTATTACTATATGGGGGGTAAACAGCAGAGGACCATTATTAATATGTGGGAGTATGGTACAAAGTATGGGAACATTATTACTATGTGGTGGGGTGCACAATAGGGGCCATTATTAGTTTGTGGTGAGGTGCACAGAAGGGGGCATTATAACTATGTGCAAAGTGCAGAACAGAGAGACATTATTACTATGTGGGGGGAGGGTGCACAGCAGGGGGCATTATTATTATTATGTGGGGAAGTTTGGGGGGCACAACAGGGAGACATTATTATAATCACTAGGGGGGGCACAACATGGGGCATTATTGCTATATGGTGGCACAGCAGGGAACATTATTATGTGGGGGAGTTTGGGGGACACAACAGGGAGACAATATTATAATTACTATGGGGGGCACAGCTTGGGACATTATTACTATATGGTGGCACAACAGGGGATACTACATACAGGAGACAACCCACATACCTACTCACTTTACTGCACATTACTACTGTTTTGGACCCTATTGGTAGGAAAAAGAGAAGGGAGTTGCTGGATAAATGCTGAGCCTTATGTTTATCTGGCAGGTTCTGAAGAGATGAATTGTAGCCGCAAGAAATCATCATGGAGGTCTGGGCCAGATGGAGAGGAAAAGGAAAGTGATGCCTCAGATCGAAGAAGGCGTCACCTGTGAGTCACTGAATACTTTTTGTATTTTGTAGAACATTATTTGGTCGGGGTGCCCTGAGGTGGAAAAGGTTGGGAAACACTGCTATACAGAATATATTGATAACCAGAAGGATCATTTACGAGAGGCACTAGACAGGTCTCGAGGTGCGGGAAGGGGTTAATATAGGTTGGTGGGGGAGGGGGTACGTCATTCAGCAGATCTAATGTACATGGCGGGCCTTGTAACATCTCCCATAGAGATGACAGGAGAGGAGAACCATCACAGAGGAAATAAACCCATCAGAAATCACTTAGCTCCTGCAAAATCAAATCATCAAGAAGCCATTACCTTCTCCATGGCCGTGGCATCCCTGATAGCGCCATTTACATGGCAGACGCCTGTTCTGTTGGCAGATCTACATGCAGTGTCTGGCAGCCTGCGGACCATGCAGCTCATTGATGACAAATCTCCACTGTGCAGGGTATCCATGGACGGCTCACCAGTCCAAGTATCAGCGTCACACAGAAATATATGGCTTCTCGTATCAAATCTGATTGTTATATATCAGACGGCGGCGGCTAAATGCCAAGTTCTGAAGCCCTTAAATGTCACCAAGTATTACTAATGGCCAGCTATATGCAACATGATCCGGCTTAGGAATATATCATAATGAGGGACATACACAGGAGTGATAGTGTAGTATCCCACTACGTGTTCTTTTCTCTTCTTACACCTAGGTTAAAGTCTCTCACTCTAGTGTCACAGGATAGGACAGATTTGCCGCTGTTCCTTACTTCAACCACTAGATGTCCCTCACACAGCACAGCTGCAGCTAACACTTAGGCAGGGGCGGATTAACTTTACCATGGGCCCCGGGCTGTTCACCAAGCTTGGGCCCCCCCAACCCACTGTAACTATGGCGGCACTAGCTTTAATCTTTTTCCTCCATAATGCAGCCTGTAAAGGACCTGTGGTGACATCATTGTCACATGATTAGGTCCTTCAGTATATTCTCTAATGTTACTGCATTGTCTCCTGGCTGCAGCTTTGCCTTGATTTGTGCAAAATTGCGGTAAAAAGCAGCGATTTTTATGCAAATCATGGCTGAACTGTAGCCTGGAGATAATAAACCACTGAAAGTATAAGGGTCTTATTACACGGAATGATTTTTAATGATTAACGACTAACGATAAATGATCCCAAACGAGATTGTTTATCGTTAACCTGAAATGGTTCACCATATTACACAGAACGATAATCGTTAGATACGATTGTTACTACGATCGTTACTATGATTGTTTATTCCTTCTGATCAGTGTTGGACTGGGGTACCTGGGGCCCACCAGAGGTAATAATCCTTGGGGCCCACCAATATAGAACCAGTGAGACACGACATGATGACCCCGTCCTTTCCATTCATTCATCTGTATCTGTGATCCCTACATTTATACAGCTCTCAGGGTATGCTGGGAGTTGTAGTTTCTGAGAGGACAACCGTTTAATAAATCACTGTGTGCAGAGTCTCCTGGTAGCTGCAATGTGTGGGTGACAACCATCAACCCCGAAGGTCCAGCAATACATCTGTCTACAGCGGCAGTTATCAGAGGATTGTACTACTGCACTACAACTCCCAGCATATCCTGAGGGCTGCAGACTGTCAGTACATGCTGGGAGTTGTAGTGCCTGCAGCTGTTGTAGTTGGATCTTAGGTGCTTTATACACTGGATGCTTTGTGAAAGATCAGAATACATAGATATGTGGGGGCTCAGTGTAGGGAAGTGACCCCAGAACATCACTAATAGGGGATAGAACAAAAACATCTACCCCTACCATATTATCCCCATACTGTCACACTGTTCTGGGGACTGGACCTGGAAGCTCCCAGCATCTGGATTAATTATGATGGCACTAGTGTACTGTAGTGACCACGGGACTGCCATACACTGAACCATTTAGACACCAATGGTACACATGCTCTGCACACTATGTAAGTGATTACAGTGCAGTTACTAATGACTAAGCAATGCTATTGATATATATCAAGACTGATATTACCAATAATACCAGTATATAGGAAGGAAATATTATCACAATATATATTACCGCCATACTGTTAGGGCCCTATTACATCAACAGATTATCTGACAGATTTTTTGGAGCCAAAGCCAGGAATGGACTATACACAGCAAACAGGTAAAAAAAGGAAAGACTGAGATTTCTCCTCTTTTCAAATCCATTCCAGGCTTTGGCTTAAAAATAAATCTGTCAGATAATCTGTTGGAGTAATAGGGCCATTACTGACCAAATCCTGTATACTAAAACCAATAAAACACAGTACCAGATAACAAGATACAAATAATACCCCCACATACTGACTAACACCACCACATACTGACTAACACCACCGCTGCTACTGACTAATACCACCACATATGGACAAATGCTACTGAATAACATCCACTGTACACAGATCACTATCACCTCATCAAGTCATATAGAGGTGGACACAGCTCTACACAGGTTCTATACACCATATACATTACAGTGCAGTTACATCTGGTGACTCACACGGGGCGTCTTCTCTGATCAGAGTTCTTCCCTTTTCATCTTCTTCTCCATCTGTCTTGGGCCATTATGAGAACCTCTTCGAGCCACGAATGCACAGAATCTGCCAGACAAACATATTAGGCTCCTCACTCTGTCACCATCCTCATCTCTATACAAACTGCACATCTGTATTGGCCCCTTTACACCCTTATTTAGTGGGTAGGCTGACTCTATGTGATCCCCTTTATAAATGTCCCCTGTATTATCCCCCTTATACATGGCCCCCCTGTTATCCCCCTTATAATTGCCCCCCCTGTTTTACCCCCCTTATACATGCCCCCATTAGCCCCCTTAAAGATGGCCCCCATGTTATCCCCCTTATAGATGGCTTCCTGTTAGCCCTCTTATAGATGGCCCCCTGATAGCCCCCTTATAGATGGCCCCCCTGATAGCCCCCTTATAGATGGCCCCCCTGATAGGCCCCTTATAGATGCCCCCCCATAGCCCCCTTATAGATGCCCCCCGATAGCCCCCTTATAGATGGCCCCCCTGATTGCCCCCTTATAGATGGCCCCCTTATAGATGGCCCACCTGATAGCCCCCTTATAGATGCCCCCCGATAGCCCCCTTATAGATGGCCCCCCTAATAGCCCCCTTATAGATGCCCCCCCGATAGCCCCCTTATAGATGCCCCCCAATAGCCCCCTTATAGATGGCCCCCCTGTTGGCCCCCTTATAGATAGCCCCCTTATAGATAGCCCCCCTGTTAGCCCCCTTATAGGTGCTCCCTTTTATCCCCCTTATAGATGGCTCCCCTGATAGCCCCCTTATAGATTGGCCCCCTATAGATGGCTCCCCTGATAGCCCCCTTGTAGATGGCCCCCTGATAGCCCCCTTATGGATGCCCCCCTGATAGCCCCCTTATAGATGCCCCCCCTGATAGCCCCCTTATAGATGCCCCCCATAGCCCCCTTATAGATGCCCCCCCCCCGATAGCCCCCTTATAGATGCCCCCCTGATAGCCCCCTTATAGATGCCCCCCCTGATAGCCCCCTTATAGATGCCCCCCTGATAGCCCCCTTATAGATGCCCCCCTGATAGCCCCCTTATAGATGCCCCCCCTGATAGCCCCCTTATAGATGCCCCCCCTGATAGCCTCCTCATAGATGCCCCCTGATATCCCCCTTATAGATGGCCGGCCCCCGTTAGCCTTCTTATAAATGCCCCCCGATATCCCCCTTATAGATGCCCCCCCCCCCACTGAGATCCTCCTTATAAATGCCCCCCAGTGCAAATAAAAAGTAATAAAAAAACCCTCACCTAACCATTCGCTCCCCCGCCGGCTGTCTTCTTCTCTTCGTCCCCGGCTGACACTCCCTGTCCCACACCCGCCCGGCGCACGCATCAGGAAGCTCTGTGCATGCCGGGGCCGGTACTTCCGGTACAGCGAGCATCTCTAATACACGCTCGCTTGTACCGGAAGTTCCGAACCTTTGGCGTACACAGAGCTTCTTGATGCATGCGCCGGGCGGGTGCGGGACACCCCCCAGGGTGTGCAGCATCAGCTGGGGGCCGGATTGCCTCTTGTGACCGCAAGCAAGACACTGCTTGCGGTCACAAGAGTGCGGCAAGGGGGGCCTGCGGCAGCACTGTATGACTGTCGGGGGACCCTGCCGCCCGACAGTCAGTGCGCCGTATCAGCGTGGGGACCGGGGCCTACCGGAGGATCCTCCGGTCCTCCGGTGGCCCAGTCCGACGCTGCTTCTGATCCCAGCAAAACAATGAACAATGTGCAATTACACTGAACGGTTAGTTAAGAAAATGCAGAACTTGAACGAACGAATGTGGAATTACAGCGAACAATTAAAGGGAACCATTCACCCCGTGGCCCCCGGCAGAAACTGACATACAGTGACATAAAGGTCAATATACTTACCACATCGCTCCCGGTCCCGTCCCGGATCCCGTTGTTGACACGGAGAAATCGCCGATTCTTCTTCTCCCGCCCATTATGGTAATGAGCTGAGATGAGTCCAACGTCCATAGGAAACGACGGACGAGTCCAACTTATTCATGAGGTCCTCTTCTCGTCGCCGCCCATCCACGCCTCCTGGAACTTGATTGACGTCTTCAGTCTTCAGTCTTCTGACGAATTCCCGCGCAGGCGCCGTTGCGATGGTCTCATCACCTCTCTGCGCCTGCGCGGTAAACAGGATACGTGTTCGAGGCAATCGGCGCACGCGCAGTAAACGGTGAAGCTGCGGAGCGGCTTCAATTGTGAACTGCGCATGCGCCGAAAACGACTGTCACGGCGCCTGCGCGGGATCCGTCGAGAAGAAAGAAGACGAGGAGGAAGAGGACCCGGCGTCAATCAAGTGTCGGAGGCGGGGAGAAGGCTGGACTTCGGACCCGGCGGCGCTCATTACCATAATGGGCGCGAGAAGAAGAATCGCCGATTTCTCCGTGTCAACAACGGGATTCGGGACGGGACCGGGAGCGATGTGGTAAGTATATTGACCTTTATGTCACTGTATGTCAGTTTCTGCCTGGGGCCAGGGGGTGAATGGTTCCCTTTAACAATAATTTTAGGTTCAGATCTAAATCAACGATCAACAACATACAAACGATTTTTCGATCGTTGCCTGCAATTACACAGAACGATTGTCGTTTAAATTTGATTTTTTTTGCACAAAATTGTCCTTGTAATAGGGCACTTAGTCTGTTCGGGTGGCCATGGGCCCCCCAGGAGGTCAGGGCCCCGGGCTACCGCCCGAAAAGGACCTATTGTAATCCGCTACTGCACTTAGGTTTAGCTACACATACACTTCTCTTTATAGTGACTACTTCCCTCTAGTTGTTAGTTAGTGCCTGGCTACAGGCCAGGCAGGACATGTGTATAGTTGTTCCTGACACTAGCTTCCCAACCTTCATGGGTTGCTAGACAAGACCCCTAGGGAAAACAGAGACAAGGGAGCTTCAACCCTTGCCTACGCCGAGAACAGACTAGACTAATAGGACAGTTGCCCACCACAGAAAAGGGACAGACAAACTCAAGACTGATCCTACAGTAGAGCACAGTTCTAGTACACCGCTCTCTACAGACAAGACGCTCAGATTTGTAGGAAGGACTCTACAAGCCAGCTCCACCCAAAGCAGAGATCTGGGACTTGTACTACCCCAATAGGACGGAAACCTGACACTGCGGGACAGAAGGCAATTGGGTGAGATAACTAGACTCATCCATACATGAGTACCAGGATTCTTCAGAATACTTCTCAACACTTCACCTCATCCAGAGTACATAGTACACTAGGCAAAGGCCCTTCTATCCGGTCCATATCTCCTGTTACTGTTTCTTCTATCAACTCATCTATCCACCTGTTGGAGTATTGTATTGAGTACCTAAGCACTGTTTGTAACTGTTGCCACCTTTTTCAAGTAAAGTTCACAAGTTGTTTGAATCTTTACCACCGCCCTTGCACCTACACTCCGCACCTCACCTTAGTCCAACTCAAGGCCTGGTTGCCGTGTGTCTGGCGGTGGGTGTTACCGCTCCTGGCCACCATGACAAAACAGTCTCCAAAACACCAGAACCCACCAGCAGTCCCAACACCAGTCCCAGCAACCTGGGCCACGGCAATGGGCCCACAGTATTGTTATTATGAGGGAAATACATAGGAGTGATAGGCCCATAGTATTGTTATGAGGGGTATACACAGGAGTGATAGGGCCACAGCATTGTTATTATGAGGGATATACACATGACCCGGGTAAGGCAGATTACGGGGTAGAAGAACAAACCCCCATACCCAGCGTTACACCTCACTTTAACAGTTCCCTTTTTGCCCACCCCTACCCCAATAACGGACACCACACTGAGTAACATTGGAAAATGCTGGCCACAGCAGCCTCTTTATTAAGTAGAAAACATAAATAACTGTAAACATTATATATATATAACTTTCAATTGCACTTTGTAAACGTAGCCACAAAAATGGGGAGGCAACGGATAGCCCAACCAAGCAGTACAAGTGTAATCTATAGAACCCCCAGTCGCACCGCGCCGGCTCAGGGATGGCAAATATGCCATGTACTGCTATCCACCTGGTTCCTATGGAACCTCAGAATAACCGCTTAAGCGGTAACCACCTGCACCAAATCCCAAACCGAACTGCAGATAACAAAACAGGGGTTTCCCATCACTTTAAATGGGCCCCTGAAGCCAACTCACTCAGGGCCATCCGTGACCACCCCTCCGCGGGCTGCCGCGACGATTATCAGGAGCGAGCCCCGCACCACCGGCCAGGCACAAACAATAGGGCGGGCGGGCGGGCTGTCTCGGGTCCGGACGCTGCAGACTAAGGTAACTCCTCCCCCCCAACCTATTTCTACCCCCCCAGCCATGGCCCTCCCCCACGCTCCTAACACTACCCCTATTGGTCCGTCCCTACACCCTGCACTTTTGACCGGCTGCTGCCCCCTCACTATAGCAACCCTGCTCGCCGTCAGCTTCCCTAGTTAACCCCTTCCTACCCACCCTGTCATGTACGGGCTGCACTATGCTGCGCCCGTTTCGCCCTCCCTTGACCCGGGTAAGGCAGATTACGGGGTAGAAGAACAAACCCCCATACCCAGCGTTACACCTCACTTTAACAGTTCCCTTTTTGCCCACCCCTACCCCAATAACGGACACCACACTGAGTAACATTGGAAAATGCTGGCCACAGCAGCCTCTTTATTAAGTAGAAAACATAAATAACTGTAAACATTATATATATATAACTTTCAATTGCACTTTGTAAACGTAGCCACAAAAATGGGGAGGTAACGGATAGCCCAACCAAGCAGTACAAGTGTAATCTATAGAACCCCCAGTCGCACCGCGCCGGCTCAGGGATGGCAAATATGCCATGTACTGCTATCCACCTGGTTCCTATGGAACCTCAGAATAACCGCTTAAGCGGTAACCACCTGCACCAAATCCCAAACCGAACTGCAGATAACAAAACAGGGGTTTCCCATCACTTTAAATGGGCCCCTGAAGCCAACTCACTCAGGGCCATCCGTGACCACCCCTCCGCCACCGCGAGCAAGCCCGACTCCTTGGGGTTGCGAGTCCCTCCAAACCCTCAACGCCGCCTCAATGCCATCCTGGAGATTAGACGACCAGAGGTCCATGCCAACCTCGTTGAGGTGAACACCATCCCCGTCCATAAATCCCCACTTAGGGACCTCAAAGTCCCTGTGCCGGACTACAATTCCCCCATTGCGCGCCACGAAGCGGGAGACTTCCTTATTTACCCGTCCCCTAGCACTATTGAGGCGATCCACGGACCGGGCTTGGCGCCACTCAAAACGCGCCGCCATCTCGGACCATACTACGATGATGCCCGGGAACAGGGACCACAGCCGAAGCAGATCAAATTTGATGTCTCGTATGAGGTCTCTGGAGGAACGGGCACCCAAGTCGTTCCCTCCAACATGCAATGTTAAAATATCAGGGGCGCGATCTTACCGGTGGCGCCTCGCTTCGTGGGAAGCCTAACTGCCGGCCCTCGGGTCGAATGTCAGCGCGCCGGGCCCCACGACGCACATATGAGTGACCGAGTATCCACACCAAGCAGGCACCATCTAAAAAACAAAACACACAACACGAATACAAGTATGGGGAAGAAAGAACACAAAGCTATCACAGCAAATCCTGACGAACATACGAACGGAACCGTGAAGATTCCCACCGCCCAATTCGCCGAACCACACACTCATCCAGACCACATCTGACTGCCTCTGTCGCCGCTCCAATCCGGAAGGAATGGGAGGCGAACTCACGGGACGGTAAGGCCAGCCGCTCCAGACCCTGTCGGAATACTGCAATAAATTGAAAACGTGACAGAGCCCTGCCGTCCTGATGGACGAGCAAGGAGCCGCCCCGCCCCCGGGGCCGCAACCCCAAGTAATCACCCACGCAACGGACTGGGCAGGCGGGGGAGCCGTCAACCGGGTAAAGTACCACCGTCTTACCTCTCCCAGCCTGGTCAGTCTTGGAGCGGCGAAGCAAGCAGGACACCCGATCACACGCCCAGGAAACATCCGCACACAACATACCATCATCCGACAGACACGACCGGCTGATCAGCTCGCCAATTCTAAATGCCCCAAAGAAGGCTAAAGAAAAAGCGGCCCGAAACAACGCACTCTCAAAACCATTCGTACACAAGCCATCCAACACGCCCAGGAGACTCACCAAAATACTAAAAGACACCGGTCGTCTAACATCCCGCGACATTCTAGATTTTTTGTACCCGGCAACCGCTTGCCGCACCACAAAGTCCCTTGTCACATCATGCGTTCCCAGCAAACGAAACCAATAAGACAGACCTGAAAGCTTTCGAACCAAACCGGAGACCGAAATCCCTTCACTAAAAGCATCTCCCACAAACATCAACAAAAGCGGCACAAGATCCCCACTCAGACCATCCGATCCCACCGTACTGCAAAAACGCAACCATTCTTGCCATGCCGACACACGACCCTTCCATGTAGACCTGCCAACCGCACGTTCAATCAGACAGAAGGCGTTCCTGAGACTATGCTCCACAGGCAATCCGGGCAGGTCCTCCCTTGCTGATCCGCTCCCGGGGCCAACTCGCGGAAACGATCCCACTGTGAACGAGAAAGCGAATCAGCAATGGAGTTCTGAACACCCGGCAGGTGACGAGCAGAAAGCCACGCATTCAACTCAAGCCCACGCAAAACCAAATGGCGCAATAAGTTAACAACGGGCGGAGAGGAGGCAGACAAGCTATTAACCGCCTGGACTACCGAGAGGTTATCGCAGCAAAAACGAACCTTCCTGCTGCGAAACCGGGATCCCCACACCTCCACTGCTGCCACAATCGGGAACAGTTCAAGCAAAGTCAGGTTCCGACTGAAGCCACACTCACGCCAAACCTCAGGCCACTCTCCTGCAAACCATTCTCCCGCGAAGTAAGCACCAAAACCGACGGAACCTGACGCGTCCGTAAACAGCTCCATATCCACATTGTCCACCCAATCATCCATCCACATCGAACGGCCATTATAGCGCTCCAAAAACTCTGACCACACTTGCAGATCAGCGCGATGACTAGCTGTTAACCGGATGAAATGAAGGGGGGAACGGACGCCCGCCGTCGCGGAGGCCAAGCGGCGGCAAAATATGCGCCCCATCGGCATGATGCGGCAGGCAAAATTAAATTTGCCCAACAATGACTGAAGCTGGCGCAAGCGCACTTTGCGCAAACCCAAAAAATAGCCCACTACCGTTCTTAAGTCCCTCAGCTTATCCTGGGGTAGGCGGCATTCCATTGCAACCGAGTCAATCTCGATGCCCAAAAAACGAACAACTGTCGCCGGGCCCTCGGTTTTGTCCGGTGCCAATGGAATGCCGAATCTAGCCGCCACACGTTCGACTGTATGTAGCAGAACAGAACACACAGTAGACCCTGCCGGGCCGACGCACAAGAAATCGTCCAAGTAATGCAAGACGGCCTGCAAACCCGACTCCTCGCGTACGACCCACTCGACAAAAGTGCTAAAGGCCTCGAAGTAAGCACAAGAGATCGAGCACCCCATTGGCAGACAACAATCCACATAATACTGCCCCTCCCACATACAGCCCAACAAGTGAAAACACTCCGGATGCACCGGTAACAACCTGAAAGCCGCCTCAATGTCCGTTTTGGCCATTAGTGACCCCGGTCCGCACCGCCGCACCCAGGCAACCGCCCGATCAAATGAGACATATGAAACGGAACAAGTGTCGTGATCAATACCGTCATTGACCGACCCCCCAGAGGGGTAGGACAAGTGATGGATCAGCCGGAACTTGTTGGGCTCTTTTTTGGGGACCAAGCCTAAAGGAGAAACCCGCAGGTGAGGCCACGGCGGATCCACAAATGGGCCCGCCATACGCCCCAGGGCTACCTCCTTTGCCAGTTTTTCACTCACCAGGTCGGGCCGAACCCTGGCCGACTTCAGGTTTGGTGGGCGGAAAATTGGTGCTCCAGGAGAGAAAGGGATCCGGAAGCCAAACTGAAAACCTTCACGCAAGAGTAGGGCCGCCGACCGGTCGGGGTACCTACTTAGATGAGGCAGCATCGCCTCGATATTCACTGGCGTCCGACCCCTTTCGTGAAGCCTCAGTGGGCCGCCCCTTTGGTCTCTTGAAACAGCGGGACTGGGGGTGATTACCCCCGCAGATACTGCATTCATGTTTGAATTTACAGTCTGCGTTGAAGCGGCAGCGACCCTCGTTGAACTGCCAGCAGCACCCTGGGCGCTGAGAGACCGAGTTCCCGGCCGAAGTGGCCGATCCCCCGGTCCCCCAACGAAACGGCTGGGACGGCGCGCGTGCCGCCGCCATGAGCCGCATCCATAAAGCAATATCTTTATGGTCCCAGCGCAGCGACGGCCGAACAGCTTTTCGTTGCCGAAACTGCTCGTCGTATCTCAGCCAGGCTGTACCCCCATAGACTCGATAGGCTTCGCCTATCGAATCCATGTAGCAAAACAGAGCCGAGCAATTCTGAGGGGCCCTTTCCCCAACAACACTGGCGAGGATGGCGAAAGCCTGCAACCAATTGGAGAACGTGCGGGGTATCAAACGATACCGGCGCTTCTCCTCCTCCTCCTTTTTGCTTTCGTCAGCCTTGCCCTTGTCGATGTTAAACTTCTCCAGTGGGAGAAGGGAGAATATTTCTACATATTCATCGCGCCAGATTTTTTCGCGGACTTCTTGCTTTAGGTGCGCCCCCAAGGGGCCATCAAAGCAAACGTATACTTCACCCCTGGCCGAATCATCCAGCCGGAGTGAAGCATCCGCCCCCGTAGTTGAAACCGCGGGCGCCGCCGAAACCGCCGAACCCGGTACCGCACTACCCCCGAGCCACGCGGAAGCCGGTGTCGCTTGACCCGACACCGCCTGCCCCGAAGCCGCCTGTGCCACAGGACCTGCCTGCGTACTAGCCAACACCTGCGCCCTAGGCACCGCTTGCGTGCCAGGAACTGCTTGCGCGCCAGACACTGCTTGCACGCCAGGAACCGCCTGCGCACCAGACACCGCTTGCGCACCAGGAACCGCTTGCGCGCCAGACACCGCTTGCACGCCAGGAACCACTTGCGCGCCAGACACCGCTTGCGCACCAGACACCACATTCGCGCCAACAACGACCGGCACGCCAGGAGCACTCCCCCCAGGTACTAGCAAGTTAGCTTGAGGGTTAGCATTCTGCACAAATTCACGCATGCTCGCCAAAAACTGAACCACCGCTTCGCTCACACCCGGAAACAGACCCCCACTCACTCCCCCCTGACCTCCTAACACACCACTGCCACTCATTCCAGACACAGCTGAAGACAAGACAGAAGACACGGACATAGGGAGAGACTCACCAGGCTGACTCTGGACAGGAGCCGGAACAGCCGCGACCGTGGAATCCAGCAGCGGGACGGTACTGGGCGAAACTTCGCCTTCTTCCAGACTCTCTGAGCCACTTCCACCGGATTCGGGCCCCACGACAACCCCGACGTCAAGGGCGCCAGGAGAGGCAGATCGCCGCCCCTGCGCCTGCACATTTGGGCGGACGCTGACAGGAGAGCGGGCTGTGGGAGGTCGCACTTGTTCTGCACGGGCTGCAGATCTGTGGGCCCCCCCTCGTGCAGGCACTGTTGGTAGGGGCGGAATATTAACCCCCCGGCTGTCAGGAACAGGCACAGGGAAGGTGGGATCACGTGACCGGGCTAAGCCCCGCCTCCCCTGCCTGTGCTGCTTCTGGGAGCCAGTCTCCCTGCGTCTCACATGCCGGACTGCCCCCTGCTGGCGCTGCTGTGAGGGGCCAGCCGCAACTGCTCCAGGTGGTGATGCCGGCACAGAGGAGGAGGAGGGAGCAGGGTGAGCCCCCCCCCGCCGGCCGGAAGCCCGTCGTGCTGAGGGATTCCTCCCAGCCTCCCTCCTGGGCCCAGGAGCTGCAGGCTGGTCAGAGGGGGCTTGAGGGTCCTGTAGAGGGCTCCCTACACGGCGGGAGCGGCGGGGCACATCAGGACTGAGCCGCTCCGGCGGGCGCCGGCGGCGTGCGGGCGGTCGGCCCCCCCCGGTACCCGGACCTACCCCCGCCTCCTGAATGGCTTGTGTGAGCTGCTCCTGCAGCCAGGCAGCCCCATGTCGTGCCGCAGCATCCCTCAGGGATGCTTGGAATGAAGTTTCTGCGCCGGATGGACGTGACATTCTGCTCCCTGTCTCGGGTCCGGACGCTGCAGACTAAGGTAACTCCTCCCCCCCAACCTATTTCTACCCCCCCAGCCATGGCCCTCCCCCACGCTCCTAACACTACCCCTATTGGTCCGTCCCTACACCCTGCACTTTTGACCGGCTGCTGCCCCCTCACTATAGCAACCCTGCTCGCCGTCAGCTTCCCTAGTTAACCCCTTCCTACCCACCCTGTCATGTACGGGCTGCACTATGCTGCGCCCGTTTCGCCCTCCCTGGAGTGATAGGGCCACTGCAGTGTCCCAGACAGGCTGTCCCTTTCTCACTTTAAGTCTACTTTTATTATTATGGTCCTGCCTGTCCTGGTAACTCTATGCACTGCAACTACTTGCTGTTTCACCCCTATTGCTCTCAGGATCCTGTACAATTATATGTATGTTTCTGTGTGTATAACTATGTACAGTGGTATGCAGAGGCTGGTGATCACGTGACCGTGCCCCGTAACCATGGTTCCCCCAATGGCCGTCGAGCTTTGGCCAGGGGTTACCATGTGACTTCCCCTTAGTGGGGCAGTTCTGTCCTTTACTTCAGAAAGGACGGAGGTGTTCCTGTAGCCCCTCTTCACCTTTAGAAGTGGGACTGGTGCGTTGCTGTTGCAGTTATCGGCTGTCCGCCTGCTCAAGTGCCAGGAGTATCCTCTCATCTGGGTGTCGTTCCTGTTCTCTACCTCCTCATCAACTCAAGATATTCACCGCAAGTACTCTAATCTACCCAGCCTCTCTATTCCTCTATCACTGCTACTCCCATCATCCGGCACGTTTCACTCTCAGCCTATGCAGCACCACCTTTGCTCTACTTGTACAAGTCTGCTATATACCCGGTTGCATCCGGATGAGACTGTTGCTATCAGTTACCTTAGTTACAATAAAATTGTAACCACCGTTGTTACTGAACCCTGGCATTGGTGTCTAATATCTGGTGCCCCGACTAGGTACAACGAGGAATCGCATGCCCAGTGTCCCGCATAGTACCGCAGACCGGCCTCCAGCCGTGCCACCCTCGTGCCCTAACCGTGACCACTCTACATCCCACAGCTGCCCCGGTTACTGCCGGCAATACCATCCGCACTGCGGAGTGGCCCCTAGGGGCCAGGGCATCGCACCACAGTATTGTTATGAAGGCTGTACACAGGAGTGATAGGGCCACAGCATTGTTAGGAGGGGCATACACAGGAGTGATAGGGCCACAGTATTGTTATGAGGGGTGTACACAGGAGTGATAGGGCCATAGTATTGTTATTATGAGGGGCGACACAGGATTGATAGGGCCACAGTATTGTTATTATGAGGGGCGACACAGGATTGATAGGGCCACAGTATTGTTATTATGAGGGACATACACAGGAGTGATAGACCCATAGAATTGTTATGAGCAGTGTACTCAGGAGTCATAGGGCCACAGCATTGTTATTATGAAGGACATACACAAGAGTGATCGAGCCATAGAATTGTTATGAGCAGTGTACACAGGAGTGATAGGGCCACAGTATTGTTATTATGAGGGGTGTACACAGGTTTGATAGGGCCACAGTATAGTTAATATGAGGGACATACACAGGAGTGATAGGGCCACAGTATTGTTATTATGAGGGGTGTACACAGGTTTGATAGGGCCACAGTATAGTTAATATGAGGGACATACACAGGAGTGATAGGGCCACAGTATTGTTATTATGAGGGGTGTACACAGGTTTGATAGGGCCACAGTATAGTTAATATGAGGGACATACACAGGAGTGATAGGGCCACAGTATTGTTATTATGAGGGACATACACAGGAGTGATAGGGCCACAGTATAGTTAATATGAGGGACATACACAGGAGTGTCCTTGTGCCCACACGATCGCTCCTGCAGACAACGCCATGGTGAAGCCTTATCATGGCACCATAAAAGAGAGGGCCACCAACCATAGAGATAACTGATAGACGAATGATAGTTCAGCCATCAGTTACTGAAGGTGTGCGGCTTGAATCAGAAATTTACTGAATCATCACTTATCATCATCCAGACTTGTGCTGTTTGGGGACGACCTTCTCCGCCAGCGGTGCTGGCCGGGTTCTGGTGTGGTGTTTTTGGGTCTGGTCTTGTGGCATGGGGGTTGCAGGGCCGTCCCATGGCCCCCGTTCCCTGACTGTGCACGCCTGCGGGGTTGGTGGCCACTGACTGGCACGGTGTGGACTTAGTGTAGGGACCCATGTGTATCAGATACCTGCACGATGGTACATGGGGCAGTATGGCTTGATCAATTCATACACAAAATTCTGATGTGTTTTTTATTTAGCCTAGGGGCACTAGTATCAGCCATAGGTGTGAGGTGCAGCGCTCTTTTTCTTCCCTGAACCGCATTTTGTTTCTCTCTTTTCTCTGTGTTTTGCACTCCTCCTGGTGAGACCCACATGACCGCAATTAGCAGGAGACACCTGAGTGCACATGGTTTTAATCCCTCCTGTCTTTTCCCATTCTGTCTGCAGCAGCTATGGTGAGCGCAATACCTCATCCAGACTTGTGCTGTTTGGGGACGACCTTCTCCGCCAGCGGTGCTGGCCGGGTTCTGGTGTGGTGTTTTTGGGTCTGGTCCTGTGGCATGGGGGTTGCAGGGCCGTCCCATGGCCCCCGTTCCCTGACTGTGCACGCCTGCGGGGTTGGTGGCCACTGACTGGCACGGTGTGGACTTAGTGTAGGGACCCATGTGTATCAGATACCTGCACGATGGTACATGGGGCAGTATGGCTTGATCAATTCATACACAAAATTCTGATGTGTTTTTTATTTAGCCTAGGGGCACTAGTATCAGCCATAGGTGTGAGGTGCAGCGCTCTTTTTCTTCCCTGAACAACATTTTGTTTCTCTCTTTTCTCTGTGTTTTGCACTCCTCCTGGTGAGACCCACATGACCGCAATTAGCAGGAGACACCTGAGTGCACATGGTTTTAATCCCTCCTGTCTTTTCCCATTCTGTCTGCAGCAGCTATGGTGAGCGCAATACCTCATCCAGACTTGTGCTGTTTGGGGACGACCTTCTCCGCCAGCGGTGCTGGCCGGGTTCTGGTGTGGTGTTTTTGGGTCTGGTCCTGTGGCATGGGGGTTGCAGGGCTGTCCCATGGCCCCCGTTCCCTGACTGTGCACGCCTGCGGGGTTGGTGGCCACTGACTGGCACGGTGTGGACTTAGTGTAGGGACCCATGTGTATCAGATACCTGCACGATGGTACATGGAGCAGTATGGCTTGATCAATTCATACACAAAATTCTGATGTGTTTTTTATTTAGCCTAGGGGCACTAGTATCAGCCATAGGTGTGAGGTGCAGCGCTCTTTTTCTTCCCTGAACCGCATTTTGTTTCTCTCTTTTCTCTGTGTTTTGCACTCCTCCTGGTGAGACCCACATGACCGCAATTAGCAGGAGACACCTGAGTGCACATGGTTTTAATCCCTCCTGTCTTTTCCCATTCTGTCTGCAGCAGCTATGGTGAGCGCAATACCTCATCCAGACTTGTGCTGTTTGGGGACGACCTTCTCCGCCATCGGTGCTGGCCGGGTTCTGGTGTGGTGTTTTTGGGTCTGGTCCTGTGGCATGGGGGTTGCAGGGCCGTCCCATGGCCCCCGTTCCCTGACTGTGCACGCCTGCGGAGTTGGTGGCCACTGACTGGCACGGTGTGGACTTAGTGTAGGGACCCATGTGTATCAGATACCGGCACGAGGTACATGGGGCAGTATGGCTTGATCAATTCATACACAAAATTCTGATGTGTTTTTTATTTAGCCTAGGGGCACTAGTATCAGCCATAGGTGTGAGGTGCAGCGCTCTTTTTCTTCCCTGAACAACATCACTTATTGTTTGTTGCTGTTTTGCGCTTAGTTGCAAATTTAGTTTTTTTATTAAATAAATCACCTAAATTAACACAAAATCCTGTGGAATATCTTCTAGATACTTAAATCAGTGCTTGTCAGGACGGAATCAAGAATCAAAGTATCTACTGTGTATATATATATATATATATATATATATATATATATATATATATATATTGAAAATAAATAGCATGTACCCTGTGTAATGTAGTGCTTACCATCCTGCGCCACTCCAGCTGTGAATCTACAGTTTTCACCATGGCTGCCCGGGCATGCTGCGAGTTGTAGTTTTGCAACAATTACAACAATAAACATTCAAGCAAAAATAAATTAAAAAAAATGTTAGTTATATTAGCAAGTAAATAGAGACGCGCTACTTCATGTAGTCCTAAATGAATTTCCTTTACCCTTCAATCCAATGTACAGATAGACAGGATCGGTTTGGCAGTCTGTCATGTGCCGACATCAATGTGTTCAGGCATCGTCATAGAATTTAGTGTATAACTGTGAAGTCAAAATCGCCTCCCTATACGTTTAACGACGGTGTAGCCAAACATCTTTACTGTTCCACAGCGCCCTCTAGTGGTGGTCATATGGAACAAGGGAATATTTGTTGCTTCTAAAGGCCCCATTACACAAAGCCATTACCTGCTGTATTTTGGCATTATGGCTAATAATTGCTTTGTGTAATAAAAGGCAACGATCAGCCAACATGAACGATGTCAGCTGATCTTTGCCTTTCAATGTCTTTCAACGCTCCATTCAACCAAAAGTCTATGTGTTCCCTATGGGGAGGGGCAAGCTACGGCTGGCTCATCTTTCCGAGGACAAAAGGGTCGGGCAGTGAAAATCCATCTCAGCTGACCTTTTTCTCCATGAACATCAATGGAGTCAGGGTGTGACAACTTTACCATAAAGTATATAGGCACATTTAGGCCTTTTGCACACGTATGTGTAGTTTTTATGGCCCAAAAAAACACAAAACAGACAGCCCACAAAGTGTCGTCCATAAGCCAAGAGCAGTCACAGACCAATAAAGTCTAGGAGCCCAGTCCACTAATATGGTCCATGGACAGTATGGGGGCAGAGATGATGCATGTGTGCAAGAAGTCTTAGAAGCTTCAGTCTCCAGCCCTTATTCCTCCTCTCCTGAACCATCCTCTATAGCCCCCATTTCACGGGGCGACGGAGAGGAGCAAACGAGCGCTGTCAGAGCTTGCTTGCTCCATGTTCCCTGCTCGCTGCCGGCACTATTACATGTGTCGGCAGCGAACGGGTGAGTGCAAAGGGGGCCGCGAGGAGCTGCGGGGGGGGGGGGGGGTCAGCCCATAGCAGATAGCAGCGGTCTGCTGCCGTCGCTCCTATTCTGCAGGGCGACGGCAGCAGATCATTGCTATATTAGTCGTTTGTCTTTCAACATGTTGGCTAATCGGTGTCTTCTATCACACAAGCCGTAACAGCCGCCAAAGACGGACGATAATCGTTTCGTGTAATAGGGCCTTATGCTGACTTAACACCAGATAAAAGATCATCTTTAGCATGTTATTTGGCTATTTTACAGTACGACAGGAAAAATATCTGCAGACTTTTTCCAGTTATTAAGTTAAATAGAACTCAATGGAAAAACAGCTGGTAATACTCACATTGTATTATTTGACAAGTTATTTTCATGTTTTTCAGGTAGAAAGACAGGACCAACATTATATATAGCCCTATCACTCCCATGCAACCCATGCATAGCTCTACAATATTCTGCTGCAATTCACTCTGGTGACCAGCAGATGGAGCTGCTCTTCTCTTCATGGCACTGTATGGGACCTGTGAGCAGTCACTTATTAAGCTGTAGACTGCAAACAATTAAAGGTTTAGTAAATGAAACGATCCAAGAACATTAAATGAAATGAGTTAATGGATGATTTCAACCAAAGCGATATTTCATAGGGTGAAATTTACAATCAACCTTTGTTCACAAACTTGCAGGAAAGAATGTTTCCAACAAGATTGTTCGTCTTTCGCCTGATGTCTTATGCAGCCGTCTTGTGACACAGAGCCAGGAAAGAATGTACTAAATGCAGAATTCAGACCCAGACCGATAAAGCCTTTTAATATGTCTCTATACCAGGGATGGGGAACCTTTGGCCCTGCAGCTGTTACAAAACTGCAACTCCCATCATGCCTGGACAGCCAAAGCTAAAGCTTTGGCAGTCCAGGCATGATGGGTATTGTAGTTTTGCAACAGCGGGAGGGCCACAGGATCCCCATCCTTGCTCTATACACTGTGTCCATTTAAAGTTCCTATTGATTTCTATGGGAAAACCCATGCAGAAAAGTGAGATTGTTTTTCCATGTGGTTTTTGAAAAACCAGGCAGCTTTTCCAGTACGACATGGAATTTCTCGTTGAAGTCAATGGGGGATGTTTTTCATGCGAAATCATGCTGATCTGGGTATGGAAACTGACAGAGTCTGCATCCAAATCGGCATGGATTTAAGCTGTGTGAATATGCTCCTATAGCAGAAAAAAAAAAGGTTGCTAATTTACAAGGTTGTTTCATAGAGGCAACTTATATCCATGTGACTTATTAGGACATATAAACATCATAAAGGGGGGTTCTAACCCAGGATTATAAGAATATGGCTGCTTTCTTCCAAGTACAGTGCCCCACCTGTCCTTAGGTTGCATGTGGCATTTCACTTTAATGGAGCTGAGCTGCCATACAGCGCATAGCCTTAGGACCGGTGGGGCACTGTTTTTGGAAGAAAGGAGCCGTATTTTTTTTCTAATCCTGGATAATCCCTTTAATCATGGACGTAAAGGGCAAGTAGCTATTATGCTTTACAAACCCTTTAAGAGCTCAAAACCACAATCATTAAGCTACCCTTGCATTGTATTTGCAAACATTCAGCAGAATAGCAGCCATAATACATTTCCCCTGAAGCCCCTGCAAATTCAGCTGTGATCTGGTAGAAGGATTCTGGCGATCAGATGTTCTAGAAACATTTTAAGGGGCATATCTACCCAGTTCTTATGTTCTAAAAACGTGCCCTATTGGTGGTACCGGCGGTACTTCCATGCATCGCACATATTGGTGGTGCTGGCGGCACTTCCATGCATCGCACATATTGGTGGTGCTGGCGGTACTTCCATGTATCTCACATATCTTCAACATTTGACACATATGGTTACAGTTAATTTCCACCAATTCTTATACACCATATAAAAGAGTATCCTGCATTACAAAGTAAATAATTATTTATTTTTAAAACAACGCCCTTTATGTCCCCAGGCCATGTCTGGTATTGCAGGTCATCCTATTCCAAATAAGTGCCACAATGCTAGACACAGACCATGGGCAAGAGTGGTACTGTTTCTTAAAGGGGTACTCCAGAGAAAAAAAAACTTAAAAAAATGTAAACTCAAACGGCCCAAAAAAGTCATTGTAAGAACATGACCACCACGGCCTACATTTATCAATTTATCATATATCACAGCTCAGCTTTCAGCTCTGGTAGAATGAAAGCTGAGCTGTGATTGGCTGCTCTGGGCAGGTTACCCCAGTCTATATTACAGCTTTGATAAGTCTGGGCCTATGCGTTTTTGGCACAGAAGTCGTTTAAAATACTTGAAAGGTGCAAGTAAAGACCTGATTTATTTTCATGCCGAGCTTCATGGGAAGAAGAATGCCGCTCAGTCCTCCTGTAGACGGAAGGGAACCATCTCATATGAGACTCTGGTTGGGTTAATATGAAAGGATTTTCTTAAGAAAAGACTCTGTACATCTAGGACACTAGTAGAGGCCCTGTATACATCTTCTTTATATGTAGGTGACCGGTCACATCCCCCACAATGGCTTGGGATATGGTGTGATCATTGCCTCTGTGGACAATGAGATGATGCGAGCATGCATTCCACATGATGACATCATCCCCCGCTGCATACCATTCTCAGGCTCTGCATTCATTGGGTCTCATGGGGTTAGTTATAGGGCTGAACGCTATCAGGTGTCAGTTAAATGATAACATAGGATGGAGTGTTACATTGCATAGCATGGCTGAGTGCATTCTGTCCATCTCACTAACACCTTCCACGGGGCCTGTGCTTTCCCTCGAAACTTCTGCCCCCAGACCCTCCTCCTTTTAGTTGACCAGGTGACTTTTAGGTCATGAACTGATGACCCGGAGGTCACGGTTAGGGCTCAGACTGCCTTTCATGTAGCCCTGTGGGGGTCTGAAAATTTTATCAGCCTGAGGGCAATCCCAGATAGTCTTGAGTGAGTGTATCTGCACTTGTCTGTGTTTTATCTTCCCTAGGCCTTAGTATTGTAAGTGGGTATGATTGTGATTGTGTGTCATTGTATGATGTTTTGCTGGTTGCATTAGGTCACACGTGTCTGGCAATCCCAAATCTACCCCAGTTAGGAAAGGCAGAAGTTGGTTTGGGTGTTTATATCATCCTTCCAAACACTCCATGGGCTGAAATGAGGCAGCGGGCTGGGAACGGGTTGGAAAAAGCGGCACTTGTGTAAGAACATTCGTGAAGTCCAGATATATTGTTCCGACCTGTTGATAAGTTTTGCAAATGTTTCCTTCTGCCTTTGATGGATAATTTCTTGAGTAGTCCATGAATATACTATTGTTTCACAAACAGGTTCTTCTGCTCCTTCCAAGAGACGATGAATGATGTCAAGGTTTGGAAGATCTGTCATAAGCGCAACTAGTCTGTCCAGATCCAGGTGGATTTGGCCATGAATCATAGATAGAAATTTGGCAAAGGGATAGACTTAAAGTGAATGTACCAGTAGGTACATCGCTTTAAGATTTTTACATCAATAGACTGGAGCGGGCTGGTTCCCGCACATGGCGCCGGTGTATTCCCGGTCACCAGTCCGGCCTGAAGTATGGAGGTGAGCCGGCCTGCCCCCAGTGTGACAAAAACCTCATTGATTATTATGGAGCCGTGTCACAGAGGGAAGGGCAGAACGTCACACTGGGGGCAGGCCAGACCACTTCCATGCTTCCGGCCGGGCTGGTGTCCTGGAATACATCAGCGCCGTGCTCGGGAACCAGGCCATGGTTCAAAGAAAAGACCGTGGCTCCGGCATCCCCGTGTCGGCGACAAGCTATTGATGTAAAAATCTTAAAGCGATGTACCTGCTGGTACATTCGCTTTAAAAGGGTACTCTAACAGAAAGCACATCCTCCTATCCACAACATGATATTAAATGTTAAAAGACTAAAAGGTTCACCAGGGAAGTGTATTTAATAATAATTAAAAAAAACTGAACATAAGAACAAGAGGACATAATCTAAGGTTAGTTGGGGGAAAGATCAGAAGCAATGTGAGAAAATATTAATTTACTGAAAAAGTAGTAGACGTTCGGAACAAACTTCTAACTGAATGTAAACCTGCCCGGGATAAACAAATATCTATTCTAAGATTATAAGAAAGGAAATACTAAAAGGGCCGACTAGATGCACCAGAGGGCTTTTTCTGCCGGCAAACTTCTATGTTTCTATGTTCACAATCTTAAAAACGGAGACCTAAGTCTCCCATGGGAATGGAGCAGCTGGTCACATATACACAAGGCCGCTCCATTCATTGTCTATAGGAGCAGTGGAGATAAAGTAAATGTTCCTCATTCAGGACCTCCATCAGAAAAGCCTACTAAGAAAACCTCTCATTTTGGAGGACCCCGCACGTCCACGCACATTCCAGCAATCTCAATGAGTGCCATGTAATGCTTTATTTCCCATGTGTTGGGAGCTGAACATTTGCTGCTGGAGTCTCCCATCAATTACAGATGATCACTGGGATTCTCAACAACATGAAAGGACCCCTCGAAGAATTCATCCTCACTTTACAGCCGCTGCCATGAGTACAGTCATTCTTTATGGATAAACTGTACGAGGCGTTTTAGCCACTGACCACTAATAAAAAATAACTGGCGCTCATGACGGTAGTTCCTCTGCCTGACGGCTCCATGTCTATCTGTATTTGTAGGTGTGCTGAGCGCCGTCTATGTTTATATACTCGGTATGTCCTCTTTGATGTGTATGCCAGTATCAGCCGGCTCGTCTGGATATAAACAATCCGGTATGACATGTCCCCACCAGTCTCTGTGCTGTAAGAGGAGTTGTATGTATTTAAGAAGTAGGAAGCTGTCCTGACCCAACCACGCACTATAAATAGCTGCCGGCTCAGTTTCTATCTGCAGCTGGTTTATTATAAACTCTGTTTCTATATCCTGACTTAGGAACAAACTTTTCCTCTCGCCCTCCCACATGGCTGATACATGTCTATCCCTACGTCGCGCCCCCCCCCCCCCCCTTACTCTTGGCGTCCTTCATCTTTGCACTCCCAGCTTAGAATTCAGCCTGGCATTCTGCCGCAAAGTCTGTCAAACAAGAACCGCACCCTGGGACCGGGGTTCTGGTGTGAGAGCGAGGGAGACTTCTAAAAATACCCTTCCCATAAAAAAATAGAAATGTGTCCCGTGTGTGGAATCGGTCTCCCCCTTCCCTATCCCCACCCTCAGCTGCCGCTCTTTCCCTTTATAATGCCTGTTGTGGACGCCTCTCTTTTGGGATATGTTCCTTTGGGGTCTGAAGGCTCTCATCGTTTTCGATCACACCCTTTCTCCTGTAAGTTACGACATGCGTGTGTCTCTTTTGCTTCCATGTTTTTGGTTTTTTTTTATTTAAGGGGGGTTCCGATCTGCTTCCACGCAGGATAGGAAAGTTTGCCTAAAGTTATTCTACGTTGTAAACATGAAATAATATAACCAGATGGGGGTTACAACCGTGCAAAACATTGTTAGAACCGAAGCCAAGTAAGAGGAGAAAGCCCTGGAGAACATGTCACAGCTTCCATTGCAGAGATACCACACAGAATCTAGTAAATCCCCCACCCCATGTCCCGTAATGCTATGACAGAACTCCCTGGCAAGGCTAGACTTACTTGCACTACGGGGGGCAATGACTCATAAGACTGAGAAGATAAAAGTGCCCTAGTCATGTGGGAACTCTTTTTGGTCTGCGTACAGCTTCACGGACATAAATTATAATTAGCGTCTTCATCCAGGAGCTCAAGGATTGACGGCCGTAATTCTCAAGGGGTTCAGCCGGCTTCAGGTTCCAATCCTGACGACATTGTCTTTGGTTGAGAGATGCTGCAAACACATATATATATTCATATATAATTCATACTAGTTCATGGATAATAATGACAGTCAGCAGAAGTCTTTCGGAATTATTTTCTAACCCGGGTGACGGGTCGTTGCTGCCTGTGGGTAGTAGATGTCTAACGTTGGACGTTGGACTTATCTAATCTGGGAGGACAGCGAATATCGGGCGTCTGTTAGCATCAACAGATTTTGAAGGAAGATTCCTTCTAATACAGGACTTAAGGGGGTGGAGCATGACACAAGAGATCGAAATAAAATAAAATTCTTGTGTCGTGCTCTACCCTATTGCAGTGAAGTAGCTACCATGGAGGCAGACCATGCGACTGTTACGGGTACAGTGCGTCAGGGGTTCACGCCCCCCCCCCCCATGGCCTACCTTCATGGTACGGCTCTTAAATCGTCTTCCAACCCCATCCTCCCCCTTCCACTGGGATGGCGCTCAGAGCGGCCCACACGGGGCAGCAATCGCCCCGGCCCCCTCCCGGGTGGCACTTACAGACCACCCTTCTCTCCTAGGATGATGCTCAGAGCAGTTCTCACGCGGCAATCACCCCAGACCCCCCAGGACGGCACTCAGAGAGGCCCTCACACCGCAGCAATCCCCCCCAGCCCTCTCCTGGATGTCGCTCACAGTCCACCTCTCCCCCCTGGACGGAGCTTAGAGCGCCCTAAGAGAGATACTCTATGAGAGACGCCCTGCGCCATGAGGACGTCCGGGTGAGGGGGTTGGGGGGTGCTGTAGGAGCCTCTGAGCACAGCCCAGGGGAGGGGTCTCTCACATACACTATCCACTAGACCATGCGTCTCCAAACTGTGACCCTCCAGCTTTTGCAAAACCACAATTCCCATCATGCCCGGACAGCTAAAGCATTGGATGTTTGGCCCATGGTATGAGCAGAGTAGAGCCCTATTACATGGCATGACCACGCACAGTTAACAAGCACCCAAGCAGCTGACAAATGAATTGATCACTAGTCCTTTTATACAGACCTGTTTGACCGTGAATCGCCCAATATAATAAAATGAAGGTGCCCATGAAAGACGGCAAAGGTTAAACATACCAATTTCACATGACTGTCTTATGGAGAAGAGGCAATGCTCTCCTGACATCACTGAATATATCAGACATATTGAATTTCAACACCTGATCTTTTAGTTTTCAGAGGAGATAATCTGTACCATGAAGTGTCTACTAGCATCTTATTTTCCTCTCTTCACCTAAAGGGGTTATCCAGCGCTACAAAAACATGGCCACTTTCCCCCTACTGTTGTCTCCAGATTGGGTGGGGTTTCAAACTCAGTTCCATTGAAGTAAATGGAGCTTAACTGCAAACCACACCTGAACTAAAGACAAGAGGGGGGGGGGAGGGGCCATTTTTTGGTAGCGCTGGATAACCCCTTTAAGGTCCCCATACACCTTCAATAAGTGACAGACAAACAATCGTTTGGCCATCAGTTATGTCTCTTGTCTGTTGCCCGTCCTCCCTAAACGCAGGAACGTTCAACACAGCTGAGTACCTGTATTCTCTATGGGGAGGGATAAGCCGCGGTTAGAGACTTCTTGCTTCAGCTTATCTTTTCCTGAACAAAGGGGCTGGGCAGGGATTTTTCATCACGGTTGACCCCTATCACCACTGATATCATCGGCTGGTGGTTGTTCAGCAGAGTCCCATAATCCTAGATTGATGGCCGGACCCGCCAAGAGCGGCGGGTATGGTTGACTAACTCTATGGTGCATTGGGACCTTAAAGGGGTTATCCAGCGCTACAAAAAACATGGCCACTTTCTTCCAGAGACAGCCCCACTCTTGTCTCTAGTTTTGATGCAGGTCTTGCAATTTAGTTCCCTTGAAGTAAATGGAGCTTAATTGCAATTTCCACCTGAACTCGAGACAAGAGTAATGCTGTCTCTGAAATAAAGTGGCCATGTTTTTGTTATGCTGGATAACCCCTTTAAGAACACAGCCAAAGTGTGTGCACATATGTGGGGAGGATGGGTAAAATAGCTGCCAACCCAACAAACTATTTAAAGTGTACCTGTCACACAAAAAAAGAGACAGGTCAAACGTTTTTACAGATTGGTTGTTTGGACAGTAAAACAAGTGGGCAGAGACGAGCGTTGACACACGCCCTCTCTTGGCAGATTATTGACAGATTTTCTAAAAAAAAAACAATAGGGCGTGGAAGCTATGCCTGCGTGATGACCTGGTGGAGGACAATTGTGATTGACAGCTTTTCTTTAGCACTAACAGCCATGATGAGGGAAAAACTCTGATCCAGGACATCTTACCCTTTGAATGCGGGTCACAGTGCAGCCCTTTGTCACCTCCCCACCAGCTAATGTCACCCTAAAAACCAACCACAGCTGTCTGTTGTGTCCTAACAGATGCCTGCCCCATTTATATGCCCAGCCCGTAACATACTATCAGAAAGGGATATGACATTACATTACAGGTAAAAAATATAAAATCTAATGTAAAGTCTACAAATGCATCACCAAAAAGTAGTAAAAGAAATAAACTCTACAAAAAAATAAAATAGGGGCACTGTAAATTTTAATCATTAAAAATATTAAGCGGTAAAAACATACAAGTATTAAAGGGAACCCGACCCCCACTACAGCCCCCTATACTCACCTGATCCCGCCGGGTCCCGCTTCTGGATCCGGTCGGGTCACGGAGATCTCAGCCGCTGCAGAGTCCAACGCTCATAGAGAATGACGGAGAGTCCAGCGCTAGGTTTCCTTTAAAGGGGCATTCCAACTTAAAACTAAATTGGCCACTATACACAGGATAGGGGAAAAGTAAGGGCCCTATTACACGGAGCGATCAGACCAATTCAGACGATTATCGCTCTGTTTAATAGAGACAACGTGTAGCTGATGAAACGATCATCGGCTGATCGTTTCTTTAGGTCAAGACCTAATCTCATTGGTGTCGGACGTGCATCTCTATGTGTAATAGCGATGCATGTCCAACGGCGGACGATTAAATAAACTGTTATACATTACCTCCCCATGCTCCTGGTCTCCTCCTGCTTTCTGCTCTCTTCTTGACACCACACGCAGCAGCTTCTTTGAGCTAATAGGCCGCTCAGCCAAACACTGTCCGGGACCGCTGCAACCAGTAATTGGCTGAGTGGCCTGTCAGCTTAGAGAAGCTGCTGCGTGTGGTGTCGGGAGGAGACCAGAAAGCAGGAGAAGACCAGGAGCATTAAGAGGTAATGTATAACAGTTTAGGGCCAGAGCTGAACGGACATCATTAACATTCGTCTGAATACGGCTGATAATCACTTCGTGTAATAGGGCCTTAAGAGATCTCCATATCGGCCCCCCATCTACTTTGTTTTGAATACAGCCGCGGGTATGGCACGTGACCCATGGCTATATTCATTTCCTACGGAGCCACCGGAAAGAACCGAGTGCTGTGTGTGGGGAGGACGGGAAAGAGAATAATAAAGTTGTTGAAGGTGTATAGGGGCCTTCAGTCTGCCTAGAGCCCAGGCTACACATTGTATGGCTATTCATGGGTATAGGAGCCTTTTCTGCCATGCATATCATGTTTATCTCTCTACTTGTTTTCAGATGCAATACTTTGTCCGCTATCACACTGCTGTAGAACAATAGACATCTGTGCAAACAGTAATTAGGTGATAGCTTTGTCTATAGATCAAAGAGTCTGCATTAGGATCGGAGTCTGGCCCAGACAAGTGCTCATTCTCAAAACAACTCAAGATGGGGAAATCGAGCGTCACAAGGAAATATTTTTCTCCGTGCAGTGCCACATGTGTTGTCCTAGGAAATGGAATGATATGGCTACACGTTTCTGCTCTCTTAAAGGAGAAATAAGGGATATCTTTGTGACTACTTTGCTTTATTTATCATATTAAAGGAGTTATCCAGGATTAGAAAAAAAACATGGCTGCTTTTATCCAAAAACAGATTTTTTTTTTGTAAAGAAAAGCAGCTATGTTTTTCTAATCCAGGATAACCCTTTTAATTCTGACAATTTCTTCTTCAGTTATATCTGAAAAATTAAGGAGAAGTCCGGCCATTTTTAAAAACGGGCAGGGGCAAGGGGAATGAAATAACCAGTCCTAACTTACCTTTCCCTATGCCCGCGATGAGTGGCAGGACCATGCTTGGGACCCTCACTGGAAGGCAAAATGCCTGTATTAGCTAATGGACTAGCTGCTCAGCCAATCAGTGACTGGAGTGGTGTCCTGTCCCAGTCACTGAAAAAAAGGGAAGCACATCTATGACTCTGTTCACACTGCAGGTTGCACGCTGCTTGTGGCTTAAGTACAGACAAAAAACAAAAGGTGCAACACAGCAACCCACAGGTGTAAGGGCCTACCGTATATACTCCCAGCGTACACACGGTAAACACCTACTCTGTAGATATTAAAAATTAAAATATAATTATTTTTTTTATAAAAGTGAGGATCTTAGCAAACTATTTGATCAAACAGAGTGTACCATGTCGCCACGTTAAGGCGTCCTCGAGACATGGTCCCTACTCTAGCATTTTCACACTAGCAATGGCCTCTCCTGGGCTTTAATAAGTCCCAAAGTGGTTATCTGGGGCTGAAGAGGCATGGGGAGAGGTGAGTTAATACTCTTTGTTACTTTCCCCCCGCGCCACTGCCTTTCTTAACCCCTCCCCAGGCCGTATTTCTCCTGTAATTTAAAATTCTGCTGGTTTCCTACTATTCATAGGAACACTTTTCTCTGCCAAGTGTTCATAAGAGGTAAGCCACTGCTAGACTCCTCTTGCAACAGCTTACCTCCTCAAGAACAAAAGGATCGAACAGGTGAAATTCATCGTACCCGATCCTTCTTTCCCCCTGGAGGGTCAGGAGGCCACTATACATATGTTTCTGGAGCAGGCAAGGCTAGATGCAATAATGCAGTATGACAGAGAACATAAATAACATATGGCCGGGATACACTGGCTGCACATAAAGCCTTGCCTGGTTTAGTTCATTCTTTTTTATATCCCCCATTAGGGAATTTTGGTTTGATAGAGGGACATCACTTATTCATATCACCCATCATCTAGCTGGATCAGAGAGAAGATATGAGCAGCTCTTCTTCTGGAGGACCCGGCATGTCCACAAATTACACCATCAGCCTATGACATTCCTGGGATTCTATGTAATTCTTTCTTTTTCCTGCGGAGGAGCTACAGGGACTCTCCTCTCCAAAAGTATTATTGACAACACTTTTATAGAACTATTAAGAATTGTCAAAAAAAAGACAGAGACTACTGTTTAAGGAACTTTTACATGCAAAAAGAGCGCCAGTCTAGTACATTAGAATAAAGAAGAGCCTTTGCACAGAGCAATGATTGTGCAGGCAGGGATGCAAGAATGATAACTAAATTGTGCGTGGCCCTTTAATTTAAAATTGTCAGCTATACATTCTTCAATTATTTAAAGGGGTTCTCAGTGGAAAAAAAAGTCTTTCAGATTAACTGGTATCAAAAAGTTATATACTGTAGATTCGTAATTTACTCCCATTTAAAAATCTTAATCCTTCCAGTACTTATCAGCTGCTGCAGGAAGTGGTGTATTCTTTCCAGTCTAACACAGTGCTCTCTACTGCCACCTCTGTCCATGTCAGGAACTGTCCAGAGCAGTAGCAAATCCCCATAGAAAACCTCTCCTGCTCTGCACAGTTCCTGACATGGACAGAGGTGGCTGCAGACAGCACTGTGTCAGACTGGAAAGAATACACTACTTCCTGCAGGACATATAGCAGCTAATAAGTACTGGAAGACTTGAGATTTTTCAATAGAATTAAATTACAAATCTATATAATTTTCGGAAACCAGTGTAACTGAAATAATTTTTTTTCAACGAAATACCCCTTTAAATACCTGATCTGATCAGCCGACAAATAAGCGTTTCTTCATTCGTCGGCTGATCGCCTTTTACACAAGCCAGTTATCGGGAACGAATGGCAATAATTGGCCTGTGTTAAACACAAGGTATTACAAGTCACTAAACCACTGAGAAGAAACGTGACCAGAAGCCATCAATACGTTTACAATGATTACAGGATAGTGATTCCTCTACAAAAGAATGAAAAAATTCCTCTCTCTAATTTTAAGGTAATTGATGTTACAAATTTGAGCTAACAATCTAAGGATTAACCTGAACCATCCAGCCACCAGTAATAAATCCTCGTCTTGTATCTCGTCAGTGTGGAGACGCCAGCTGGGTACGGCTAATTCACAGGGAAATGGCAACATAAAACCAAGGTTCCCTTTAATGGGCCAGTTTCTAAATTATACATCAGACCCCTGGTCACGCATCATTACATGGCCTATCATTACAGCCAGAGTTGGGGGGTGGTCTACACTCCATGGCAAAAAGTATGTGGACCCCTCTCTTAGTTATTAAGTTTAGGCCCATCCATATGTCTGCAACATCAAGCACAGAACGCACCCAGGGGGAGATATATCCAACATGGTGTAAAGTGACGCTGGCTCAGTTGCCCCTAGCAACCAATCAGATTCCACTTTTCGTTTCTCACGGACTCTTTGGAAAATGAAGGGTGGAATCTGATTGGTTGCTAGGGGCAACTGAGCCAGTTTCACTTTACACCATGTGGGAGATTTATCAAACATGGTGTAAAGTGAAACTGGCTCAGTTGCCCCTAGCAACCAATCAGATTTCACCTTTCATTCCTCACAGACTTTTTGGAAAATGAAAGGTTGCTAGGGGCAACTGAGCCAGTTTCACTTGACACCATGTTTGATAAATCTCCCCCCTGATCTCCATAGACATGCATTGGTAGCTGTATGTGTCGTACTAAGGAACTAATAATCGCTTTGTGTAATAGACGACAACGATCAGCTGACATGCACAATGTCGGCTGATCGTTGCCTTTCAACATGTTGAAAAATTAATGATCACAATAGCAGCGATCGTGGAATAGGAGTGGTGGCAGCAGACCACCGCTATCTTCTATGGGCTGCCTGGACGATCTAGCAATCACCCAGCATATCATAGCAATACTTTAATTACTATTATTGCTACTTTAAATACTTTTAATGATTTAAAGGTGTACTCCAATGAAAATAAATTGGTTTCAAATCAGAAAGTTATATAGATTTTAAAATTACTTCTATTTAAAAATCTCAAGTCTTTCACTACTTATCAGCTGCTGTATGTCCTGCAGGAAGTGGTGTATTCTTTCCAGTCTGACACAGTGCTATCTGCTGCCACCTCTGTCCATGTCAGGAACTGTCCAGAGCATCAGAGGCTTTCTATAGGGATTTGCTACTGCTCTGGACAGTTCCTGTCATTGACAGAGGTGGCAACAGAGAGCACTGTGTCAGACTGGAAAGAATACACCATTTCCTGTGGGGCAAACACCAGCTGATAAGTACTAAAAGATTTCAGATTTTTAAATAGAAGTAATTTACAAATCTGTATAACTTTCTGACACCAGTTGATTTGAAAAGTATACTTTTAAGAATCCCTTTAAAAGTATCCCTTTAAGTGCTGCAATTGTAAAATGGAAACATAAGCATCTCTAAAAGACCCAGACTTTGTAGAGAAAGCGTTATATTAGGTAGAAACTCTGTATATGTAAAAGCATTCTAAACCCCAAAATCCTGATATAATAAGCGATAACATGCACCTCTGCCTCCACCCCGCGCACGCATATATTTCTGGACGTGACGGTTCTAGTAATTGGATATTATTTATAAACCTCTGTAATAATAAATGACATACCGCGCATTACTTGCCACCATACCCGATACCACGCGGCGAAGAGGACGGAGCGAAATTACTGATCCAAATATGAGCGATGACTTATGTAGTCTTATGCCGGGGGCTTACTTTAATAGCATAAGAGGGGTCAGCTGTGCACAAGGGCTGTGTAAAAATGGCTACAGACTAGTGAACACTTTAAGGAGCAAAATGTGTGGTGTGAATGCGGTTTCCATATGGAGGCTCTGGGGCCCACCCAGAGGAAATGATCCTGGGGGCCCATCAATGAAGAACCAGTGAGAAACAACATGTCAGTCAGGTTCTAAAGCTGGGGGCCCCCCGGAGGTTCCTCTGGTCCTCTGGTGGGTCAGTCCGACACTGGCTCCGGCAGAGACATTTTGTTGCACAATCATTTAAATCTTACTTGAAAGATTGGAATGATTCTGAATAAGTTTTCATGTACTTAAAGGGGCATTCCACCCATGCCCTTCTAAAAAAAAATAAAAAATTCCAAAGCCCCCTGGTCTTAAAGGAGAAGTCCGGCCATTTTTAAAATCCGGCAGGGGCAGGGGGGAATTTGGGGGAATTACCTCTCCCCATGCCAGCGGCGAACGGCAGGACCGGCCTCAGGACCCCTGAGTTGCGATGACGTCACAACTCGGAGGAAAATGCCTTCCGGCGGGGGTCCTAAAGGCCGGTCCTGCCGCTCGCCGCTGACATGGGGAGAGGTAAGTTAGGACTGCTGCTCAAATTCCCCCCTGACGGATTTTAAAAATGGCCGGACTTCTCCTTTAATCACCGCCGCCTCTGAGTTTTGATACCTTTCCCACTCTCCTTGGTGCCTCCATTGCTCTAATAGAAGTTTTTGTATGTACATGACTGTGTTAAAGATGGCGCCAACCGGGAAACTACATCTCCCGGCATGCTCTGCGCCACCTTCATCTATGGGGAAAAGCGCGGCCTAACCCCGCCCACTGCAGAGACGGAGGACATGTGATCCACATCTCCAATGGGAGGGGGGAGAGAGAGCAAGGAGCGAGATGGAGTGGAAGCCCTGGGGCTGCTTTTTGATGTTTAGAGGGGGTGAGTCACATATGAAGTTAAAGGGGTTATCCGGTGCTACAAAAACATGGCCACTTTCTTGCAGAGACAACACGACTCTTGTCTCCAGTTCAGGTGCGGTTTGCAATTAAGCTCCATTCACTTCAATGAAACTGAGCAGCAAAACCCCGCCCAAAATGGAGACAAGAGCGGGGCTGTCTCTGGAAGAAAGTGGCCATGTTTTTGTAGAGCTGGATAACCCCTTTAAGGAAGGCCACAAAGGCTGTAATTACAACCTATTACAAACATATAAAGCTAGCTGCGTACAACTGAATGCAGGGTTAAGGTTTTTCAGCAGAATACTCCTTTAACTACAGGCGGTTTATATCATTGGTACTTGAGTGCTTATTGTCAGACCTCCCACATATAATATGGTACGGATGGTTTATGACACTGTTATTTGGATAGCATATTAGGAATGTTATTTCTTAGGAGTAAGGTTTCCTTAAATGTTATATTGCATAGTAGTATTATATGAGCACTATATAGCACTATTATTTAGGGCTGCATTGCATTGCCCTCCTAGGAGTGAAGGCCTCCTAAATGTCTCTCTTAAAGGCCCCCATCATTCATTATAGCATAGTAGTATTATATGAGCACTTTATGGCACTATTATGCGAGCACTATAATGGCAGTACTACTCTACCTCCCTCCTTGGAGTGACGTCCTTCTAAATCTTTTGCCTTAGGGCCTCCATCACACGACAGTATGGCAGTGAGTTCCAGTTTTTAGAAAATGTTAAAGCTGCCGATTCTGGCTTTTACACAATTTTCTAAAAATCCCGGAACACCATGAAAGAGCAGACATGATGCTGCCATATTGATCCCGCAAAATACTACTATTCCATTCCTAAGTAATAACAGGTGATTTTAGTTTGCTCCTTGAGCTCTTTGATCAGAGGATCTGTAATACAGGAGCCCTTGGCAGGTACCCAGTCCCCCCCATCCTAAAACCCTGGCCCTGATGATAGTATTATATGGGCACTGTAGGGCACTGATATGTGAGCACTATAATAGCAGAATTACTCCACAGAACCTGATTCAGCCCTCTCAATGACTACATTCAAAGCCTCTTGTTCTGCATTAGTCATCCTAATTACAACTGAGTGCACTTACAGTCACTGACTAGGTTGTGTATTGCAGAACTGAGATCATACATTCGGTATAGTGCTGCTCAACCTATGGCAAACCTCTCAGAAGAGGAGGTGAATGACTTATGTAACAGTTCCCTACTAATACAGGCACAATCACCCAATTTACCCGCAGCGGAAATAAAATCATAACATTCAGGGTTGCAGAAAATTTTAGGTTGTTTGTGGACGCAATGAAGACAGTATATCCTGTAGTGTGAAGGTCCACTTGGTTGTTCACCAAAAAAAGAAATTATTTCAAATCAGCTGGTCCCAGCAAGTGCCAGACATTTGTAACTTTTATGAAAAAATCTCAAGTCTTCCAGTACTTATCAGCTGCTGTAAGTCCTGCAGGAAGTTGTGTATTCTTTCCAGTCTGACACAGTGCTCTCTGCTGCCTCCTTTGTCCATGTCAGGAACTGTCCAGAGCAGCAGCAAATCCCCATAGAAAACCTCTCCAGCTCTCTGGACTGGAAAGAATGCACCACATCCTGCAGAACATGCAGCAGCTGATAAGTACTAGAAGACAAGATTTTTTTTAAGGGGTAGTGCGGCGCTCAGAAATTATTCACAGAATAACACACATTACAAAGTTATACAACTTTGTAATGTATGTTATGTCTGTGAATCGCCCCCTTCCCCGTGTCCCACCACCCCCACTCCCACCCGTGTACCCGGAAGTGTGTGGTGCATTATACATTACCTGATCCGTGTCGAGGGCCGTCCGCCATCTTGTGCCAAACGTCATCTTCGGACGGCCGAGTCGCCCGAAGAAGACGTCACTCGCTGAAGATCGGAGACGGGGGTCGGCACGTGACAGGTGAGTATAGCGCACCACACTTCCGGGTACACGGGTGGGGGTGGTGGGACACGGGGAAGGGGGTCGTTCACACACAGACATAACATACATTACAAAGTTGTATAACTTTGTAATGTGTGTTAGTCTGTGAATGATTCTTTACAGCCGCACTACCCCTTTAATAGAAGTAAAATACAAATCTCTGACACTTCCTGGCACCAGTTGATTTAAAAGAAAAAAAAATAATCTAAAGGGGTTGTTAACAACAAAAAAATTATTTCAAATCAACTGGTGTCAGAAAGTGCCAGAGATTTGTATTTTACTTCTATTAAATATCTCAAGTCTTCCAGTATGTAACAGCTGCTGTATGTCCTGCAGGAAGTGGTGGATTCTTTCTAGTCTGGAGAGCAGGAGAGGTTTTTTATGGGGATTTGCTACTTCTCTAGACAGTTCCTGACATGGACAGAGGTGGCAGCAGAGAGCACTGTGTCAGACTGGAAAGAAACCCCCACTTCCTGCAGGACATACAGCATCTGATAAGTAGTGGAAGACAATATTTTTTTAAATATAAGTACAAATCTCCGATTTTCTTGCAAAAAAAATGGTGAACAACCCTTTTCAAGGGGTTTTCTGGCCCTATTTTTGTTCATGAGCGTGCAATTTACTAAAACGGGATGAGCTACAATAGCAAACACAGTCCGTGGATAAAAGTGGCGCTGTTTCTTGCTGTTTTTTCTCACAAAACTATCTTTAACACTGCGGGTGGATGGTATGTGGTTGAAACCAAAACTCTAGGGTACGGTGATGTAAAGGCAACCACTAAGCCCCTAAGAACCTCCCTTTTCATTAAATATATATTTCCGTCATCCTTCTACAGCTGGGTTTACTTATGGCTTGAATTAATAATGAGATTGAGGGGAGGTCAGGACCGCTTTACTGCGTATGGCACATTCCTGTGTACTGTATGTGATGCTCTTTATGACACAGACATGGAATAAAGCTGCCCATATATCCTACAATGTATTTAGAAAGTCCTCAGACCCTTTGGCTTTTTCACATTTTATGTTGTGGCCATCCAGTCTTGGATGTTATAGGGCAGGGGTAGGGAACCTTGGCTCTCCTTTGGCTGTCCAGGCATGATGGGAGTTGTAGTTTTGCAACAGCTGGAGAGCTAAGGTTCCCTACCCCTGCTATAGGGTTTGTACACCTGGATTTGGGGATGTTCCTCTTCAGCTTTGTCAGGTTGTCCCTACACACCTGTGTTGTCTTGGCCATTTGCTTAGGGTCATTGGAAGTTGAACTTTGAGGACCAGATCATCATGAACTCTTTTGTTCAAGCCACTGAAAAACACCCTCACAGCATAATGCTGCCACCACCATGCTTCATTGCTGGGATGGTATTGGGCAATGCCTGGTTTCCTCCATACGTGACTCATAAAATTTGAGGACAAAAAGTTACGTCTCATCAGACCAGAGAATCTTGTTCTGTACACAGGAACCTTGGTGCTCGGCCAGAGTGACCATTGGGTTTGTGGTCGAGTCTGTAACTACGATCCTTCACCCTGATTACTTAGGGCCCTATTACACCAACAGATTATCTGACAGATTTTTGTAAGCCAAAGCCAGGAATGGATTTGAAAAGACAAAGAATCTCAGTCTTTCCATTGTTACCTGTTCTCTGTGTATAGTCCATTCCTGGCTTTGGCTCCAAAAAATCTGTCAGATAATCTGTTGGTGTAATAGGGCCCTTAGTTTGGTGGGACGGCAGCTTTAAGGCCCTATTACACGGAACAATTATCAGCCTTATTTGGCCGATATCAGCGATCGTTGTAGTCATTTGTCTTTCAACATCTTGAAAGACAAACGACTCATATAGTAACGATCCGCTGCCGTCGCTTCGTGGAATAGGAGCAGTGGCAGCAGACTGTCGCTATCCTCTATGGGCTGCCCGAACGATCTAGCGATCACCCGGGCAGCTCCCTGCGCCCCCTCTGCTCTTACCTGCTCACTGACGCCGCTTGTGGTGCTGGCGGCAGTGAGCGGGGAGCTGATAGCGCTTGTTTGCTCCTCAAGTCGCCCCGTGTAAGCCCCTTTTCCAGGTAAAAATTATGGAGACCGCTGTGCTATTGGGAACTTTCAGTGGAGTAGATAGTTTCTGTACACTTTCCCAGATCTGTGCCTCCCGACAGTCCTGTCTCGGAGCTCTACAGGCAGTTCTTTCCTCCTCATGACTTGGTGTTTGCTCTTATATACATTGTCAGCTGTAAGACCCTATGTAGGCTTGTTTGTGTGCAATAAAATCAAAGAACTTACTCAGAACAATGGATAAGACCACAAAACAATTCTTCCATAGTGAAGAAAGTTCAACTTCGGATGAGCACAAGGTAATAATGATGCAAAGTTTAGGTTTAGAGATGAGCGAACCGGGTTCGAGTCAATCCGAACCCAAACGTTCAGTATTTGATTAGCTGGGGCTGCTGAACTTGGATAAAGCTCTAAGGTTGTCTGGAAAACATGGATACAGCCAATGACTATATCCATGTTTTCCACATAGCCTTAGGGCTTTATCCAACTTCAGCAGCCCCCGCTAATCAAATGCCGAAAGTTTGGGTTCGGATCGACTCGAGCATGCTGGAGGTTCGCTCATCTCTATTTAGGTTCAACTAGTTAGTTCAGGGAATGTTATGACTCCCCGCAGTTGGGGGCCAAAACTGTCTCTGAATTATACCCTCAGGAAGACATAATGGGGAAGACAGAGATTTGGGAAAGCTGGGACAAAGGGCCCTATTACATGGATATGTAAATATTGCTCTGTGTAATAAAGACAATGATCAGCCGAAGAGCTGATCATCCACTGATCATTGTCTTTTAGCAAGTTTAAAGGGGAACTCCGGATAACTAAAACTTGTTTTCTATTAAAAGTACATTAAAAGTTATATAGATGTGTCTATACAATGTATTACCGTATCTGTACGGTTCTGCCACACTGGTAGCTGATAGAAATCCAGGAAATGAAACAAAATGGTCTCTGTGCCAATCCACATTGTCTCCTGCTCCTTATACTCTCCTTCCTTAGGAAACAAATATTCCATGCTTCTGTCTCACATTGTGTGTGTTTGCTGAGCATAGACTGATGATGCAGACAGGGGGCAAGGTGTGATCTCACAGGAGGCTTGGCTGGATCCCCCAATTCCCTGAGTGATCCACCATCTCTGAATGGCCAGAAGCAGGTGCAGCACTAATTTTACTGATTATGATGGGTGGGGGAGTGTGATGATCAGCTGAGGGAAAGCATTGCATTCTGGGAACTGCTCAACCAGGAAGGACAGAAACACAATACAGAACAAAACCCCCCCAAACAAATAGACTTTTGGTAGTTTCAAAACTGGGATAGATATGTGAGTTCCCCTTTAAAGACCAACTGCGCATCACTACATGTAATAATGATGCGTGGCTGATGGCTGAGTGAAAAGTAAAATAATAAACACTATACTTACCTGTCCATGCTCCCCAGGGTTCTCCTGCCTGTTCCCTGCTCACCGCAGCCTGCCGTCTCACTGGCTGCGGCGCTGTCACATCTCGGCCAATGATTGGATGAGCAGCCCGTCATTGCACAGAGCTTCAACGTCGGCTGCGGAGAACAGGGAACAGGAATCAGGACACCGGGGAACGTGGACAGGTAAGTATAATGTTTATTACTTTCTATATAAAACAAGGGCTGCACGGACATCGCTAACAATCAATCCACAGCCCTTCCTGCACGATAATCGAGCCGTTTAATAGGCTCTGTAAGCAAGTCCCTGTCTAGCAAATTCTTTTATGTTCTGTCTCTCCTGGTCACCCAATACACATCCATTCATGAGTTCTCAGTGGGGAGAGGAGGGGTAAGCAGCTGATTTATCGCTCACAGCAAAAGTGTCAGGTTGAAATTCTTTTCCCTGACATCTTCTGTAAGAGGATAGTCAGGAGGCCCCCATACACCTTACATAGTTGGCTTGTGCCGCTGGGTTCCGCTGACCTCTGACTAAAGTGTATGGGTACTTTTAGAGGGCTAAATAGTACCGGACAGGAGGGAGATATGTGCTGCTCTCAGTGGATCGCCCAGACTGGATACATTGTAACACAATTTGTATTAATGCGATCGACTGCTTTGTGCACAGAGGAAGAGGTGTAACACTTAGATAAAGTAACGACTGAGTTCCATCTCTTTATACCCCACGTTGTGATAAGGACAGTTGGTAGCCAAGGTATATGGCACACATCTCAGTAATGCGCCCTTCGCACAGATCGTGCCCCCCTGATCTTGGGCATATTCTCCCAGTACGACCGCGTTGACCCCTGACTCGTCTCCTTCATACACTGACACCAGCAATTGTGTCTGGGATTTCACGGAGATCATAGCCTGAACAGCCGCGTGATGGTGTGACAGGCGTGTGACAGGGCGCAGATCTGCTCACAAAGGGACCAGGGCGTCCCCGGGGGATATTATTATCAAATAAACACAGAGAGTGTATCAGCCATAGGGAGATGGAGTGATTAAGGGGGGGCGCAAAAGGGTATATGAAGGGAAATCGGATCAGGGAAGAGTCTTCTACAAGAAGAACAATACATTAGGAGCTGAGGCTGCGGACTAGGGAGAACATATGGGGTACCAGGGCAGTGGTCTCTGTGCTGTACACTGTGACACTGGTTGCTGGAGTCAATGCAGTTTTCAATACGTAGTTGCTCGGAAATCACAAGACCACCACCCCCCCCCAACCCCCAGCAGGGAATCAAAGGACGACCACAGCTATGGGAAGCTCCGAGCACTGACTGCTGTGAATGGATAAATAGTCAGCATTATGTATCTGGTGTATGGAGTCCGCTCTTACACAAGCAATTGCTATCTGCAGATAATTGATACCACTTGTTTGTCGGTGAACATCACAAACATTCCTATCTGACAAAAGCTAATAGCTCATAAAGTAGTGGGTATTGTCGTAGAATATACCATGCTTAAAGCTACAGTGTAAAAAACGTAAAGCCTGATACATATCAATGTATGATATAAAGTTATCGTTTGTTCCGTTATATATATATTGTTCCATTAATCTCTATCGATTCCGCACAGTTCCCACGATCTTTGCTGGTGGTCATTCAATAAGGACCTTCACTGTTTACAATAAATTAGTCCTGGTTATGCGTAGGACTAACAAAAGTAATGTTATCGCCCCGGCTCGAGTCTCCAGTGAAGCTCACGATCTAAGGCCTCATGCCCACCACCATGCATGAGTCTGCATACTATTTGCAATTGCAGACAGTATATAGGACACATTCTAGTTAATGGGCCAATGCACATGACCATGGATTACACTACGCGCATTTGCTTCGAGTCCGGACTACATAGAAAAATTAGGACATTCAATAAGACATACAATAACAATAACTAGTACATAGGTGGAAAGTCTGTATTGCATATAAAGGAAAGATGAGTATTCGTTATTTGCATTTATGGACCTGACCATGTAATGGGAAGGTTCTGCTTCATAAAGAATAGCGTAAAGTGTATGTGGGTCCGTAGGCAACAAATTCATAGTGGTTTAGCTCAACCTCCGCTTGGTTAGCATAGAGGATGTATACCCAATTCTCTGTAGTACTTCTCCCACTAGGCCGGCAGAACCTATAGTAGATGGCGGTAATTTGCATCTGCTTAGGTTTGATACCGAAGTAGCCAAATAGTCTGTGATATACACAGAATATCCACTTTATTAAAGGGGTATTCCAAGAAAAATTAACTTTTCCTCTATCCACAGCATAGGGCAAAAGTAGGAGTTTGCAGGGGGCCTGACCTCTGTAACCCCCGCCGATCTCCGTATCAGGCCCCCGGCTTCTGTATTATGAATAGAGCAGCGGGCACGTGACCAGCAGCTCTATTCATTCCTATGGAGCTGACAGAGAGAGACGAGTGCAGAGTACTTCCGGCGTACCCGTGTTTTTCCATCGCTCTATAGAAATGAATAGAGCAGTGGGTCATGCGCCATACCCAGCAGCTCTATTCATAATACAGAAGCCAGGGGCCCGATACTGAGATCGGCGGGGGGTACAGAGGTCAGACCCCCCACAGTCACCTACTTTTCCCCTATCCAGTGGAATTGATTTTCCTGGAATACCCCTTTAAATCCTTTCATTGCCAGTGCTTCCCGTTTTTAAAGATTAGACCTGTAACCCTGGAATATAGCAAGAAATCAAGTGATCAGTTCTCTGCGGATCAGTTTCATTGTGAATCCACATTATAAGGGGTCAGGAGAGGATGTTGAGAATTGTTTTGTTGAGTAGGTGAAAACTGCAGTTACCAACTAATGTGTCCAACTTGTTCCTTAGCTTTGCTAGGCTATAACAGCCGACAACTGACACCAAGGCCCTTGTGCTTAAAGCAGTGGAGAAACATGACCTGGTCAGATGAATCTACATCTCTATGGCACCAAGCTGTTGGGAGGGTCAGAATTTGGCAGCTTGAATCGATGATCCCATTCTGTCTGGTGTGAACAGTTCAGACTGGTGGAGGTGGCACTATGGTGTGCAGCACGATTTCTTGGCACATCCTGGGTCTGCTCATACATGCGCTTATACCTGAGCTTATCTAAGCATTGTAACAACTATATTCATCCCTTCCTGACAACTGTTTTCTGTATGACACTTTCAGAAGGACAATGCACCGTGCCCAAGAATTATAGATTGATTCCAGGTACAGTGAGTTTTACTTACTTACCCGGCCCTCACAGTCCCCAGATCTTAATCCTCCAGGTTAGTCCTGACATCTTTCTCCTGTGGTCGCACTGCAGAAAAATTTAACACTTAAAGGAGAAGTCTGGGGAAAAATTTTTATTAAATTATTGTATTGCCCCCAAAAAGTTATACAAATCCCCAATATACACTTACTACAGGAAAAGCTTATATAATGATTTTTTTCCCTGCACTTACTACTGCATCAAGGCTTCACTTCCTGGATAACATGGTGATGTCACTTCTTGGATAAAATGGTGATGTCACGACCCGACTCCCAGAGCTGTGTGGGCTGTGGCTGCTGGAGAGGATGATGGCAGAGGGATGCTCAGTGTCCCTCCAGTGCCCTGTGTCCCTCAGTGTCCCCCTGCCATCATCCTCTCCAGCAGCCACAGCCCGCACAGCTCTGGAAGTCGGGTCGTGACATCACCATTTTATCCAAGAAGTGACATCACCATGTTATCCAGGAAGTGACATCACCATGTTACCCAGGAAGTGAAGCCTTGATGCAGTAATAAGTGCAGGGGAAAAAAAGCACTTTATAAGCATTTCCCGTAATAAGTGCATATTGGTGATTTGTATAACTTTTGGGGGGCAATACAATACTCTAATAAAAATTTTCGCTGGACTTCTCCTTTAAGGGCCTTTCATATGGACCAATTATCAGCAATAAACATTGCTAGAAACACCAATATTCCTGAAGAACAAGCTGTAATCTCCACCACGATAAATTGCTGTAGTCCAAAGCACCACTAGACTGGAGTCTCTAATAAAGTGATAATTCATTGTATCATAGGGGAGTTGGAAAAAAAAATAGAGTACCCAGAAGAAAATCTCAATTTTAGGTTCCTAGACCATAGCTTAAAGGGGGTTGTCTAGGCATATTCTTCCCCCTGATCTGACATGGAGAGATGAACATGGAGATGCATCCATCCAATCGTTTTATTATTTGGACCCATGCATGATACTTGCTGGTCACCCGATGGTTGTCTCAGTAACTAAATAACCAGCACCCAGTTGTGTTCCCAACACACAATATTAGATTGAGAGGGAAGGTATGCTTAGACAACCGCTTATACCACAGTATGTCCAGTGTAATGATCTGGTCACAGTATGATGTCTCATGCACAGTCAGCTTTATATTGTGGTTATTGTGCAACCTGTCATCTTTACTGATACAGAAGCACGTGCTGCAGTGTTTAAGGATGTGTCTAGAAAAACATAATCGGCTTCACTATTCTAGACAGCCTCATATATAGGCCAAAAGGACACTCTCACTGCTTCCGTATCCGGTAGTCTAGGCTGTGTCACTGTCAAACAACTGGAGGCAACAAGTCAGGTGACAGAACTGCTATCCGAATGCCAATCTTGGTTCCTTCGCGTTTAGCTGCCTAATGATTTGAGTCCTGTCATACGACGTGCAATGTCTACAAGCTTAGAGTGATGTGTAGAGCCGGTAATACAGGAATGCACTGGTTATATGTGAGTTTGCCTGCAGGTCACAGTGCTGCAATATAGGATAGCAGAATACATTCCATCAGACTCTCACACAGACGTGCATATGACGGCCATTGTAAGGAGAATCGGATATCATGGGCTACACAACTGTGCAACCATATTATTACCACTTAAAGTCGCATGTGTATGGCCAGCTTAAGGGGTTGTTTATTAAGTGCACCCACTGGGGTATCCTATACATACACCACTAGTGAAGAGTATGGTGACAGATACAGTTCAAGGGGCTGTACATTTTGAAACACATGTTCGTAACCTATGTTAGGAAATTCTAAGTCAATAGAGGAGCGGTGCTCTGGAGAGTAGTGTTGAGTGGATCTGTCAAACAGTTTGGGTCTGGCAACATTCTCCGAACCTGAATGTTCTGAGTTTGATTCCCCGTTGCTGCAGGAGTAGGATGCTGCCCTAGGGAGTCCTGGAAAATATGGATAAATCATAAACTGTATCTATGTTTTCGTGGCAGTCCTAGGGAGTAGAGATGAGCGGACTGGGCCAAGGTTCGGGTTTGCACCATCGGCCTTTGAATCCAGTTGTCTGCCTGCTCCGTGGGGAAGGTAGAGACAGCCACAGGCTGTATCTCTGTTTTCCAGACAGGAACCCAGCTGTCTCCAACTTCTCCACGGACAGCAGGATTCAAATGCTGATGGTTCGGGTTCCTATGAACCTGAACATTGGGCTGGCCCGCTCATCTCTACTAAGCAAGTCATCCAACTTCTTCAGGGAATCAAATGCCGAGCGTTCGGGTTCAGAGAACGTTTCTAAATCCAAGCGGTTTGAACGTCCACTCAACACTACTGGAGAGCGGCAAAAAAATGCTGCAACCAAAAGACTCTGTGTAAAGGCCCCATTACACGGTCCATGGAGAGGAGCAAGCGAGCGCCGACGTGTCAGATCAGCGCTCAATCGCTCCCCGTTCACTGATCGCTCACACAGTGAGCGGGTACGAGCGGGGGGCCGCAGGGAGGTGCAGGAGGGGCTCCCCGGATAATCCTTAAATCATCCGAGGAGCCAATGGGAGATAATGGCGGGCTGCTGCTGCATCTCCTATTGCATGGAGCGTTGGCCAGCAGACCGTCGTAAGGGCCCTATTACACTGGATGGTTATTGTGCGAAAAATCGTCATAGCGTTCAAATTTAAATGATAATCGTTCTGTGGAATTGCAGGCAAGGATCGAAAAATCGTTCATATGTCGTTGATTGTTGATTTAGATCTGAATCTAAAATTATCGTTAATCGTTTGCTAATCATTCGCTGTAATTCCACATTCGTTTACTCAAGTTTCGCATTTTTTCACTAATCGTTCAGTGTGATTGCGCATGGTCCATTGTTTTACTGGGATCAGAGAGATAAACGATCATAGTAACAATCGCAGTAATGATCGCAGTAACGCTCGTAACTAACGTCCATCGTCCTGTGTAATATAGTGAACGATTTCAGGTTAACGATAAACAATCTCATTTAAGATGATTTATCGCTAGTCGTTATTCGTTAAAAATCACTCTGCGTAATAGGACCTTTAGCGTTGACAAATTTTTCAACATGTTGAAAGACAAGGATCAGCCGACATCATGTATTTCAGCTGATCGTTGCCTTTTACACCAAACGATTATCAGCCATAGCGGACGATAATTGACCAAATACAGACGATAATCGCTTGGTGTAATAGGGCCTCAATGCTTTCTTTCTCCTGTGGTCGCACTGTGGCCGCTCAAATAATTATGGTGTGTAATGCTGCGTTTACACGTAACAATTATCGTGCAAATTTGCGCGATAACGCTCGAATTCGAACGATAATCGTACGTGTAAACGCAGCGAACGATCAAACGACGAACGAGAAATTGTTCATTTTGATCTTACAACATGTTCTCAAATCCTCGTTCGTCGTTCGCAAAAAATTCGCAGATCGTTCCGTGTAAACAGTCTTTTGCCGATTTAACTAATGTGTGAGATAGGCTTAAGCGATTGCAAAACGAATTTTCTGTACGATATACCGTCTAAACGCTGATCGTTATGAAAAAAAAATCGTTACTCCGGCATCGTTAATCGTACGATCGGGCCAATTATCGGTTCGTGTAAACGCAGCATGAAGGCAGTCTAGTTGATCTGCACTCGGACGGCTGAAGACTGTCAGGTGTACAAGGACCCCCATACAGGTTCTGTCACTGATTAGAGGTGGTCCCTGGGGATCTCGGCAGGGGGACACTTTGCAATCGGCTTATGCCACGACCCCCTTTAGCAAGTAGGGGTCATTCCCACATTTCCATCATCCCTTCAGGCTTCTATCATGTGACTTGTGCGTCTGTAATCACCTTCCAGCCTGTAGCCAGGATTAATCCTCATCATCCTCACATTCCTCCGCTGCTCTGTAATTTCTGCCCTCGGGGGATTTTATCTCCAAGTCTCAGTAATTTTCAGCTTGTTAGTGTGACAATGTCTTCTAATTAAGAACTTCCTAACGAGATTCATCAGACCCTGGCTTTAGTCCTGACATCCCATCTGTTCCGATCCAGCTCCAGTACACACACATATATATCATTCGTATATGTACATATTATGCCAGCGCTATATACAACACTTACTGCCAATATATAAAGGGATGTAAAACATATCATGATTGTACAGATAACTTGCATCAAGCCAAGTTTCTATCTTCTGGCAGTCTATCCCTCTATGGAGCATTCACACTGCATAATCTGCATAGAAGGATTTGGAGGGGGCATAGTAATAAATGGGAGTGACGGGATCTGGATGAGGGTTTCTTTTAAATCAACTGGTGCCAGAAAGTGCCAAAGATTTGTAATTTACTTCTATTAAAAAATCTCCAGTCTTCCAGTACTTATCAGCTGCTGTATGTCCAGCAGGAAGTGGTGTATTTTTTCTAGTCTGAAGAGCAGGAGAGGTTTTCTATGGGGATTTGCTGCTGCTCTGGACAGTTCCTGACATGGACAGAGGTGGCAGCAGAGAGCACTGTGTCAGACTGGAAAGAATACACCACTTCCTGCTGCACATCCAGCAGCTGATAAGTACTGGAAGGATTAAGATTTTTAAATAGAAGTAAATTACAACTTTCTTAATTAAAACTGAGGTGAAAAAGAAAATGTTTTTTTTGTTGTTTTTTTTTGACCAGAGTACCCCTTTAAATAACGATGATATATGGTTATTGGATAGGTATCAGGATGCGCTGGGCCTATTGCTTTAAAAGCTGGCAAATGATAAGGTTATTATCTAGTGAATAAGTGTCCATAAACATTTCTCCAAGACTTTCATTGCGAGTCTTAAATCTTCTGGAACTTTCCTCCGCATGTCTAGTTGTGGGCTTAAAAATGAAATATCAGTCCCTACGTGGCCGCTTTTTTAGCTCAGTTCCATTTGGACACGGATATAATATAGCTGTTCTCAGCCTCCATGGCAGAATATGTTATATTAGATGGGAAGGATAGCACAGCAGTGCAGACACTGCGACAGACCCCCATGGGTACTGTAATAAGTCTTTGGGGTGCCATTGATGTCCTGTAACAAAGCAGAATAGGGGAACTGATGATGTAGGTGTGAACACAGCCTACAGACAGACATACACATATCATAGCTTTCAGCTTATAAAAGCAATGCAATGAGCAGAATTATTTCTTTAACTGAAATTTTAGGAACAGTTCTCAGCAATAACAATTGCTGAATGTGGCTGGTAACAGAAGAACGGAGATTTATCAAACATGGTGTAAAGTGAAACTGGCTCAGTTGCCCCTAGCAACCAATCAGATTCCACCTTTCATTTTCCAAAGAGTCTGTGAGGAATGAAAGGTGGAATCTGATTGGTTGCTAGGGGCAACTGGGCCAGTTTCACTTTACACCATGTTTGATAAATCTCGCCCTCAGTCTCTTATAGAAGGTAACAATACCACAATGCTCAGGGAAGAAGTACCAAACTCTATACAGTACTCCTTAGGGATTCACTCAAAGTTTAGCAACATTGCAGTCTGGATGTCCTAGCTATCCAGGCGGATTGCGCTGTCAGTAAATTCTGAAAAGTGGCTTAACACCTTCAGGTTGGCCAGGGTAGCTGCATTCAGACTGAACGTTGCTCAGGCTGGCTGGGTTGCACAGGGACCTGGACTTTTGCTTGCAGCGTGTGTGCTCTGTGTGTGTGCTGCTCTCTTCCTGTACTCTCTCAGTTTCTGACACTGCAGGATCAGGATGTCCTCTCCTCCTGGCATTTTTGAGAGGCTGATACACTGCCAGAAGCTGGATTTCAGATGATCATCGTGTGAGGGTTACAGGCTGAACGCTTGTTAGGCCGACGGCTATCTCTTATGCCGCGTTTACACAAAGTGATAATTCGCCCAATTGATCGTTAAACGATTTTGAAGCAACGATTTGGTTTTTATAACGATCAGCGTCTAGACGAATAAATCGTAAGAAAAATCGTAAGAAAATTCGTAAGAAAAATTGTTATTGCGATCGTTTTTAAGATCGCTTAAGCCCATCTTTTACATAGGGTGAATCTTTGAAAGACTGTTTACACGAAACGATCTGCGAATTTTTAGCAAACGATGAACGACGATTTGTGAACATGTTGAAAGTTCAAAATGCACGATTTTTCGCTTGTCGCTTGATCGTTTGCTGTGTTTACACGGAACAATTATCGCTCAAATGCGATCGTTATAGCGCAAATTCGAACGATAATCGTTCCGTGTAAACCCAGCATTACACATGCTCAGCAGAACATGAATGTGCTTTTAATGGGAAGATGGGAAAAAGCTGCGGCTAGACACCTTCCTATGGCCATATTCACACATGGCAAAACAGTGGCAAACAACGGACACTGTCTGTGATGTTCATCACTTTATTTTAATTGGAATGTGGGCACATTCGGGTGTGCCCACACTCCAACTAGCTATAGCGCACACTCCAACTAGCTATAGCGCACAATGTAAAGTACGGCAAGGAGGACTTGTGACGTGATGTCTCAGGCCGCTATGTCAGTTAGCGGCCAAGGTGGGACCCCACTATGGCCGTTAACTGGCTAAGCGGGCCTGAAACATCACGTCCTAGGTCCCCACTTACACCTAGAAGAGGCTGGGGATGGGGGACTGGAGTGGAGGACAGCAGACCCCAGCGCTGGAACCAGGGAGATAAGTGCATGTTCTTATGTTCAGCCACCTTCACCTTCCCCCCCAACTTTTGAAAAAAAGTCTGTGCCCAGACTTCTTCTTTGAAGGAGAAGTCCGTCCATTTCCAAAAAAAAAATCAGGGGCAGGGGAAATGTAATAAGGAGTCCTAATTTACCTCTCCCCGTGCCCCCTGAGCGGCGGGACCAGCCTTGGGACCCCCGCTGGAGGGCATTTTCCCCCCAAGTTGTGATGACTTGGCCAGTCCATCAGCCAGGTCATGATGTGTCAACTCCGGAGATCTCAGAGCCCGGCGGGGGTCCCAGTGCGGTGGTCCAGGGCTAAAGAGGCACGTAGAGAGGTGAGTTAATACTCTTTGTTACTTTCCCCCGTGCCCCTGCCTTTTTTTAACCGCACCCCCCCAGAGGGTGGACTTCTCCTTTAAGTACTGCAAATAAATATGCAATACTGCAGTGTGTGAACACAGCCTAAGAGGAACATCCCCAACCTTCTTCCATTGAGGGACACTCTGGAGGCCCCTATACACATTGGACAGTCAGGCCATCCTTACTTTAATCTAATGTATATGAACAGCTGTAGAGATCTCTCTGCCATTAGCAGAAGTTGCTCTTTAATAGTAAGCCGTCTATGGTCGTACGTATAATATGATCATTATTTAAAGTTGCCATCATAAACTCCATGAATCAGATGTCACCATATGACGCTTCTAGAAGTAAATAGAAATCAGGTCTGTGCTTCTCGGTGGTGTTTTCCAGTGCAATGTGATGCAGCTGCGGGGTATATACTCCTGCGTGATGTAATGTCTGCACAAACACAGAACGGCAGCCAGCATCTCCTCACCAAGTCCTGTTCTGTCTGAGGCCGGCATGGGGGTCCGGGGGAGAAGCATTCAATCCATATTATTCAGGACCATGCACATGGTCTCCAGATTTTTTGTGTGTGTGTCAAATGAGACTTGTTCATCAGATCAGAACTCCTGAGGGAGATTACCCTGCGTTTCCCAAGCACATGATTGTAGAAGGGCTGATAGTAACGGTCCTATTACACTGAGCGATTTTTAACGATTAACTTATCGCAAACGAGATTGTTTATCGTTAACCTGAAATCGTTCATATTACACAGAACGATGGTCGTTAGGTACGATTGTTACTATGATCGTTATTGCGATCGTTACTATAATCGTTTATTCCTTCTGATCCCAGAAAAACAATGAACAATGTGCAATTACGCTGAACGATTAGTGAAAAAATGCGGAACTTGATCGAACGAATGTGGAATTACAGCGAACGATTAATGATAATTTTAGGTTCAGATTTAAATCATACGAACGATTTTTCGATCGTTGCCTGCAATTACACAGAACGATTATCGTTTAAGTTCAAACGATTTAACGATTTTTCGCACCATAATCGTCCCGTGTAATAGGGCCCTAACGGTCAGAAGACAGGCACTATTTTTACTACAGCTACAGTATAGTGGTTTACATACAGTATATCACATGCAAAAGAGGTAGTCACACTAGGATCCTGGTGGATGGGCAGCAGTACTATGCATAGCATATTTTGGGGGGCTCGTTTTTACCAAATTCCAAAGTTATTCCCTTTTAATTTGGACAATGGGGACCCAAGTCTCTCCTGAGTGAGAGGTGGGTTATGCATGCTCGGTGATGTTCTCTATTGAAACATGTGTATTCAGACTTAGGGCCGCAGCGGTTGGACCACCCCATCAGATAGTTATCCCCTATTCTGTTTTTACATATGCTTCAAAGCGACTCTGTACCCACAATCTGCCCCCCAAACCACTTGTACCTTCAGATAGCTGCTTTTAATCCAAGATCTGTCCTGGGGTCCGTTTGGCAGGTAATGCGGTTATTGTCCTATAAAAACAGCTTTTAAACTTGCAACCCTGTGTCAAATTGGCGCGGCCTAGAGTGTCTGTGCCCTAGGCTTGCACCGCCTCTCTGTCCCTTCTTCCCGCCTTCATCATTAAGAATGCCCTGGGCAGGATTTCTCCTAATCATCACTTGTCTGAACACTGCACATGGGCCTTAAAGATCCATCACATGTGCAGTAATCAGTCAGGTGATGATTAGGAGAGATCCTGCCCAGGGGTGTTCCTAATGATAAAGAGGGCGGCGAGGAGGGACTGAGCGCCATCGCAGGCCTAGGGCACAGACACTCTAGGCCACGTCGATTTGACACAGGGCTGCAAGTTTAGATTTTTCATTTTCTCTGACTAAAGATAAACAATTGCACACGACCTGAAATCATTCAACATAATACACGGAACGATAGCGATTAGTTACAATCACAATCCCAATCGTTTGTATTCTCTCGTATATGAACGATTGTAATGACGAAGGAAGGATGCGTACATACACTAAGAGATTTGCGAATGATTAACGATGATTTATGGTCAGCTCAAAAAGGCGATCAACAATGTACGAACGAATTTTTGCTAGTCAGTTGCAGGGCCGTATTTGTCACTAGGCACCCGTGGTCCGGTGCCTAGGGCGGCGCCCTGGAGGGGGCGGCACCCGCACGGAACACTTTTTTTATTATTAAAAAAAAAAAAAAAAAAAAACGTCCGTAGGCACCGGCCCACGGGTCCGCGGCCTAGTCCGCGCCGGGGGGGGGGGGGGGGGGGGGGGGGGGGAGCAGGCTGGTGGGCAGGCTGGTTCCCTCCCCCCATGCAGCGCCGAGGTCCGGGGTGCGAGGCAGGGGGTGAGCTTCCGGCACACACAGTGTGACAGAGGCCGGAAGCTCCCAGCTGCAGCCCCGCGGTCCCGGACCTTCTCTCCTGCTCGGCGATGACGTCACATCACGTGAGCGCCGCCGAGCTGGAGAGAAGATCCGGGACTGCGGCGCTGCAGCTGTGAGCTTCCGGCCTCTGTCAGACTGTGTGTGCCGGAAGCTCAATCCCCGACCCCGGACCCCGGACCTCGGCGCTGCATGGGGGGAGGGGGGACCAGCCTGCTCCTGGCCGCCCCATCTCCCCCCTGCCCCTCAGCCTCTCCCCCTGCCCCTCAGCCTCTCCCCCTGCCCCTCAGCCTCTCCCCTGCCCCCCCAGCCTCTCCCCTGCCCCTCAGCCTCTCCCCTGCCCCTCAGCCTCTCCCCTGCCCCCCCAGCCTCTCCCCTGCCCCCCCAGCCTCTCCCCTGCCCCTCAGCCTCTCCCCTGCCCCCCCAGCCTCTCCCCTGCCCCCCCAGCCTCTCCCCCTGCCATCCAGCCTCTCCCCTGCTCCCCCCAGCCTCTCCCCTGCCCCCCCCCCCAGCCTCTCCCCTGCCCCCAGCCTCTCCCCCTGCCATCCAGCCTCTCCCCTCTCCCCTGCCCCCCCCCAGCCTCTCCCCCTGCCATCCAGCCTCTCCCCTGCCCCCCAGCCTCTCCCCCTGCCATCCAGCCTCTCCCCTGCTCCCCCCAGCCTCTCCCCTGCTCCCCCCAGCCTCTCCCCTGCCCCCTCAGCCTCTCCCCTGCCCCCCCAGCCTCTCCCCCTGCCATCCAGCCTCTCCCCTGCTCCTTCCAGCCTCTCCCCTGCCCCCCAGCCTCTCCCCTGCCCCCCAGCCTCTCCCCCTGCCATCCAGCCTCTCCCCTGCACCCCCAGCCTCTCCCCTGCCCCCCCAGCCTCTCCCCCTGCCATCCAGCCTCTCCCCTGCTCCCCCCAGCCTCTCCCCTGCCCCCTGCCCCCCCCCAGCCTCTCCCCTGCCCCCCCAGCCTCTCCCCCTGCCCCCCAGCCTCTCCCCCTGCCCCCCAGCCTCTCCCCTGCCCCCCAGCCTCTCCCCCTACCCCTCAGCCTCTCCCCTGCCCCCCAGCCTCTCCCCCTGCCATACAGCCTCTCCCCTGCCCCCCCAGCCTCTCCCCCTGCCATCCAGCCTCTCCCCTGCCCCCCAGCCTCTCCCCTGCCCCCCCAGCCTCTCCCCCTGCCATCCAGCCTCTCCCCTGCCCCCCAGCCTCTCCCCCTGCCATCCAGCCTCTCCCCCTGCCATCCAGCCTCTCCCCTGCTCCCCCAGCCTCTCAACCTAACCCTCAGCCTCTCCCCTGCCCCCCCAGCCTCTCCCCCTGCCCCCCAGCCTCTCCCCTGCCCCCCAGCCTCTCCCCCTACCCCTCAGCCTCTCACCTGCCCCCCCAGCCTCTCCCCCTGCCCCCCAGCCTCTCCCCCTACCCCTCAGCCTCTTCCCTGCCCCCCCAGCCTCACCCCTGCCCCCCCCAGCCTCACCCCTGCCCCCCCAGCCTCTCCACCTAACCCTCAGCCTCTCCCCTGCCCCCAGCCTCTCCCCTGCCCCCCCAGCCTCTCCCCCTAACCCTCAGCCTCTCCCCTGCCCCCCAGCCTCTCCCCTGCTCCCCCCAGACTCTCCCCTGCCCCCCCAGCCTCTCCCCCGCCCCCCCAGCCTCTCCCCCTAACCCTCAGCCTCTCCCCTGCCCCCCAGCCTCTCCCCTGCTCCCCCCAGACTCTCCCTCTAACCCTCAGACTCTCCCCCTAACCCTCAGCCTCTCCCCTGCCCCCCCCCAGCCTCTCCCCTGCTCCCCCCAGCCTCTCCCCTGCCCCCCCAGCCTCTCCCCTGCCCCCCAGCCTCTCCCCTGCCCCCCAGACTCTCCCCCTAACCCTCAGCCTCTCCCCTGCCCCCCCCCCCCGCCTCTCCCCTGCTCCCCCCAGCCTCTCCACCTAACCCTCAGCCTCTCCCCTGCCCCCCAGCCTCTCCCTGCCCCCCAGCCTTTCCCCTGCCCCCCCCAGACTCTCCCCCTAACCCTCAGCCTCTCCCCTGCCCCCCAGCCTCTCCCCTGCTCCCCCCAGCCTCTCCCTTGCTCCCCCCAGCCTCTTTACCTAACCCTCAGCCTCTCCCCTGCCCCCCCAGCCTTTCCCCTGCCTCCCCCAGACTCTCGCCTTAACCCTCAGCCTTTCCCCTGCCCCCAGCCTTTCCCCTGCCCCCCCAGACTCTCCCCTAACCCTCAGCCTCTCCCCTGCCCCCCCCAGCCTCTCCCCTGCTCCCCCCAGCCTCTCCACCTCACCCTCAGCCTCTCCCCTGCCCCCCAGCCTCTCCCCTGCCTCCCCCAGACTCTCCCCCTAACCCTCAGCCTCTCCCTGCCCCCCAGCCTATCTCCTGCTCCCCCCAGCCTCTCCACCTAACCATCAGCCTCTCCCCCTGCCCCCCAGCCTCTCCCCTGCCCCTCAGCCTCTCCCCTGCCCCCCCAGCCTCTCCCCTGCCCCCCCAGCCTTTCACCTTCCCCCCCCAGACTCTCCCCCTAACCCTCAGCCTCTCCCCTTCTCCCCCCAGCCTCTCCCCTTCTCCCCCCAGCCTCTCCCCTTCTCCCCCCAGCCTCTCCCCTCTCCCCAGCCTCTCCCCTGCCCCCCCAGCCTCTCCCCTGCCCCCCAGCCTTTCCCCTGCCCCCCCAGACTCTCCCCCTAACCCTCAGCCTCTCCCTGCCCCCCAGCCTATCCCCTGCTCCCCCCAGCCTCTCCACCTAACCATCAGCCTCTCCCCCTGCCCCCCAGCCTATCCCCTGCTCCCCCCAGCCTCTCCACCTAACCATCAGCCTCTCCCCCCAAACCTCAGCCTCTCCCCCTGCCCCCCAGCCTCTCCACCTAACCCTCAGCCTCTCCCCCTGCCCCCCAGCCTCTTCCCTGCCCCCCCCAGCCTCTCCCCTGCCCCCCCCAGCCTTTCCCCTGCCCCCCCAGCCTCTTCTCCTGCCCCCCAGCCTCTCCCCTTCTCCCCCCAGCCTCTCCCCTTCTCCCCCCAGCCTCTCCCCTGCCCCCCCCCCAGCCTCTCCCCTGCCCCCCCCAGCCTTTCCCCTGCCCCCCCCCCAGACTCTCCCCCTAACCCTCAGCCTCTCCCCTGGTCCTCAGCCTCTCCCCTGGTCCCCAGCCTCTCCCCCCTGCATTCTCAGCCTCTTCCCTGACCCCAGCCTCTCTCCCCTGGTCCCCAGCCTCTCCCCCCTGCATTCTCAGCCTCTCCCCTGCCCCCAGCCTCTCTCCCCTGCATTCTCAGCTGCTCCCCTGCCTCCCAGCCCCTCCCCCTGACCCCCAGCTTCTCCCTCTGACCCCCAGCCTCTCCCCCTGAATCCCAGCTTCTTCCCTGCCCCCCTACCGCTCCCCCTGATCCCTAGCCTCTCCCCCTGAGCCCCAGCCCCCCTGAACCCCAGCTTCTCCCCTGCCACCCTAGCTGCCCCTCCCTGCTGGTCCCCTGCCCCCCAGCTGCTCTCCCTTTCCCCCAGCTGCTCTCCCTTTCCCCCAGCTGCCTCCCTTCCCCAGTCACCCCCCAGCTGCCTCCCTTGCCCTGTCACCCCTAGCTGCCTCCCTTGCCCTGTCACCCCCAGCTGCCCCCCTTCCCCAGTCCCCCTGTCGCCCCAGCTGCCTCCCTTTCCCAGTGACCCCCAGCTGCCTCCCTTTCCCAGTGACCCCCAGCTGCCTCCCTTTCCCAGTGACCCCCAGCTGCCCACACTGCAGACAAGTTGTGGTCGGAGAAGTCTTCATGATGCTGCGCCAGATGGAGAAGAAAGCAAAAAGTTAGTGACGGCAATCAGAGAAGACGTCACCTGTGAGTCATTAGTAACTGCACTGTAATTACTTCTATAGTGTGCAGAGCCTGTGTACCATTGGGGTCTATAAGGGTCAGTGTATTGTTTGCGGTAGTGTACTGACACAGCCCTGCGGTCACTACAGTACACTAGTGCAAACTTTTAAACTAGGACCTAACTGCAAGAGCTGCAGGCACTACAACTCCCAGCATATCCTGAGGACTGCAGACTGTCAGTACTTGCTGGGAGTTGTAGTGCCTACAGCTGTTGTAGTTGGGTCCTAGGTGCATTATACACTGTATGCTTTGTGGCATATAAGAATACAGAGATCTGTGGGGGCTCAGTGCAGGGAAGTGACCCCAGAACATCACTAATAGGGGATAGAACAAAACATCTCCCCCTATCCCCTATTAGTGATGTTCTGGGGTCACTTCCCTGCACTGAGCCCCCACAGATCTATGTATTCTGATCACCCGCAACGCCTCCAGGACCCAACTACAACAGCTGTAGGCACTACAACTCCCAGAACAGTCTGCAGCCCTCAGGATATGCTGGGAGTTGTAGTGCCTGCAGCTGCTGTAGTTGGGTCCTAGGTGCATCATACACTGGATGCTTTGTGGCATATAAGAATACATAGATCTGTGGGGCTCAGTGTAGGGAAGTGACCCCAGAACATCACTAATAAGATATAGGGGGAGATGTTTTTGTTCTATCCCCTATTAGTGATGTTCTGGGGTCACTTTCCTGCACTGATCCCCCACAGATCTATGTATTCTTATATGCCACAAAGCATTCAGTGTATAGGACCCAACTACAACAGCTACAGGCACTACAACTCCCAGCATGTACTGACAGTCTGCAGCCCTCAGGATATGCTGGGAGTTGTAGTAAAGTAGTACAATCCTCTGATAACTGCCGCTGTAGACAGATGTGTTGCTGGACCTTCAGGGCTGATGGTTGTCACCCACAGATTGCAGCCACCAGGAGACTCTGCACACAGTGATTTATTACAGGGTTGTCCTCTCAGAGACTACAACTCCCAGCATACCCTGAGAGCTGTATAAATGGAGGGTGTTCTGAGATTTGTCACAGATACAGATGAATTCAGGAAAGGAGCGGGGTCAGCATGTCGTGTCTCACTGGTTGTATATTGGTGGCTCCAGGTCCCCCAGTCCGACACTGGACAGAACCAGTCCCCAAACTAAGACGTCCCCGGCCTCCTTCCTTCCTCCATCACGTCTGTTTGATGAGAACAGCGGGCATCAAGCAGAGCGGCACCCAAGTGCCAGGGTATATACCATGCATGTAGAGTAACGCCGTGGGGGGGGGGGGGGGGGGGGGGGGCGTCTCTGCGTGCAAAGTGCCTAGGGCAGCATAAACTCTAAATACAGGCCTGGTCAGTTGATCAATGCCTGCATACACACGGAGAGATTATCGCTTAAATCTGAACAATATAACGGTTTTTCACACAATAATCTTTCTGCATAATAGTGCCCTAAGATCAGTCCTGTTAATTTGGCAGCACGCATATTGATGTCTGCAAGTTCCTTTGGAATGGATGGGCCAACTGCAGAAACAAAATCTGCTGCCTATGAATCCATCCTTTTAGTCTCTTCTTGGCTGGTGGAGGCCTACGAAGCGGACATACAACATATGTCAAATGTGTTTGCCAACTGCAAAAAGTATGTAGTGTTAAATAGAATATCACTTAGGGCAAATTTATAAAGGTCTGCACGAAAACTTGGGGGGAAAAATTAAGCAAGGACCACCCCTATGCGTAAAACTGTGCATTTTTTTTAACTTTTGTACCTTATGCGACAACTGGACATAGAGAGGGGGAGGGGGTTTGGCATGACAGGGGCAATCAAGAGCCCCAGAGCAGTAACTTTTAATCATGGCCATTGTTGCCGATTTGCAACAGCAGCCGTAATTAATACAAAAGTTAAATTGTACTGAAGTCTGAGGGAATCCCAGACAGAGTGTAAACACATAGTATACACTCCATCCGGGATCCATAAGCGGAGGCACGAAAAACTGACAAGCCTGACAGGTCACACAATGGAGGGTGGGGTTACAGCCGGGTCACAGAACAGCCGGTGTTTCACGTAGTGTGAACCCGGCCTAATGGAGCCCTGGCTGGTCACTACACAGAAGAACGTGACTTCACTCATGTCAGATGACTTTTCTTCTGGGTCCTAAAAATGGCACCCACTACTTAGATAACCCCAAGACTAGAGGCAGAATAGAAGCACCTGAAAGTAATCACAAGGAAAATAATACAAGTACATGTCAATATCACAAGAAATAGGAACAAAAAAAGCCCCATTAGATGACTGGAACTGTATTGAACGATAATTCAAATGGCTAAATAACACTACAAAACTTCTTCCCTCTATCCCTCCTGCTCTCCCTGAACTAAACAATTTTAAGTCAACTGTCTCTATAATATCCCTGCGCTAGCCCTACACTAAACATTGTAAAAGAAACAAGAAAAAAGACACTAAAGGCTCATTTACATGGGCCGTTCAGCTGATGAGCGGGAAACCACTGGTTTGTTGGATGATTGGATATTTTGAATGGCAGTAAAATGTATCCTTATCGACCGCACATCTCTCTGGTGGCATAAACAATACAGCAGTCGTTCTGCAACCCGTCCGTTTGATTTATTGTGCCTTGTAAAGGCACTACGAACGAGTGCCAATCTTGCCAGTCTGCACTCATTTGCAGCCTTGGATGGACAAAAAAAGTGTAAAAAAAGTATAAAAAAAACCCTCACAAGACAATGCTCCATTACTTCCAAGTAACAAATGGGTATAACATGTAGAAGGAACAAGAAACAGACAAGGACAAACGGGAATCTTACTTGGATAGGCCTAAGTATATTTTACTGTATAGTCCGATCTTATTGATAGGTCCTAAATTTTTATAAAGGCCAACAAATGCAACCCCTCCTAATTATCCAGACTGGGGGTTTATTTACACAGAAAGATTATCCGACAGATTATCTGCCAAAGATTTGAAGCCAAAGCCAGAAACAGACAATAAACAGAGATCAGGTCATAAAGGAAAGCCTGAGATTTCTCCTCATTTCAAATCCACTCCTTGCTTTGGCTTCAAATCTTTAGCAGATAATCTGTCAGATAATCTTTCTGTGTAAATAGACCCTAAAGCAAACATGATAACACATTAATACTCTGCCATCAGCTGCCTAAAAACTGCTTAGGCTAGGTTCACACTATGTTTTTGCAATCCGTTTTTCCATCAGTTTTTTTTGCAAAAAAAACAATGAAAAAAAACAGAAGCCTTTGTGTGCATCCGTTTTGATCAGTTTTTCCATTGACTTCCATTATAAAAAAACGCATGCGTTTTTTTTTAACGACACAAAAATGAGGTCAACTACGTTTTTGTGCACATTAAAAAAAAACGGATCCTTTTTTTATACTGTAAGTCAATGGAAAAACGGATCACAACGGATGCACACAAAGGCATCCGCTTTTTTCATCAGTTTTTTTTTATTGCAAAAAACGGATGAATAAAATGGATTACAAAAACGTAGTGTAAACCCAGCCTTAGGGCTCAAGAGATGACAAAAGGATCATGATTTTTTTTTATATCCTGCTTGGAACAGGATAAAAAATGAAAATAAATTATACTCCTCCACCTCTTGCTCCTCCTTCTTGTACAAGACACAAGAGCTGGATCTTCCTGCTCAACCAATCACTGGCTTAGACGGGACACTGTTGCTTCCAGTGATTGGCTAAAAGAGCAGGTCCTGCTCCGGAGTTTCATCTTGGAAACAGAAGCAAGAGGTGAGTACTGGCGGAACTGCTGGGGGACCGTGGTAGAGGAGTATCGCTTTCTTTTTTATTCTCTTCTCAGCATAATATAAAACTTTACAATCTCGGATTACCCCTTCAATGAAGTCATGTACACCATACAAAGTCATACATTTCAATAAAAACATACATCCCCTTTGCCGCCGAAAGGTGGTCAGGGCTTGCTGGAGAGTTGCCTGGCCTTAGAAGCCTGATCCTTATAGTAAAATCTATGGAAACTTGCAGATCTCAGTGCAGGGAGCGCAGATACACACGTGGCACTCTGCCACTTTGTCTTCATGAATCCCCCAATACTACTTTTCATTCGTTTACTACTTTTTTTTTCTTTTGGCCTACCCTGTACAAGAGAGTCTGTAACCATGGACACACATTGCTCTGCAATGGAACCATGTACATAAATGTAGATATTTTTAGTTGTGTAGTTGTTTATTTTACATACTCTTTATGTACTTCATCTGACTAGTATGTTTGGTACTAGAGATGAGCAAACCGGGTTCGGGTTCGAGTCCGAGTCCATCTGAACCCGAACCTTGGGCATTAGATTAGCGGTGGCTGCTGAACTTAGATAAAGCTCTAAGGTTGTCTGGAAAACATGGATACAGCCAATGACTATATCCATGATTTCCACATAGCCTTAGGGCTTTATCCAACTTCTGCAGCCACCGCTCATCAAATGCCGAAAGTTTGGGTTCGGATCGACTCGAGCATGCTCCAGGTTCGCTGATCTCTATTTGGTACTGTACCAATTCAGTAAGTGGCATGTATTGGATTGGGGGTCTTGTGTATTTGCCTGCTGTGTGTCCTGGATGTAGGGGTGAGTCTGCATTGGGATATCACACATCTGTTTTTCTCCAGATTCCTTAAAGGACTGGCTGCCACACACAGTGTTCCAGTAACAGCAATCATTGTGAGTGCATGGCCTACATATCCCCTTTCAAGAATTATTAGGGAGATAATTGGAGACACATTCCTTTGCATGGGATCCTATGTGCTGGCTACTTTCCCAGAATATTATAACTCTGAGATATTATGGGTAACAACATTCAACTTGGCGTGACTCCCATAATGTGCATGCTGCATGTCTGTAGAAATTGCAGGAGAAATGCAGCATGTGGCTTACATATGTGGACGATTGGAAATGATTGATCTGATGTTTGGCCTGATTAAAATTCCCCTATTCCTGCACTATTACCCAAATGTACCTCTGGGCTGAAGCAACACAGGATACCATGTCAGAGTGCTGCCATTCCCCAATTTAGTGCCATTTGGAGGCTCATTAGGGTTAGGGGCTGATTACACGGGGCGATTATGGTTATTAAAACTTTAGAATTTCAAAGGTTTTGACCAGTTGAAAGAATAGCGAGACCCCCACAGCAGTGCGCTCACTTTCGTACTGTCAGTCATCAGTTAAGTGGCTCTATAGACTTATAATGGAGCAGTGCGGCCTCCAATCTTTCCCAAACAATTTTTGGAAATCTGATCAGCAGTGACATTGTGCAACTATTGGACATTCTCATCCGCACACGATGATCGAGCAGTCTTCTGTTCTCAAACAACCCCTTAAAATATTTGTTTTTAAAATCAAATGGTTTTAGAGAGATATATAGATTTGTAATTTATCAAGTCTTCTAGTACTTATCAGCTGCTGTATGTCTTGCACGAAGTGGTGTATTCCCTGAAGCCTGACACAGTGCTCTCTGCTGACACCTCTGTCCATGTCAGGAACTGTCCAGAGCAGGAGCAAATCCCTATAGAAAAACCTTCCCTGCTCTGGATAGTTCCTGACATGGACAGAGGTGGCAGCAGAGAGCACTGTGTCAGACTGGAAAGAATACACCACTTCCTGCAGGACATACAGCAGCTAGTAAGTAAGGGAAGTAAGTACTGCAGATTTTTAAATAGTAAATTACATATCTATAAAACTTTCTGACACCACTAGATTTGAAAGAAAAAGATTGTTGCCAGAATACCCCTTTAAGCATTCTTTTTAAAGTGAGGGGTTTGCTAGGGTCAGGGACTTGACCTTCTCTGGTGCCATAGCCACTCCTTTAGAAGCTCCATTCATAAGAAACAGTGACTTATGACTATAAGCAAAAATACATTTTCCAACCATAACGTGATGCACGGTCCAAAAAAAAAACAAAAACACTCAAAAAAAATCTTTTTTTTTTTGTCTTGATACAGAATGAAGTATGTTCTGCCACAGGGAAAAAAGAAGGTATCATGTCATCCTTGGCCAAGGTAAGTGGTCTGCTCTGTCCTTATATAAGGAGCCATAAGGAGACTTGTATCAAGTGCATATGGTATGGAGACAAAATGGGAGGAACAAGGGGGTACAGCGAGGGCAGGTATACCTGGGCCATGGAGGCTGACATAGTCCAATAGGTCATGTAACCTGACCCAGCATGTAAAATAATCAATGTTTATTTTGTAGATGATTTTGCAGTGTGACTTTGTGGGGTCCCAGCTGAGATGCAGGCTGCATGGACCATTAGAGCTCATGTGTATGGCTCCTAAGAAAAGAGCTGCCGTTCAGGGTTCATCAGGGTTGTATATACCATAATATTCTTCCAATCACATGGAATATAGTGCAATTTGTTTTTTTCTGTCCAGTCCGAGTCCAACGATTGCAGAGACACAATAAAGGATCCATCTACCTCAATGGAACCCCTAATACAGCTATGTCTGTAAGCATAAGGGCCCTATTCCACCAGACGATTATCATTCAGATTATCGTTAAATCCTTCGAATCTAAACGATAATTGTTCGGTTGAAATGCAGTTAACGATTAACGAGTGAACGAGAAATCGTTGATCGCTTTATAAGACCTGGACCTATTTTTATCGTTGCTCGTTCGCAAATCGTTTGCATTGAATAAGACATCGTTCGGTCGTTCGCAGTAGATACAAATGCAATAGCGAAGAAATAGCGAAGAAAAAAACGATCGCAAATACGATCAAAAGTAACGATTATCGTTCCATGGAAATGAGTAAACGGTCTTTCGCAATAGCGGTCGTTTGAGATCGTTAACGATTATGCGAACAATAATCGTCCGGTGGAATAGGGCGCTAAGTCCTTGTACTAAATCTCTCCCTGAAAAGGGGTTATCCAGCGCTACAAAAACATGGCCACTTTTCCTCCTCTTTTGTCTCCTGTTCAGGTGTGGTTTGCAATTAAGTTCCATTTACTTCAATGGAACTGAGTTTGAAACCCCACCCAATCTGCAGACAAGGGAGGGGGAAAAGTGGCCATGTTTTTGTAGCGCTGGATAACCCCTTTAAGGGCCCTCAAACTTAGGTATCCAGGATATCTGATTATAGGAAGTTGAGGAGGTGAAAGGATATCCCCCCATGCATATTTAAAGTGTCTTTCCATACTATGATTATCTTCCTTACCTATATACAGGGTCAGAACTATATTCCAATTTTTTAGCGACACCATGGAAACTATCCTTACTATGTAAATTTTTCTACTGCAGTTGGGCTTTTTGTTATTCACAGAATCACCTCTCTTTTTCTGCATGCTGGGACAAATGCTCCACGCTTAATATACAGTATTTTCTTAAGCATAACTTAAAGGGAAATGTAAATCTTTAAAGTGGTTTCAGCAGATGAATGACAAGAATTTGAGGAATGAGTGGTTCTCAGATAGTACAGAGAGAGAGGGCGACCAAAGGCTTTTTTTTTTTTCAACTATGGGAGTAAATAAGGGGAAATCCATATAAGCTAGATCTAAGCTAATCTCCTCCATTGCTGAAGACCGGGGCTTATTACTCATCAATACTTCAGAGAACTTTCTCCAAATCCGGAGACAAACAAATAATCCCGGAATTACCAAACAAGGGAAGAGGAACAATGGCTGCTCTATATCACTGCTTATGTAGCTAACTGCACGCGGGTTGTACTCTTGCATTACGGGATGTTCTTGAGTATTTTTTAAAAGAATCCGTAGCAAAAATGCAATGAGACATGGATTCCCGGCGAATCTGCCCCGAGATGAATCCCATTCATTTGCACCGGATGAGGAATATCAGTAGATTTGATAAGGATTTAGGCCAGGGATGGGGAACCTTTGGCCCTCCAACTGTTGCAAAACTGCCATTCCCATCAGTCTTAGCTTTGGCTGTCCAGGCATGATGGGAATTGTAGTTTTGCAACAGCTGGAGGGCCGAAGGTTCCCCATTCCTAATTTAGGCCAAGGATGGGGAATCTTGTTGCAAAACTACAATTCCTATCATGCCTTGCCAGCCTAAGCTGATTTAGGCATAAAACCCACCATAGTCTTATAATGGTAGTGTCTTATTTTCCCATACTAAACCCTAAAACAAATATAACATCATATACTGTAGTATGATATTGTATAGCAGGGATGGGGAACCTGCGGCCCTCCAACTGTTGCAAAACTACAATTCCCATCTTGCCTGGACCGCCAAAGCTTTAGCATGATGGGAATTGTAGTTTTGCAATAGCTGGAGGGCCGCAGGCTCCCCATACCTGTTGTATAGTATGGTATAAGAAAACTACTTACCTAAGGTCAGTTTCTGACAGGAGTAGTACAGGTTCTGTAGTGATCTACGTGGGGTTCTGCAGGACTAAAAAGACAGCTGGAGGTTGCGGCTGCAATAATGCCAAGTGAAACCGGCCTAAGGGCTCATACACTCAAACATATTACGGATCTGTATAACCTAGCGTGTGACCGTGAGTTGCCATGTAGCCCAGCAGTCATGCTTCAAGGTAAAAAAAAAAAAAAAAGCGTAACAAAGCACTTATTGAAATCAATGCATGGCCATGACAGCTATTGTTTACATTGGTCGACTGCGTAATCCTTTAACCCTTTCTTGTTTCACGCCATACATTATCTATGGCCCTGGTCTCCTTGCGTAGATGCATAACGTAAGCTGTCACTAATTCCGTCATCCCGTACACACTTTTTAAAAAAAAGCAAGTGCAATGTTATAAAAATGCCATTGTTGTAGGATGGGTCCAGCAGTGTGTCATGATTTCCATCATAAATACTGATGCCTAGACTAATGTATGTTAGCATAAAGGCCCTATTACCCCAAACAATGATCATCCGTACTTGGCCGATTAGCGGTCGATAATCATTTGGTGTAAAATTTATGCCTCATGTGAACGCCAGAAACCTGAAACAAAAAAAAAAAAAAACAATGTCAAATTGTTTTTATACCACCCCTTAAAATATAAAATGAAATGATGCCATAAAAGCCAATGTACCATCAAATACATCACTTTGGGTTTCTTACCTTAATGGATTGCCGGTCTTGCAGGGATGCCGGTGGCCCGTTCTTTTTATTTTTAACCCCTGCCCTTTTCCCGTGCACAGTGTCGGTCTATTCCCGACCACCGGCCTGTCATGAAGCACTGGGGACAGGCCCGCCACTCCCCAGTGTGGCGAATTCCCCTCCCCCCCTGTGATGCGACTCCATTGATTATAATAGAGCCACGTCGCAAAGGGGAGATCTATATCCAAAGGCTAATAGTACAAGTAGGGAGGGCACCACTAAATAATGAAAGAAAGGGTGCTATAGTGCCGGAGCAAGTCACAATAAAGAGAAAAAGAAAAAAAAAAGCACTATACCAGCACACCTTCGTTATTCAGCAAAAATATATATTTTTATTAGAGATCAGAAAACTTTAAAAACATACAAGCATATAGTACAACCCATGATAAGGTGTACTAACAACTCTGTCCAAAACAGCAATTATATACTGTCAATTTCCTTGATAAGTGAGAAAACAAAATCAACTATGGGCTGGTCTTTCTTTTCTGTCCGCATCCATTGTCCCTGGTGCAGGCTGTATTGCTTTGCCACATGGTTATTGTACTCTCGTGCACTAGGGCATTTTTGCATATAGAGTCGGGAGCAGCATATCATGTATATTTAATACTCTGATCATGTACTTATCTGCACCCCATATCTATCTGCATTAGTTCATTTTGTTTTCTCCCTTATCAGGGATATTGACAGTATATAATTGCTGTTTTTGACAGAGTTGTTAGTACACCTTATCATGGGTTGTACTATATGCTTGTATGTTTTTTAATGTTTTTATTGTTTTTTGTGCTCTAATAAAAATAAATATTTTTGCTGAATAACGAAGGTGTGCTGGTATAGTGCTTTCTTTTGCTTTTCCTCTTTATTACAAGGGGAGATCATCACACTGAGGGCTGATGCTTGGGAACAGAGGTAAGTAACCCAAAGCAATGTACCTGATGGTACATTTGCTCTAAAATATAGCTAATTGCGGGAAAAATACTAATATAAGATAAAACATGAACAGAAAAAAAAAAGTTATGGCCTTAAAAAATAATAAATATATCTTATAGACAACAGACGCTTCATTACCAGTGTTTATCGGTCCTCAGCCATATGGACTGGAAGAACATCTTTTATGGACACATACTGGTAGTCATAGCACGTGAGCTACATGTCTTCTCACTTACATCAGGTGGCATTGCATGTCAATGAGAAGCTGTTATTGGAGCCTTGAAATAACTATAAACCGATCAGCCATTATATTAAATCCACTGACCGGTCAAGTGGACAACATTGATTATCTTCTTACAATAGTTCTTGTCAAGGGATGGGATATATTAGACAACAATCAGTTCTAGAAGTTTATACAATAGAAAAGCAGGTGGGCAAACGTAAGGATATGAGCAACCGTGACAAGGGCCGAAATTGGAATTAGAGATGAGCGTAACCCGAGCGTGCCTGAATCGGTCCGAACCTGGAAGTTTCTGCGTTTGATTACCAGCGGCTGAAGAAATTGGAAAACATGGATACGGCCATAGGCATGCTTGAGTTGCGCTCATCTCTAATCTAATGTCTCTATGATGGGTCAGAGTATCTCCAGAATGGCGGGCCTTGTGGATAAGTGATCCAAGGACCATTTGTTAAACAGTAACAGGGACATCAGCATCCAAACCTCATGATGTGTGTGAGGAGTGAAGGCTTGCCTCTCACAGGAGAGCTGCAGTAGGGCAAATTGCTGAAAAGTTTCCTGCTGGCTATGATAGGTGTCAGATCACACAGGACATTGCAGCTTGTTGTGTATGTGGTTGCAGAGCTGGAGACCAGTCAAATTTATGACTCCCGTCCACCATAAACACTGCTCACAGTTGGCAATGTAAGGATAAGAAATGGATGATAGAGCAATGGAAGAAGAAGGACCGGTAAGATAAATAACGTTTTCTCTTACATTATGTAGACATAAGTGTCATTCACCTGGAGAAGAAATACCCAGGATCCCCTATGAGAAGAAAATGTTCTAGGCAATGGTCTGCTGGAAACCTTGGAGGGATTTATCAAGACCGTCGTTCTCATACACCAGCAGGTATAGATTTGGGTTATGACTTACAGGTGTAAATCATGATAAATGAGGCTTGGGAGGAGGCCATGCCTCCACCTCACCCTGCCAAACAACCCTATCCTTCTGAGCCGCCCATCGGATGAGTGGGGGATATGGTAGGCATACGCCAGGGAGAAGGAGCGAATCTGCACCTTCTCCCTGGCATACGCCCCTGCCGGACCTGTCATAAATGTCCCCCCTTGTGTCCTGGCATCATGTGAATGTAACTTTGACACGAACCACCTACCTATCCACTGTACAGAACAAGTCCCACCCTTTATGGCAGTGAGATCTACTAATGGTAGTGTGTCCTTTATCTCTAGGATAATGTCCCAGACAAGTTGCAAAAATTGTTGCTCACCAAACACTGGGAATAACAATCAAGCTCAGATGATGATGATGAATAATATTAAATCAATAAGTCACAATAAATGATAAAATACCAAAACCAAGTGCCAGAATATAACAAGGTATTGTACAAAAGAAACCACAAAAAAAAATAATAAGAAAAAAAAAGTAGTAGCCTAACAGGACAACCAGTGCAATCGAATGAGCCCCATGTGTATCGTTGTGTAGTCCTCAGGATCCTGCTGACATTGTTCAGGAAGGATTCCAGGAACACGACAAACAATTCAAGGTGTGGAGTTAAGGCCCTATTATACCAACAGATCTAACCACAGATTATCTGCCAAAGATTTGAAGCCAAACCCAGGAGTCGATTTGAAAAGAGGAGAAATCCAGTCTTTCCTTTATGACTTGTTCTCTGTTTATAGTCTGTTCCTGGGTTTGGCTTCAAATCTTTGGCAGATAATCTGTCGTCAGATCTGTTGGTGGAATAGGCCTTTAGCTTCCGAGTTCCCCACAAGGCAAGACAGATCCAAGGAGGCTGCACTTAGCAATTTACTGGAGTGATAGGATCTACTGCTAAAGTCTTAAGGCCGTATTACACGGCCAAATAATCTGGGGGAAGCAAGGGCAGACCTGTCAGCTATTACATGCACAGGCAGCTAATGGGAAGCAGCGGGATCTAAGGATCGTTCAGGCGGCACATTGAAGTAAGCGGTCGCTGCAAAAATCGGGATCTTTCAACATGTTGAAAGACCATGATCAGTCAACATTGTGCATGCCGGCCGATCGTGACCTTTCATTGAGTCCTATTACACTAAACGATTATCGGCCTGAACTGTCGGTAAGCAGCCAAGGTCGGTAATCGCTTAGTGTAACAGGCCCTTTAGAGCCAGATACCACAGGACCCCCTCAGAGGTCTTGTGGAGCCTTTGCCTTGACCGGTCAGGGCTGTTCTGGCCGCACATGGTGTGCGCACACGATTTAAGGCAAGTGTTTTATGTTATGTTCTATTTGTACAACGATAAATATCCGGCATCTCTTGTATCTCACATTTACCAGATTTCTGTTTCTAGAACACATTCCATTATATTACAGAAATGAGGGTTGTGCAGGGGCCTGATAAATTATGAATGTCACCGACCGCTCTCATTTGCAGGTGTCTGCGGTAATCTTTTAAAGGGGGCGAACGGGGGTGTACCATTAGTAATGCCACCTTGTGATTATTAATTAATAATGGAGAATTGTGTTGGTGATTAATTGATAGGTGTAACCGCACAAACACAACGTAACGGCACTAAAACTGCCGCTCAATAACATACCACACCCGCGTAATGAATATGTGCAAGGCTGGGACCTGAAGAAAAATCATGACATTAAATCTATCACACATTTCCATGATTTACGTAATATATTCATTTTCAGAATACATTTGACATGTTATCATATATGTTTAGGTAAAGGGCTTCCATAAACCACATTGGACTGGGTGACCGCTCCTGGATGAACTGGTCGCTATCACGGCCACTTGTGTACAGCCTCTTACATTAGTCTTAAGCTGCCCATACACCTTATACTAAACTCGATGAAACCTACCTCTGCTGGTGGCTTTTTCCGCCTCATCGCCAATAGATGATGTATGGTGTGACGAATATATGATGAGGTATGACAGATTTTCAAGCCTAATTATACTGTTCTTCAATGGATAAGCTGGCACTAGAGAAGTTTGGGGCCAGCTATCCCCTCCACAGAGGGAATATATGGATGTTTGGCCTTGCTAAACGTTCATGTATATGGGGAGGTTGTGAGGGATAACTATCTGCTACAAATTATGGAAAATATATGGCCACCTTAAGATGCCCTTGATTCTTCACCTTTAACTCCCCTATGAAGGGTTGTAGACTTCTGTGGCAGGGAACTCCAAGGTGGAATGGTCTTTATTGGCGGCTTCTGACATGGGTGTATAGTACCCATACCAGAGACACAGAAGATCAGGCAGTAGGTCCGGACTGACAGAGTTGGGTTACAGGCACAGATCAGGGAAGACAGTGCTTCCGTCCACTGTGAAGGCTAAGCTGTCACACAATGAACAAACTTTCATTCCATGGACCAAAACACCTTAACCCTTTAAGAACACAGCCTATTTTGGTCTTAATGACCTGGCCATTTTTCTCTTTTCCTCCTTACCTTTTTAGAACCATCCCAATTTTATTTTCCACCTATGGGGCTGTTTGTATATCATTTTTTGCACCACAATCTCCTGTTTTTATTCATTTTTTTCCTGATAGATGTGACAAAAAAAATCTGCAATCCTGGCGCTGTTTTTGTCTTCTCGTTTACGCCATTCACCACATAGGAAAAGTATTGTTAGATCTTAATAAATCGGACTATTCTGCATGCTACCATGTGCAAAATTTATCATTAGGAACACAGACCTCTCCTGAAATTGTTGTGCTCAGGAGCCATTAATGACTGGCATTAGGGATCCTTTTAAAACCAGCCATTGAAGGGTATAGATGATCCATCGTGAGAATGGTATCTGTAGTTATTTTGTGTCTCCCTGATGATTCAGGGGTCTGACTGGTAATCCCGTGGTGAGCCACCATGCTGCCTGCTCAACAAGGGAATGGCGGCTGGAGACTGCGGGAAATCAAATAGAGTGGCCTGTACTTCCTTTAGACCTGAATCTCATAGAAAACCCATGGGATCAGCTGGGTCACCATGTAGAGGATCGTAACTCTGTGCCCCAGAACCTCAATGACATGAGAGCCACCCTTCAACAGTGGGAAGCCATACGCCAGCAAATAAGTCGACTTGTGACCAGCACGAGATGTCATCGTTAAGCTATAATCGATATACTCCAGGTCACATGACAAGGCATTGAGACACTGAAATTTTTTGTTGGGGTATTCCTACCACTTCTGTTTCAATAAATTGTTTGAGATGAGGAAATCACCATTGCTGCTTCTACTTAAACATCCTACTGTCATGAACTCTGTACTATGAACTCTCTACGTTTTCTAGAAGTTTCACCCACAAGGCAAATGTCCCTAACTTTTTGTGAGTAGTGTATATATATATATATATATATATATATATATATATATATATATTGCAGAGATCTGTGTAGAAATCAAACAAATGCTTATTAAAAGAAAAAAGTCTCCTAGGGACTTTTGTGTCTTTAAAAATGTACAAAAATTCACCCCCTAATAACAATTCAAATCAACCTCAATGTCAAACCTCCATTTTTTTTAATTGAAAAAAACTAAATTGCCTAAAAATTAACAAATTTAGTAAGCCTGCATGCAGAACTGTCCAAACTATTAAGATATAGAGGCACATCACTCTCTTTGGCTAATTCAGTGTTTTTGCACACAGCGTAAAATTTTAAGGAACATTTATTAAGGTGTTTGTGCTATTTTTAAGCAGTTTACGCCGGCTACAGCTTTTTTTTTTTTTTTTAGCTTAGAGGGGTGTGTTTTCATGTTAGCTACTTTATTAGCCTGATTAATCATGTGCATTTTTTTTTTGCACATAATATTGTGCAGCACTTTTTCTAGCCAAAAAATTGTCCAAAAAAATTCTGCAATTGCATTAAAGCCTGTCCGCCAGAGGATACACTTTGACAAAGCTCTGAGAGTTTTTACGCAGCACGGAAAAAATGTGCAAGATCACAAAAACTTGCGCAGATGATAAATATGCCCCATAATGTTATGGAACCCATAGAGTGCTGTGAAAAGAAAACAAAAAACGCTAAAGGCCAGAATTGCATATTTTTGGACACATCATATACTAGCTAAAAATTAAATAGAAAGAGATCAAAAAGTCACAATTACTCAAAAATTGAACCTTTAAAGGGAACCCGTCACCATGAAAATGCTACCTAAGCTATTGGCATTGTCTAATAGAGCAGACGGAGTTGAGCAGAGTGATATATATCTTTATGGGAAAAGAGTCAGTATAACTTTAAAATTGATTGAAATCTCTGATATTTCCAAGTTAGGAGTCCCGTCCATTGAGTGACACCACCCACTGGACTCTATATCACTAAATGAGCAGGGGTTTTTATCAACAGAATCAACAAGTTATACAGAATCTTTTACCAGAAAGTTATATATTAATCTGCTCAGTTCTTCCTGCTTTATAACATGATGTTGACCAGGGCTGTGGAGTCGGTAAGCTGCAGCTCCGACTCCAACTCCGACTCCTGAATTTTATCTGACTCCTGCTCCTTCATAAATGGCCGATCATATACCAGGGGAGTTATTTATCACAGTGGCTCAGCAGCTTCTCTCAATGTCCTACATGATCCTGGGGCGACTTCTGAGGGAATAAGTAAAGATATAAAGCAGCTTCTCCTGTGTGTGCAGTAGATGCAGCCAGTCTCCAGCCTCCATGTCCTGAACAACTCAGAAGTAGACTAGATGGAGTAGGTGGTCTTTTCCTGCTGACAATCTTCTATGTTTCTAACTAAATATTCACCATACACAAAGAAACACTGCTAACAATGCCAGATACCTGTAATTTAGAGGTCAGCCATAGTGATATAGAGGGGTCACGCCAAAGGGCAAACACAGCCTGCTGCAGCCATAGCACACATACACACAGCCTGCTGCAGCCATAGCACACATACACACAGCCTGCTGCAGCCATGGCACGTACACACACACAGCCTGCTGCAGCCCTAGCACACACACATAAACACAACCTGCTGCAACCATAGCACACACACAGCCTGCTGCAGCCATAGCACACACACATACACACACACACACACACAGCCTGCTGCAGCCATAGCACACATACACACAGCCTGCTGCAGCCATAGCACACATGCACATAGCCTGCTGCAGCCATAGCACACACACATACACACAGCCTGCTGCAGCCATAGCACACATACATACACACACACACACACACACACACACACACAGCCTGTTGCAGCCATAGAACACTGAAGAAAAACAAACTCTTCTCCAGAGAGAAAACACCACATTGAGGACAGAGGTTACTGCTTCACTACTTGTGTCTTCTCCTCCTCCTCCTCTATATTACACAGGATATCTCCATATTACACTGCTGCTCATATACAGTCATCCAGCATCCAGGAAGCGAACAGCACAGATCTCCCCCCCCCCCCCCCACACACACACAGAGTGGACTCTTCCAGTTCAGAAACAAACTGCCAAATAGTGACCGACAACTTTTCCCCAACCACCCTTATCTAATAGGGCTAGTGTCCAATTAGAATATTGCTCATTAAATATATTGATGAGCAAAACATATAAAAATCATATCAAAACTCAGTTCTAAATTTATTAAAGATTTTTTTAAGGCTGGAGTCGGAGTCGGCACATTTTTTCCGACTCCGACTCCAGCCAAAACTAGCTCCGACTCCACAACCCTGATGTTGACATATTAGACCGTGTTGTCTTGGTGACAAGTTCCCTTTAAAAACTATATATCACAGCACAAAAAATCAGATCTCAAACCACTCTATAGGTAAACACGGTAAACGCGTCTGTGTCAGTACAGCCGTTAAAAAAAAGATTTAAACTGTTGCAGAACTTGATGCTGGGAGTTCCGAATTCTGGTCGGTAGCACATCATCTGTGCACGGACTGTAATTTCGGAATGTGTGAATATCGGGAAAGAGTTAAACCATTAGATTCCATTTGTGTGTAAAACACACGTATCATGCTCATCTTTTATAGAGGGATCAACCAGGCTGGAGATATATTGAAATTAATGAGCTGTTGTGTATGTTCCGTATTTATGTACATGTATGTGTAATCACATTGTTTTCTCTTCTACCTACATTTAATTGATAAAAACGAGATAAAAAACACAAGACGGTTTCTTGAAAGGAGAAAATGTTACGTTCTGCCATGTCCTGGTTCCATCACATCTTCCAATATATCAGTGTCTGAAATTCTCTAGGTCCATCTGGAAAATCCTGAGCTTTAATTCCCCCAAAATACCATCTGATAGAGACAGGTGAGCAGATCACGCGGCACAGATTTCCCCTTTAAAATTACAGGCCATTCGTTCAAATACAGTTCAACCTATTTTCTTACCTCTGTTCCACATAAGATTTTTATAAAGCACTTTCTTTATACAGCCGTATCCTATGACCATCTGTCAGCTAGACACAACATATTCCGTTTCACTGATTATATATATAAACGGAGGTGGAATGCAATAAAATGTTATATGTTTCTACTAACTTTTATTGTCCCTCTTTGGCCATTTCGGAGTCTCGGATGTTGGTAACTGCACAGCGTGTTATGGCACCTATGGCCTTCTTGGATGGCAGCAATACTAAACATTTCTCCTTTGCACTGTAGGAAAAGTTAATTCGCAGCGTTGATAGACGTGAAGTTTTTCTTGTGTGCAAGTAGGAGTCCTTCCTACCCCCCCCCCAGCGGTCTGCACATGAAGGGAATGTCATGGAATGTGGTATTATTGTTGGATAATGTTACTGGAGCCTGGTCATTTCCTGGTGCAGGACCTCTGACCCCGCACACGGGTTGTACACTCCTGCTCCACAGTCCTGCCATGACTAAGAAGTATCCCTTCTACCGAGTCCCAATAATTACTCTGAAAAGGAATATTTGCATTGGTAAGCAATCTGATGTCCGCACAAACAATATGTGGACAACTACCAGCCAATTGTGAAGATTTTGGCAGGACCTCCCGGCCATCTAATGTGTATGGGTGGTGTTTCAACTTTTTGTCAATGGCAGATGAAACATGGTGAAAGATGGGTTGTATTACACAGCCAGACCCCTGCCGCATATAATCTTTGATCTGCTAGATCAGCACACTTTTACCAAGCCTATGAGATGGCTTAATATTAGGAGGCAACAGGGGCTGGGTACAGCAAGAACGGTGGCGGTGGGGGATGTTAGTATATTACAAAGTTAAAAGTGAAAAGTAATGTGCACACGTAAAAGAAAAGATTTGTCAGGGTAAAACCATCTAAACTAGGTGGGTTGCTAATTGTAGTTATTATCTATAAGTAATGCTGCTTGTCACATCTACAACCACCTAACTGTATCACCATATTAAAAATGTGTATATGCCATATCAATAAAAGTTTGAGCGTCGGAGAATGAGCGCTTGCAGTGGTTGGAAATCAGAAGATTTAACTCTTATTGCGATCTGCCACTCCAGCACTGAGATGCTCTTAAAAGCGTTATGCAAATTAGATAGTTTGTTGAGAGTTGGTAGTCATACCTTTAGCACCTCCTAGTTCTCTACAAATATTTGGATTGACAAGAGGCAAGAGAGATGTGAGCGACGGCTACAAAGGGCGATTTTAAGAAACTTTATTAGGCATTTATCTGCATTCAAAAAGACTTTCCCCAGCCCCCCCCGCTCTCCTCTCTCTTCACCACTGCTCATTATCAGGAAATCTCAACTCTTTTACACCAGAGGAGCCCTGTGCAACCTATGGAGAGGGGAGGGGAGGGAGATTAGTCACAAGCAGAGAGGAGAGAACAAAGGATTACACAGTGGGAGCTGTGTGAAAGCCGGAGGTCAGAGAGGTCAGTGCTGACTTCAGAGGAGATAGCCCAGTGATGTAGCTGTAAATTAACTCTTTGTTGTCGTGTTTTGGTGCCTCATCTCCTTCCACCCCTCCCCTCTCCATAGATAACCATGAAGACAGGGGGAGAGCTTCAAACTGCTTTTTAATGATAAAAATGCTAACAAACCCAATTACAAAGTTTCCTAAAATCGCCTGGACTATTGATTTCTGAAAAAAAAACTTAAACGCCAGTGACACTTTAAGCAGTATTTCTACAAATCCCATCCACTATGCACGTAAATCCACTGTGGAAAATTTGCAACATATCCACCCAGTGTCAACGTACTGTAAAAACGCATTTTACATACTCACTTGCAATAGAGAAGTAGACACGTCAGGGTACTGTGGTAATGTATTATGCAGAGGATACACATGATGACTCTGCAAATATCCAACTTGTGACCCAACAGATATCATGACTGTTTGTGATTGTGCAAACTTTGCCTGCAGTGATGCATCATCTCAGCCCCATTCCCTGGAATGGTGCTCAGCTGCAATACCAGACGCAGCCCATGATCACGAGAGGTGCTGTTTTTGATAAATAAGTAGGCCTCCATTTCTAACATGTCTACAGACAGTGATTATTTCTAGACTAGATCCAAATCAGCAGGCTTGCCCCCCAAAAATTGTAGCTTGTCAACCTACTTTACAGGCTTTGTGATCCCACCTTGGTGTTGCGTCAACGTGGTAAAATCATGTAAGGGTGAGCAGGAGTATGTTGACAGTACTGTATTGATTATTTGTGCCCCAAGGCCAAAGCCAGGAGGCCCGTAAGCCCTTAGTTTATGTACTCAATGTAAAGTAACAGGTGCTCTTCAAATGCACACCCAAGTCAAGTGTATCACAGCTGTAGAGGCTACTGGAGCCTCTGAACGTTAATGGCCAGAGACCAAGATTTCAGTCCACTCCTTGTCCCCACTAGAAGTAATTTTATACACATTCCTGTGATATTTTTAAAGTGAATCTCCATTTTTTACGACTTCATGCCCTACGAGCTTTAGCATGACTGCCATTTAGAAACAGCTGCACGGAGTGCTATTACAGAGCTCTAGCGCGGAGATATTACCTAACTGAAGATGGCGGTATGTATGCATGTCATTCATGTCATTTTTTGCTAGTAGCAAGGCAAAAAAAGAATAAAAATTAAGACTGAATTAACAATAACATACCTTAGAGGGTAAATCCTCTTCAGTTTTTCCTTAGTCATATACAGTGTCAAGACCTGAAGAACTGCAACTGCAGCACTGGACTATAATACAAGGCTAGAAAACAAAAAAAAAGTGTACTCACCTTCCCGCCATTCTGACAGTGCGGGGTTCTGCTGCAAAGCACTTCCTGGAATTTGTCTTGTTTAGAGATGAATGGACCAAAGCTGGTGCCTTAAGAAGTTAAACACAGCCCTAATGAGTCCTGGAAAACATGGATACAGCCTATGGGTTGCATCCAACTTCTTTAGCCACTGGTAATCAAATGCTGCACTCTCAGGTTTGAAAGAATCCAAGCTTGCTCAAGGTTCCCTCAACTCTTCTCGATACAAGCCAATGCCTTCTTTTTTTCTAAGTTTGTAAAGTTTTTTGTCACTTGATTCAACAGGCAAACAGTTGAATTTTGGAATTAATGCCAATTCTATGTGCAGCAAATCCAAACCGGACTTCTATCTTTTGCCAAAACCATCTGACTTTCTTAAGTATATGACTTTCCTCAGTACAAGCAGCAGCAAGGTACAAGCTATACATTACCCCTTTCCTCATAAAAACAGCACAACATTGCTTACACAGCACGTTGCCCCTTTTATTAGCTTCTTACAGTGACTCTTAGTTGGAACCATAAATAATGGTGAGCCTCACACACATGTCTACCCTTATACCCGCAGCCTATACTATACACATATAGGATGTCACTCCTCATACCAGCAGCCAGCTCCACATGTATAGCATGACATCTCTCACCCTCACAGCTTGTACTACACATGTATAGGATGTGACTGCTCATACCAGCAACCAATACTAAACACATAGACGTTACCTTTCATAGCGGCAGCTTGTACGACACACGAGATGTCACCCCTCATACCTGCAGCCTGTATTACACACATAGGATTGCATACGGTTGTTTAAAACGTCTTTTTATGCTAAGTCATTAAGTTTCACCTTCACTGGATCTACAACCTCTGTAAACTATTATAATGTACAACATTAAGTTTTTAGGCAGTTTTTGGCAGAAATCTACTCAAGCACAAAGCAGTCTTATGTTAACGTTTTTCTGACAGACAAGGAGAGTAGTAAATATACCAAGATTTGTCAAGCAGCGTGTGGCTTTTGATAAAAAGGGGTAAGGCCTAAGGAGAGTGGTATATACACCACATATTATGAATTACCCCCATATTGTATATGAGGTGCCCCCCCATACTTGTATCATGTGCTACACATTTAGGCCCAGAAGTGTGTAAAACAGAAAATGGTGTAAACTGCCCACAGCAGCCAATCACAGATCAGCTTTTATATTACCATAGCTAAAAGAAGATCTGTGAATGGTTGCTATGGGCAGTTTACACCAGTTTCTCTTTTACAAACTTTGTTAATCTGCGTCATAGAGCCTCACTTATCACACACAGCCCGTACACACATATAATATGAAATCCCTCACTCCTGCAGCCTACACTACACTACACCACACCACACACACATACATAACATGTCACCGCTCACACCTGCAGCCTGTACTATACATATATATAACATGTCACCCCCACACCTACAGCCTGTACTATACACATATATAACATGTCACCCCTCACACCCGCAGTCTGTACTATACATATATATAACATGTCACCCCTCACACCCGCAGCCTGTACTATACATATATATAACATGTCACCCCCACACCTACAGCCTGTACTATACACATATATAACATGTCACCCCTCACACCCGCAGTCTGTACTATACATATATATAACATGTCACCCCTCACACCCGCAGCCTGTACTATACATATATATAACATGTCACCCCTCACACCCACAGCCTGTACTATACATATATATAACATGTCACCCCTCACACCCACAGCCTGTACTATACATATATATAACATGTCACCCCTCACACCCACAGCCTGTACTATAGATATATAACATGTCACCCCTCACACCCGCAGCCTGTACTATACACATATATATAACATGTCACCCCTCACACCCACAGCCTGTACTATACACATATATATATAACATGTCACCCCTCACACCCACAGCCTGTACTATACATATATATAACATGTCACCCCTCACACCCGCAGCCTGTACTATACACATATATATATAACATGTCACCTTTCACACCCGCAGCCTGTACTATACATATATATAACATGTCACCTTTCACACCCGCAGCCTGTACTATACATATATATAACATGTCACCCCTCACACCCGCAGCCTGTACTATACATATATATAACATGTCACCCCTCACACCCGCAGCCTGTACTATACACATATATATAACATGTCACCCCTCACACCCGCAGCCTGTACTATACATATATATATAACATGTCACCCCTCACACCCACAGCCTGTACTATACATATATATATAACATGTCACCCCTCACACCCTCAGCCTGTACTATACACATATATATAACATGTCACCCCTCACACCCGCAGCCTGTACTATACATATATATATAACATGTCACCCCTCACACCCTGTACTATACAAATATATATAACATGTCACCCCTCACACCCGCAGCCTGTACTATACATATATATAACATGTCACCCCTCACACCCGCAGCCTGTACTATACATATATATAACATGTCACCCCTCACACCCGCAGCCTGTACTATACACATATATATAACATGTCACCCCTCACACCCGCAGCCTGTACTATACATATATATAACATGTCACCCCTCACACCCGCAGCCTGTACTATACATATATATAACATGTCACCCCTCACACCCGCAACCTGTACTATACATATATATAACATGTCACCCCTCACACCCGCAGCCTGTACTATACACATATATATAACATGTCACCCCTCACACCCGCAGCCTGTACTATACATATATATAACATGTCACCCCTCACACCCGCAGCCTGTACTATACATATATATAACATGTCACCCCTCACACCCGCAGCCTGTACTATACATATATATAACATGTCACCCCTCACACCCGAAGCCTGTACTATACACATATATATAACATGTCACCCCTCACACCCGCAGCCTGTACTATACATATATATAACATGTCACCCCTCACACCCGCAGCCTGTACTATACATATACATATAACATGTCGCCCCTCACACCCGCAGCCTGTACTATACACATATATAACATGTCACCCCTCACACCCGCAGCCTGTACTATACATATATATAACATGTCACCCCACACACCCGCAGCCTGTACTATACACATATAACATGTCACCCCTCACACCTACAGCCTGTACTATACATATACATATAACATGTCACCCCTCACACCCGCAGCCTGTACTATACAAATATATAACATGTCACCCCTCACACCCGCAGCCTGTACTATACACATATATAACATGTCACCCCTCACACCCGCAGCCTGTACTATACACATATATAACATGTCACCCCTCACACCCGCAGTCTGTACTATACATATATAACATGTCACCCCTCACACCTGCAGCCTGTACTACACATATATAACATGTCACCCCTCACACCCTGTACTATACACATATATATAACATGTCACCCCTCACACCCTGTACTATACACATATATAACATGTCACCCCTCACACCCGCAGCCTGTACTATACATATATATATATAACATGTCACCCCTCACACCCGCAGCCTGTACTATACATATATATATAACATGTCACCCCTCGCAGCCTGTACTACACATATATACATGTCACCCCTCACCCGCAGCCTGTACTACACATATATAACATGTCACCCCTCACACCCTGTACTATACACATATATATAACATGTCACCCCTCACATCCGCAGCCTGTACTATACATATAACATGTCACTCCTCACACCCGCAGCCTGTACTATACACATATATAACATGTCACCCCTCACACCCGCAGCCTGTACTATACATATATAACATGTCACCCCTCACACCCGCAGCCTGTACTACACATATATAACATGTCACCCCTCACACCCGCAGCCTGTACTATACACATATATATAACATGTCACCCCTCACACCCGCAGCCTGTACTATACATATATATATAACATGTCACCCCTCACACCCACAGCCTGTACTATACATATATATATAACATGTCACCCCTCACACCCTCAGCCTGTACTATACACATATATATAACATGTCACCCCTCACACCCGCAGCCTGTACTATACATATATATATAACATGTCACCCCTCACACCCTGTACTATACAAATATATATAACATGTCACCCCTCACACCCGCAGCCTGTACTATACATATATATAACATGTCACCCCTCACACCCGCAGCCTGTACTATACATATATATAACATGTCACCCCTCACACCCGCAGCCTGTACTATACACATATATATAACATGTCACCCCTCACACCCGCAGCCTGTACTATACATATATATAACATGTCACCCCCTCACACCCGCAGCCTGTACTATACATATATATAACATGTCACCCCTCACACCCGCAACCTGTACTATACATATATATAACATGTCACCCCTCACACCCGCAGCCTGTACTATACACATATATATAACATGTCACCCCTCACACCCGCAGCCTGTACTATACATATATATAACATGTCACCCCTCACACCCGCAGCCTGTACTATACATATATATAACATGTCACCCCTCACACCCGCAGCCTGTACTATACATATATATAACATGTCACCCCTCACACCCGAAGCCTGTACTATACACATATATATAACATGTCACCCCTCACACCCGCAGCCTGTACTATACATATATATAACATGTCACCCCTCACACCCGCAGCCTGTACTATACATATACATATAACATGTCGCCCCTCACACCCGCAGCCTGTACTATACACATATATAACATGTCACCCCTCACACCCGCAGCCTGTACTATACATATATATAACATGTCACCCCACACACCCGCAGCCTGTACTATACACATATAACATGTCACCCCTCACACCTACAGCCTGTACTATACATATACATATAACATGTCACCCCTCACACCCGCAGCCTGTACTATACAAATATATAACATGTCACCCCTCACACCCGCAGCCTGTACTATACACATATATAACATGTCACCCCTCACACCCGCAGCCTGTACTATACACATATATAACATGTCACCCCTCACACCCGCAGTCTGTACTATACATATATAACATGTCACCCCTCACACCTGCAGCCTGTACTACACATATATAACATGTCACCCCTCACACCCTGTACTATACACATATATATAACATGTCACCCCTCACACCCTGTACTATACACATATATAACATGTCACCCCTCACACCCGCAGCCTGTACTATACATATATATATATAACATGTCACCCCTCACACCCGCAGCCTGTACTATACATATATATATAACATGTCACCCCTCGCAGCCTGTACTACACATATATACATGTCACCCCTCACCCGCAGCCTGTACTACACATATATAACATGTCACCCCTCACACCCTGTACTATACACATATATATAACATGTCACCCCTCACATCCGCAGCCTGTACTATACATATAACATGTCACTCCTCACACCCGCAGCCTGTACTATACACATATATAACATGTCACCCCTCACACCCGCAGCCTGTACTATACATATATAACATGTCACCCCTCACACCCGCAGCCTGTACTACACATATATAACATGTCACCCCTCACACCCGCAGCCTGTACTATACACATATATATAACATGTCACCCCTCACACCCGCAGCCTGTACTATACATATATATAACATGTCACCCCTCACACCCGCAGCCTGTACTATACATATAACGTGTCACCCATCACACCCGCAGCCTGTACTATACACATATATAACATGTCACCCCTCACACCCGCAGCCTGTACTATACATATATATAACATGTCACCCCTCACACCCGCAGCTTGTACTATACATATATATAACATGTCAGCCCTCACACCCGCAGCCTGTACTATACATATACATATAACATGTCACCCCTCACACCCGCAGCCTGTACTATACATATATATAACATGTCACCTTTCACACCCGCAGCCTGTACTATACACATATATAACACGTCACCCCTCACACCCGCAGCCTGTACTATACACATATATATAACATGTCACCCCTCACACCCACAGCCTGTACTATACATATATATAACATGTCACCCCTCACACCCGCAGCCTGTACTACACATATATATAACATGTCACCCCTCACACCCGCAGCCTGTACTATACATATATATATATAACATGTCACCCCTCACACCCGCAGCCTGTACTATACATATACATATAACATGTCACCCCTCACACCCGCAGCCTGTACTATACATATATATAACATGTCACCCCTCACACCCGCAGCCTGTACTATACATATAACATGTCACTCCTCACACCCGCAGCCTGTACTATACACATATATAACATGTCACCCCTCACACCCGCAGCCTGTACTATACATATATAACATGTCACCCCTCACACCCGCAGCCTGTACTACACATATATAACATGTCACCCCTCACACCCGCAGCCTGTACTATACACATATATATAACATGTCACCCCTCACACCCGCAGCCTGTACTACACATATATATAACATGTCACCCCTCACACCCACAGCCTGTACTATACATATATATAACATGTCACCCCTCACACCTGCAGCCTGTACTATACATATATATAACATGTCACCCCTCACACCCACAGCCTGTACTATACATATATATAACATGTCACACCTCACACCCGCAGCCTGTACTATACACATATATATATAACATGTCACCGCTCACACCCGCAGCCTGTACTATACATATATATATAACATGTCACCCCTCACACCCGCAGCCTGTACTATACATATATATAACATGTCACCTTTCACACCCGCAGCCTGTACTATACACATATATATAACATGTCACCCCTCACACCCACAGCCTGTACTATACACATATATATAACATGTCACCCCTCACACCCGCAGCCTGTACTATACACATATATATAACATGTCACCCCTCACACCCACAGCCTGTACTATACACATATATATAACATGTCACCCCTCACACCCACAGCCTGTACTATACATATATATAACATGTCACACCTCACACCCGCAGCCTGTACTATACATATATATAACATGTCACCCCTCACACCCGCAGCCTGTACTATACATATATATAACATGTCACCTTTCACACCCGCAGCCTGTACTATACATATATATAACATGTCACCTTTCACACCCGCAGGCTGTACTATACATATATATAACATGTCACCCCTCACACCCGCAGCCTGTACTATACATATATATAACATGTCACCTTTCACACCCGCAGCCTGTACTATACATATATATAACATGTCACCCCTCACACCCGCAGCCTGTACTATACATATATATAACATGTCACCCCTCACACCCGCAGCCTGTACTATACACATATATATAACATGTCACCCATCACACCCGCAGCCTGTACTATAGATATATATAACATGTCACCTTTCACACCCGCAGCCTGTACTATACACATATATAACATGTCACCCCTCACACCCGCAGCCTGTACTATACACATATATATAACATGTCACCCCTCACACCCGCAGCCTGTACTATACACATATATAACATGTCACCCCTCACACCCGCAGCCTGTACTATACACATATATATAACATGTCACCCCTCACACCCGCAGCCTGTACTACACATATATATAACATGTCACCCCTCACACCCGCAGCCTGTACTATACATATATAACATGTCACCCCTCACACCCGCAGCCTGTACTATACACATATATATAACATGTCACCCATCACACCCGCAGCCTGTACTACACATATATATAACATGTCACCCATCACACCCGCAGCCTGTACTACACATATATATAACATGTCACCCCTCACACCCGCAGCCTGTACTATACATATATATAACATGTCACCCCTCACACCCGCAGCCTGTACTATACATATATATAACATGTCACCCCTCACACCCGCAGCCTGTACTATACATATATATAACATGTCACCCCTCACACCCGCAGCCTGTACTATACACATATATATATAACATGTCACCCCTCACACCCGCAGCCTGTACTATACATATATAACATGTCACCCCTCACACCCGCAGCCTGTACTATACATATATATAACATGTCACCCCTCACACCCACAGCCTGTACTATAGATATATAACATGTCACCCCTCACACCCGCAGCTTGTACTATACATATATATAACATGTCACCCCTCACACCCGCAGCCTGTACTATACACATATATATATAACATGTCACCCCTCACACCCGCAGCCTGTACTATACACATATATAACATGTCACCCCTCACACCCACAGCCTGTACTATACATATATATAACATGTCACCCCTCACACCCGCAGCCTGTACTATACATATATATAACATGTCACCCCTCACACCCGCAGCCTGTACTATACACATATATATATAACATGTCACCCCTCACACCCGCAGCCTGTACTATACACATATATAACATGTCACCCCTCACACCCACAGCCTGTACTATACATATATATAACATGTCACCCCTCACACCCGCAGCCTGTACTATACATATATATAACATGTCACCCCTCACACCCGCAGCCTGTACTATACACATATATATATAACATGTCACCCCTCACACCCTGTACTATACACATATATATATAACATGTCACCCCCACACCTACAGCCTGTACTATACATATATATAACATGTCACCCCTCACACCCGTAGCCTGTACTATACACATATAACATGTCACCCCTCACACCCGCAGCCTGTACTATACATATATATAACATGTCACCCCTCACACCCGCAGCCTGTACTATACATATATATAACATGTCACCCCTCACACCCGCAGCCTGTACTATACACATATATAACATGTCACCCCTCACACCCGCAGCCTGTACTATACACATATATATATAACATGTCACCCCTCACACCCGCAGCCTGTACTATACATATATATAACATGTCACCCCTCACACCCGCAGCCTGTACTATACATATATATATATAACATGTCACCCCTCACACCCTGTACTATACACATATATATATATAACATGTCACCCCTCACACCCACAGCCTGTACTATACACATATATATAACATGTCACCCCTCACACCCGCAGCCTGTACTATACACATATATATAACATGTCACCCCTCACACCCGCAGCCTGTACTATACATATATATAACATGTCACCCCTCACACCCGCAGCCTGTACTATACATATACATATAACATGTCACCCCTCACACCCGCAGCCTGTACTATACACATATATAACATGTCACCCCTCACACCCGCAGCCTGTACTATACATATATATAACATGTCACCCCTCACACCCTGTACTATACATATATACATGTCACCCCTCACACCCACAGCCTGTACTATACACATATAACATGTCACCCCTCACAACCGCAGCCTGTACTATACATATATATAACATGTCACCCCTCACACCCGCAGCCTGTACTATACACATATATAACATGTCACCCCTCACACCCGCAGCCTGTACTATACATATATATAACATGTCACCCCTCACACCCGCAGCCTGTACTATACACATATATATATAACATGTCACCCCTCACACCCGCAGCCTGTACTATACATATATATAACATGTCACCCCTCACACCCTGTACTATACATATATACATGTCACCCCTCACACCCACAGCCTGTACTATACACATATAACATGTCACCCCTCACAACCGCAGCCTGTACTATACACATATATAACATGTCACCCCTCACACCCGCAGCCTGTACTATACACATATATAACATGTCACCCCTCACACCCGCAGCCTGTACTATACACATATATAACATGTCACCCCTCACACCCGCAGCCTGTACTACACACAACTCCCCCAGTCCTCCGTCACACGACGTGTACGGCGCGTCGGTGAGGTGGGGGAACGTCTCCATGGCGACGCTGTGTGCCGGGTGACGTCATGAGGGGGCGGCTCCCCACGGCGTGGGCGTCCCGCGGGTGTAATGCGAGCGGGGGGGAGAGGAGGAGGAGAAGGAGGAGAGCCCGGGGCCCGAGCGGGAGGTGGAGACGATCCTCACACCGGAGCCAGGCACCGAGCGGAGAGCAGCAGCAGCCGCCAGCGGGACACAGCCATGAAGACCCCGGCCGCCGAGCCAGGTAAGAGCCACCACCACAACAACAAGTCCCACAACTCCGGCAAGTGTGAGCGCCGGCCACATGGCGCCCGCACCGCGCACTTGTTGCTGCTGCACAACTTTGTCCCGTGCGCCCGGCGGATAGTGTGCGGATAGTGTGCGGATAGTGTGCGGGCATTGTGCGGACAGTGTGCGGGCTGGGATTGCTGACACTTTCGCGGACTTGTAGCTGAGTGTACGTGTATGCTGCGGCGTGTTATCCCGTCTCGCGTGTGTGTTGTGCTGGTATCTGTGGTGTCAGTGTGTGCTGCACTATGGATTTATTAGTGTCACACTAGCATCGCCCGGGGTCAGAGCACTTGTGATTGTATCAATGAGATCCTGGATGTTGCGCGGTTCTCACTTCGGGGAGAAGTTGTCCGTCTCGTTCTGCAGCCACCGGAGCTGTCACTATGTGAGGGGGATACTTAACACCGGGGGGTTCAGTCGGTTTCTAGCCCCCCCTCCTCCTTCCCCGGGCGGATACATTGTATCCGAGCTCAACGGTCCAAATGGAACTTTTTTGTTTCCTCCTCCACAACGTGCTGTTATAAGGTGGCTCCGGTAGTGCAGGGGTTACAGCCGCGCGACTGCGCTAAACTTTGTCCAGAAGCTGCTAATGGCCATTTACTTTCCATGAGCTAAGCCTGCTCCATGGGTTAACCCCTCACCTGCCGGCAGCCTGCCTCTCCTGCTGTCAGGGCATGCTGGGAGTTGTAGTTTTTCATCCCCCCCCCCCCCCCCCCATAGGTTGTCAGATCTGTGTGGAGCAGATGGGCATACACTGTTGGTTCTCACTGTAGTCACTGTCTGGGATTGTTATTTGTGTCAGGGCTTTGATCCTTGTGTGTATGATGGCTGCTCCAGGAGGCCTGTGGCTAGTCTCAACAGTGGGCTTGTGTTGGGATAGCTACTTGTCACCTCACTTGGCCCCATTGGCCATAGATTTGTATTTATTTTTATTTACTTTGTTACAGAAGGAAATGCTTTACATTTTCCAGTTTTCTGGACATTGTAACATATAATATTTTTTAAAAAAATTAGAATTTGAAACAGCTCTTTAATTACAGCTTATCCGTAAGTAGGAAAATACTCGATCAAATCCCACGTGAACCCCATTTACCCACTGACTTTCCAGTCCCCTTTAGTTTCTTAGCACCATTCCATTTCGACCTCAACCAAACTCTTTCCAGGTGTCTATCTCCTCAGGACACAAGCTGTCACTTCCAGTGTCCAATCTCCCTCCTTTTTTTTTCCCCTTTTGTAATATTGTTTAGTATCCTCTCTCCCTTTTTATTTGGCGCCACCTTAAACCCACCCCCCTCCCCGGGTAGCCTGATTGTCTGTCTTTTGGAATTTGAAGCCGCCCCCCCCCCCCCTTTCTCCTCTTCTTCTTCTTCACCCTCCTCTCTTCTCTTCCTAAACTCTACTCTGCTTCTGTTCAGACTTGTCCCTATAATTGAGGCTCCCGGACCCGTTCGCATCTTTTTTTTTTTTCCGCTTTCTTTTAACCTGAGCCAAGTCCATATGACTAATACAATTAAACGGGGTCCTAGACTTTTAAGTCACGTCCTAAAAGAATTTATTGTTTCCCGTAACGGTGTTGGTTTAACGTTGTTATGTCAAGTAGATAACGTCCTACTGTTAAGGACTGAAATAAATATATATAATTTTTTAACATTAAAACATTAAAGCTCCCATTATCGCATCCCCCCCATACCTTGTCAGTCATATAACTGGCAGATTTTTTTTTTATTTCTTTACCTTTTTATGATTTTGCACTAAACCTTTTGAGATTGCATCGTTCTCTGGCGGCATGGAAAGAGTTAAGACCTTGCGTTAACTTGCAGGCCCAGACAGATGGAAATTCCTTGTAAACTTTCCACTGTTTAAATGTATAAATGTGAGTGTGTGTGTGTGTGCGCCGTTCCTGCAGTCTGTGTCTTTAAAGCTGTCCTGGAATCGGAGTGATGTAATGTTGGTTTTTTGAAACAGAGATTGAATTCCAGCCTTTTAGCTTTTGGCTCAAGGGATTAGAGAGAGGGTGGTGTGGTTTGGGATGGGGAAGAGGGAGGGAAAGGGAGAGGGGGGGAGGTTGGTGCATTTAAAGAGATAGCCGCACCAATACTGCTTCCAGGAACACTGTGCTAACTTGTGCTGTGGAGGAGTTTTTTATTTTTTTATTTATTTTTTGCTTCTTTCCTTCCTCATCTGGGAAGTCACGGGGACATTGGTTAAAGAGTTGTCTTGTGTTATTATGGGACACAATGTGGAAGGAGATTGGGGGGGGGGGTAGTGGTGCCTGTCAGACTGTGTGAGACAAAAGGCAGTATAGAGTAAGGGGCCTGTTTGTATGCTTTAGATATGCAGATTGTACAGAAGGTGAAGAGGGCTCTCACAATTGTAAATTCCCTTTTTTTTTATGTCCATTTTACTACCAGCATCATCTCCCCTCCGCCCCTTATATAAACACCAAAAAGGTGTGCTTGTGATAACAGAGCCATTACCTGGATTGTATGCTTATAAGCGTGCACAAGTCACCCCACTGCCCTCCCAGGGCAACAAAACATCCACCCTATTCACAATGGGAGCCGCTCGTGCATAATAAAGGGGCAGTGTGTATATAGAATACATGGTAGATGCAGTTCTGTGGGGAGGAGGGCTCTTTAAATAAGTTTTGGGGAGGGGGAAAAAGAAAATCCCTTGTAGTTAGAAAGTGGAAGTTCATGATTGCAGATGGAAGGCGTATTTCCAGCTTATCAGTTGCGTGACTTGCGTGCCGCCTCGGTGATAGGGGTTGTGTATCTGTGGAGAGTCCACTCACCCTGCAAGATAAACATGTGCGATATACGTAACACTGAGTAAAGGCGGATGGTACGCTGTTAAAAAAAAAAAAAATATATATATATATATATATATATAGAACACTTGCTTTGCCATTGTTGAAAGGAAGTAATCCCTTTAAGGCAGGGATGGGGGGAACCTTTGGCCCTCCAGCTGTTGCAAAACTACAATTCCCATCATGCCTGGACAGCCGAAGCTTTAGCTTCGGCTGTCCAGGCATGATGGGAATTGCAGTTTTGCAATAGCTGGAGGGCCAACGGTTCCCCCCCATCCCTGCTTTAAGGCTTTGAAACTTTGTTGTATGCATTAACACAAGTACAACTGGTTCCATGTTACATGTGGATTTCTCTTGGGTCATCATCAACATCCTTCCGATGTTCTGAGTTTGCACCCACCTTCCCTGCAAAGCCGTTCTTTTTTTTATGGGTACAGTGTATTACAAAGCCTCTAATATTTATAATACCCCCCCCCCCCCCCAAATGTATGACTCCATTATGGTGCCATATTACTGAGGTACTGTCCAAGTTGACTGCTTGTACAGTATATTACGGCGGAAGTATATGGCGGCACATGGAGTGACTGTAATATGGAAGCGTTAGTACTGTAGCGGCAGTTTTGCTTGTATAAGTAACCAGTAAGATTTGCCATTCAGGACCTTAGGAAAGCAGGGTCCTAGTAAGGGCACATTATTGAAACAGCTGGGGCTATTAGGAATTGAATGAGACTTCTCTGGTTGTTTTTATATGAAAGTGAAGCGGCCCAATGTCCTATGCTGTAAAAGCACGTATATAGTGTGCACTATTCTTTATAGTGTAATATAAAAGTTGGGCTAAGTTGCACTGTATTCGACAAGTGTCCCTTTGCTGCCAGTGTAATCTGCTTGTTCCTGTATACTGTGTATAATACAGGAGCTTGTTCTGTATTCATGCCTGATGTGTGGACCAGGAACCAGAAGGAGACTTCTTTTTATTGACCATCAGAGTCGTCCCCGGTGAGGCTAAGCCTGCCACCCTGGTTAGAAGTTCTGTCTCTGTACTCGCTGGTGGGTTGAGTTTGCCCAGGTGACAGCGGTAGAATCTGCTTTGGATTGTGTTGTGCGTCCTCTTCAGCAGTCACGCTCCGTGTGGAGGAGAGCCGCGTGGGATCCATGTTGTGTGCCCCCACAGCTCAGGCTGTGATGTGGAGGGGGTGATCGTATGTGGGAGAGAGGAGTCTTGGAACGGGTCTAGCGAAGAGGGATGGGGGCTTTCACGTTGCAGGCTTGTCACATGGGAACACCTCTCGTTCTGTTTCTGTTGCTGTAACAGATATATTTTTCTGTCTCCATGAATGTGTCGCTTAAAGGGGAAATCCAGGTAAACCGATCTTCAGAGGGGTAATGGATACACGTGAGACGACCACATTGGTGACGCTGATTTATGGAACCCGAGGGCTTAGAGACGTGTTACTTAAAAAAAAAAAAAAAAAATCAGTTCAGTGTCTCTGACTCTACATTCTGTAACTATTTCTATAGGGATTATCATTCATATTGTCTGTTCCTTTTCCAATGGCAAAAATATTGGATTACATATCAGTATGGGGTCTCATTGTCCTGTGCATAGTTAGAACGAAACCTTTAATCCATCTAGATCAGGGATGGGAAACCTTCGGCCCTCCCAGCTGTTGCAAAACTACAATTCCCATAAAGCTTTGGCTGTCCAGGCATGATGGGAATTGTAGTTTTGCAACAGCTGGAAGGCTGGAGGTTCCCCATCCCTGGTCTAGATAATCCCTTCTTAGAATTAAGTGGACTGTTCTATTAAATAGTGCTATCACCTCTGTCATCCATATGACCTAACTGGCCAACTTCTAAGTAGCCTTTCATATGGTGGAAAGTCAGGTATTTGTTCAACTTCAAGATCCGATCTCTCCATCTCCAGAGATAAGGGCACTATGTGTGTTTTGAGGCACTTGCCTATTAAAACCAAGGAGGATTAGTGAAGCCAATCATATACGAAGGAGGATAATCGTGGTCAAATACTATTTTCTGAACATAAGGTCCTTCTACACGGGCTGATTATCGGCAACAGGCATTCCTAGAAAAGTTAATTCGGCTATAACTGGTCTGTCTAATGGTCCGTTTACACAATAATTTGCCCAATCGAACGTTTACCGATTTTGAAGCAACTAGTTGGTTTTTAGAACAATTGGCGTTTAGACCAATAAATTGTTAGAAAAATCGCTAGAAAAAATTGTTAAGATCGCTCAAGCCCATCTCACACGCAGGGTGAATCTTTGAAAGACTGTTTTCACAAAGCGATCTTCTAATTTTTAGCGAACGACCAACGACGATTTGAGAACATGTTGAAAGATCATAATGAACGATTTCTTGCTCGTCGTTTGATCATTCGCTGTGTTTATACGAGCCGATTATGCGAAAATTTGAACGATAATCGCTCTATGTAAACGCACCATAAGTGTCTAAGATCAGCCGAACAGCTGAAATCCGCCCGCTCATCAGCTGATCGCTTCATTTGTGGAGGCGATAAAATTTAACATTTATCGATCACACTTCTCCCCATGTAAATAGGGGATGTGCGGCAGATAGCAATGTATTAAGTTGGCCCCACGAACAATGCAGTTATTGTTTGTGCAGCCTGAGTGCGCCATTAATTGTGCCTTGTAAAGGCATTGCAAGTGAGCGCCGATCTTGCTTGTTCAGTTGGCCGAAGATCGTTAAAGTTAATGTACCACCAGGCCCAGGCTGAAGCACTGGAGGCGGGCCAACCCACCCTTAGTGGGAAGAAACTCCAGCCCCTCCATGATGTGACTCCATTACAATCAATGGAACCCTATCATAGAGGGGCGGGGGTTTCCTCCTACTAAGGGTGGGTCGGCCCGCCTCCAGTGCTTCAGCCTGGGCCTGGTGGTACATTCACTTTAAGGGTAAAAGGATCCTAAGGGGGCGTTTATATGTTCTACGGAATGTGCTAGGAATGAAGTTTGGAGCTCCGAAACAATTTAAATCGTTCCGCTACTGTACTGATACAGGCACGAAAGCTGTTCAGCACATTAGCGCAGAGATTTAAACTGTTTCGCTGCTACCTGCTTCATAATGATGATGCAGGGAGTTGCGCATTCTTCTCTGTAGCACGTCTTCCCGCACACGGACCATAATCACGGAAAGTGTGAATACCCCCCAAAAAATCGTCATTTGGTTCAAACTTAAGCGATAATTTTTCCCTGTATATGCGGGCGATGATCAAATGACCGACGACAATTCCTTCGTATGTCGTTGATCGCATCTTTTGAGGGGACTATAAAATCGTTGTTTATCGTTTGCTAATCTTTCGCTGTATGTACACTCGTTTGTAATTACGATTGTTCATACACTAGAGCACGTGAACAATTGTAATTACAATCATAACTAACGACTACCATTCCATTTATTATTGTAAACGGTTTCAGGTCGCTCATTTGCAGTCGTTAATTGGTGGAAACTAAAAATCGCTTTGTCCAATAGGACCCTAAGACTCTGATCTTCTTATGTTATCAAGTCGGATAAAATCTTATGTGAATTTCTGCAGCAGAAATTTGAGGCTTCAGATTTGCGCGAGGACCAGCCCCATTGTTCTGGAAAATAGACATTTTCTTTAGCGTATGAACGGGTTATGCAAACCCACTCACGTGCCAGGGTTCTGAAATCTGTGTCCTATCGGAGACATGTGAACAGGGCCTAACTTTGCCGCATAAAATGGAATTCAGAAATGTTGTAAATTGCGGTGCGTCACCCTCTCAGTCTTGTCTATTTGTGTTCAGGGTCTGAATTCCCGGTTTGCCTCGCAAAACACGTGGCTTATTGCAGTCGCTGAAATCCTATTTATACAATGGTAATTAAATCATATTCAGACAGCAGGCCTGAAGTGTTCCTATCCCTACATGGCGTACAACCGGCCTGTCTGTCTCCACGGCTGCCATGTATATATGTCAGGCAGGTTATCGCCTCAATATTACAGTGTGCCCAAAGTGGATCCAAGAGATTGTTTGGGAGCCAGGCCCTTCATTACAAAACAAAATATTTTTAGGTTTCATGTTATACAGATAATCCTGAGGAATTTTTGAGGAAGTTTCTAGAGTGGAATCAGAAAGTCTTGATATCGCTAGGTATGAAATTTGTTATAACTTACAGGGATCCTATGCAGCTTTTTCTTTAGTCCTCTTGAGTTTATAGGGAAATTCAAAGGTCTTTGTCTATCTCCTGTTTGCGTCATGCCCCTTTAAACACATGGGGATAAGAGGAAAGCAGGAATGTAAAGAACGGGAGATAATATTGGAATTTGTACCTGGGTACTGTAATTCTGAACTGTAACTTTTACAGGTCAGTGCACTTGTGTGGTGTACAGGCTGACGTACGTGCAGACATCTGTTTGAACATCCAAACCTGTGTTGTGATTTTGTTTTTGAGTACTTTTTTTTTTTTGTGTGTGTGTAAGACTTGTAAGGGGTGTAGTTAAACATAGAAGTATCACTAAAGGGATTGGGGTGCATTCACACCTGAGCCCATGAGTTAAGTCTTTTTGGCTATGGGGCTGCCTATATCAGCGAGATCAGCACTCGTTTGCAGTGCCTCTAGAAGGCACAATTATTAATCACGCTGCAGGGCCCCACAAACAATCACTGTGTTGTTTGTGTGGCCATTTAAATATATTGCTGTTGACCACACAGGAATATGTTTTAGCGCCACAGGAAAAGATGTGATCAGCGTTTTCCTGCTCCTCAGCTGATCACTGACACTTTTTTTACACTGTCCCATTATCAGCCAAAGGAGCATTTCTAACAACGCTCCTTGCCAATATTTGTCTGATGTGAAATGCCTGACACCTTATACTAAAATTGGCCTAATCTGTGTATTGGGGCTAACAACTCCACCGATAAATGATCATAAGGATTGGGTGTGATGGTTTTTCAACTCTGTTATGCCTGCGGTAGCCGCCCCCCAAACACCCCCCCCCCCCCCCAATAGGGAACACATGAACATTTGGCCGTGTCGAACATTCTTGTGTATGGGCCCGCCAAGGGAGAGAGTAATTTAATAATATATAGAGACACCTTTAGGTGATCCAAAACAATATTCATTGATAAACACATGGGATCTTCTTAAAGATTTTGCATTGGTGCAAGTAGCATCAGGTAAACCTCGTAAGTACAATGGCATGAAGAAGAGGCTTTCTGTGGACAGTTGCGTTCATCTCTCATGTTTGTCCCCCTCCAGCAGTTAGCGCAGCATATTCTGCTCTTATTGGCATATGGTAATTTCCTGATGCTAATGAATTCTGCTCATGTTCCTTCGCTCCATGTAGAGGACTATTGTAAACTGTGTCTGTTTTGCCTCTTATTAACCATAATTGGAGTGCATTCCACATGTATGTTCTTCCATATACACAGCGAATTGAATTCTTGGAATCTAAAGCATTTGACTCGCTCTTGATCAATGCACCTGGTCTTGTCATGGTCACAGGAATGGCAAATAAGCTTCCTTTTCCTTAAGTGCTAGTACACACGCACAGGTTGCAACTTTTTGGGTATGTATAGTAAGGTCAACCATGAGTTTGGAGTCCTGTTTAGGCCGGCCTGTGGCATAAGCCTGCTGAATATGTAAATGTTTGCTTTTGGTGTATAATGTGTCTGTTGATAACATTGTTTTTAAGCATATAGGCCCTATTCCACGGAACGATTATCGTCCGTATTCGGCCAATATCGGACGATAATTGTCCCGTGGAATAGAGTGCAACGATCAGCCGACATCGTTCATGTCGGCTGATCGTTGCAATCGCTTGTTTTTCAACATGTTCAACAACGATCTGATACAGCAACGATCCGCTGCCGTCGCTCCGTTGAATAGGAGCATCGGCAGCAGACGCTGTTGTATCCTATGGGCTGCCCAGACGATCAGCGATCATCCGGGCAGCCACCCCGCATTCACTCGCTCGCTGCTATTCTACGCGGCAGCAGCGAGCAGGGAATGAGGAGCAAACGAGCGCTGAGAGCGCTCGTTTGCTTCTCTAGACGACCCATGAAATAGGGGCTTATGTTTCGTTGTAAATCGTGGTTGGATTGCTCGAGTGAGCTTGGTTTTGAAGATCTGCAATGAAGGCGAGGGGTGGAAGCACAGGTTTTTGTCATGTTAAATAGTATTTAGAGGACTTGCCGAACTGTTTGGGTTTTACAGCGTTCTTTGAATGCTTGGTGTTTGACTCCAGGCGACAGAAGAAGTTTGATTCCATACTAAGGCTGCCAGGAAAACATGGATACAGCCTATGGCCGAAACCATCTTTTCCAGCCACTGAAAGTCAAATGCCAAGAATTCTGGTTTGGCCAACGTTGCCGAACATGAACAGTTCGGCAAGTCCGCTCAACATTATTGGTAAACAGTCCATCCCTCAGTACAAAACTGTTTTGTTTTACCAGTCATTGATCTCCAGTTAACTTGCCCATTGGTGGTGGTTGTCGTCCATGGTTGACATGAATTTTCTCTTGGGTTTTACCGTAGACTTAAGACGCCCAGTTGGCTATTTTCAGTCTGGTGACTGTAGCAGTCAGCCCAAAAGTTAGGTGACGGGTACATTTTTAGACTGGTATCTAAGACCTCTTACCAGATGTATGACCAAGATTGGAGATGGAATCTTTATCTAGAAAAATGATGTTTATGGAAACCTGTCGCGTCATGGAAATCCACCACTTGTGCAAGTCGTTTGGTCTCCTTAAAAAACACCTTTTAGAGCTCCCCGAATCGTCACCTCCCAGTAAAGTACTCTACTGCCAGCCCATGCACTTAAGGGTATGTTCTGAATTGAAGGGTTTGGAAAACAGGGCAAGAGTTTTAGGGCAAGTTCAAGAGCTAAGTGGAGAAGTAGAAGTTTCTTAATAGACTGTAAACTAGCTGTGCCATGTACAGAACACCTCTTGTCCATCTCCTTGGAGGTAGGTCGTGTCCCCTTGATCTACATCCCAGACATTATGGTGTAAAAGTCCTAATGACTAAATCTCCCTTCATCTTCGTGGGGGAGTGACCCTTCCCTGGGAGGATAATTACATTGACAAGTTGTTTTCTTGTTTACATTCTTGCCTGCTGTTCACATCTTTTCCTTTGACGCCCTCCCAGCATGAAACAAATGGGGCGGCTTCACTTCATGCAGGGCCTGCCGGGACACGAGGTGACAAAAATGCACCATTCTTTCCCGGTTTGTGGATTGTTTTGAGACATTGACCTTAGACTGCAGATCTTTCGAGCCAGACATGTTTTTTATTCTCCAAGAAACTTTTTTCTTTTTATAGTTTGTGCTTGTGTGTTAGGCTCCTAATGTGTTTGCATTGCTGAGCCCTCTGCCGTCTTCTCTGCTGACACCCGTCCCGCATCCCTCCTCCGCATTTATGCCCTGCCTGCCTGCACATGCCATGCTGCTCCCGAATTACCTCATATCTCTGCCCATTTGGGTTTGTTTGGTATGTTTACACGCTACTCAAACACGACTTGATCAGGTTTGCATTCTAATCATGCGATCTACCTTTAACGCAGTCAGTGCCAAGGTGGCTGACTAACTGGCTCTGTATGCTTTACTCTTGCACACACTTGCTTTGGGTTATTCCCCTCGGAGCACAAAGGCGACCTACTGGGAATCCCTGACTGAAATAGATGTGCTGTTGAGATTTCTGGCTGTTGACATCCAAAAGTACATCACCCCAGACTTAACCTGTGTGCTGCTGAGCTGTACCTGGCTGGCAGAGGAAGAGTTAATGGCCCATTGCAGGTAATACACCCACACACAAGCCTCCGGCAGCCAGCTCCTGCCTTCTTTAAGTTAACCAGGGATGACAAGCCAAGCTTTGTTCAAGGATTGTCACACCCTAGGGTGGGTTTTGGGGCAATCGGCCAGGAAGAGGGGGTTGGTGAGTGGCTTTAAGGTGACGTGGTCCTTAACAAAGCATTATTTGTTTGGGGTCCAAAACAAGGGAGGAAAAAGTCTGGTAGTGTTGCGTTATCTTGCCCGTTTTATTTGTAGTGTTTGCCATACACTTTTTTTTTTATGTGCGTTGTTGGCTCTTTCCCATAGAGGTGCCCAGTTGTGGTTTGGTTGCTCGTAAGCAGTAGGTTCCCATCAAGCACCAAACGAACATGTTTCCCTTTTGCATCTGTGGGAATCTGGTTGTAAGACCGCTGGACTGGAAGACAACCCGCGATGGACAACACATAGCTTCTCCACCTGTTGTCAGTCTACAGCCCCCGGCCTACTGGGAGTTGTAGTTTAGCAACAGCTGAAGCACCATCAAGTTGCCTACCACCATTTTCCGATTACACACCTGTTTGGACCTGTTACTACGTAGGTTTTAAAAGTTTAAGGTTGCAACTCGGCCAAGTACAGACTAGGGTCTGTTCTTGTTTACTGCTGTGACTTGGCTCTGTAAAGTGTGTGCTGTGGCTTATCAAACTTTTTGATGCCTTTCAGGGCAGTAGGTGGTGGGGAGAATGACCCATACCTTCTCAAAAGCATCTCTGTGCCAAAACACCCCCTCCTTCGCCTGGTTTAAGGTTTGTTTTCCTGTCTGGCCTTTTTTTTTTTTTTCCATGATCCCACTCGGTTCAGGTGTTTCACATCTAATCTGGGACAAGAAGCCAAAACTACCAGAAAATGTAGTTTGACATCACTGGAAATTTAATGTTTTTATTGACGTCATGCGTTTCTAAAAGAATTCTTTCATCGGTGGTTCATTGTTCCATCATCAAGAAAAAAAAAGAGCTTATGCAAAAATATAGAGTAGCAGTAGAGTTCACTTGAGCGTGTCCTAAAGGGGATGACTGCTTTTTACAATCCCTTTTTGTTAGAAGGGTCGTGTTGAGGGTAAATGCTTTTACGTCTATGGCTGGCTTAACTGTGAGTTTTTGATGATATGGATAACTGGTGTAACTAAAGTTATGCTAGTGTTTCTACAAAGAACACATTGATATGATTTGTGACCGTGTCTGTTACGAAGAGGAGAGCCATCACTCATGGTCCTTTCACATGAGAACTTCCCTCATATGTTCCCTCAGACTAGAACCCAGCTTCTTTCTTCCACTCTTTGTTCAATGAGGTTATAATTAGTGTCGAGCAAACTTCCCAAAAGTTGAAGTTTGGCAACATTTGTCTGATCCAGAGTCTATGGCTGTATCCATGTTTTCCAGGACTCCCTAGGGTGGCATGAAGCTTTTCGAGACGCTACTGTTCAGATGCAGAGCATTTGGACAAACGTTACCAAACCCGAACTTTTGTCAAGTTCACTCAACACTAGTTATAATCTACTGCTCACCTAGGGAGACTTCTAATTGGAATGAAGCAAGGAAATACCAAATTCCCAAGTGGTTGGGTTATTGGACATCTTGGTGATTCCATTGGCCTTTCTTTTAAGTCATAAATATATGGCGGGGCTATCTTCAGATGGGCAATCATTTGCTAACTTTTACCTTCAATTTGAGAATATGTTGTAGAGTAGACACAACATCTGAGCCATTAGAAGATGCCGGTAGGCAACTTTTCTTTGTGCTTTAACTATAAGTCCCGTGGAACATTAACTTTAAATGGGTACTGTCACGAAATAACTTTTTATGTGTAAAAGACAAATCAAAAATTTTTTCTTACGCCCTTCCCATTGACCGACTTGGACCCCTATGAAATGCAAGTGTATGGGGATGTCTAGTTCACATGGCCACAAAACAGACAAAGGGGAGGATGTTCTCTTGATCTGTCGTGGTCTAAACACTCGGACACCAACTAATTAAAAAAATAAAGTTGTCGTGCCTGTGACAAGTCAATTTAATTTTTTTATTTTTTTTTGGGGGGGGGGGGGAGTTCATTAGAGTTTCCTCTTAGAATATTGTCTCTGCTATATAGTCTATGCTATATACACAGTTTGTGTATAATAATGTTGGTCAAAAGTCTGCTGGCGTCCACCTGCTTTGCCGATCTTGTGTACAAGGACATTCTGGTAACAGATGTCAGGGGAAAGCAGTGTCTGGTAAGTTCGGTTTCAGTATTGCTAATACATTGTCAGTCCAGGGCAAAGGTGTCTGGCAGAAGCTTTTTTTCCTCTCTCCTTTGAAATAAACGAAGTTAAGTCACCAGGAATAGCGATCGCCTTAAAGCTTGATTTTTATGTGTACGGTTGGCATTGCTTTAGCCCTACTAGTAAAACAAATTCCAGATTGCTTTGCTGGTACTTTGACTGTTGGCACTATCCACACGCGGTGGCAAGGCCTCAGCCTTTAAAGGAGACATGGCATATCCACAAGAATGAACCTATTTCTAGAATGAGGTCTCCCCAGCACCCGTGGCCACCAGAGGTGGTTGGGAAGCAATGCAGTTAGAGTCAATGGGAGTTATGTAACTGTACAAAAAAAAAAAATCAACCACTTCTGGTAGCTGCAAGCGGGCTGGACAGGGACAAGGATGGCGCCCTCATATTTGGGTCATTTTATATATTCTGTGATCGCCACAACGTTCTAGATGAGAATAAAGCTTATTTGGCCAAAAGCTTGTTGATTCCCCCATCCACATGTGTGCTCGATTTTTGATCAAGTATGCATGTGTTCTTAAAGGGAATTAAGCCACTGCCCGACCCCTGCTTGTGGCTTATGTTAAGATCAAATGGTTCGGCTATTGAATGTTCTAATGTATATGGTCACGTTAACAATAGACATTCGTCTAGGTTATCTGGTCCGTTCTCTTGGTTTATTGTACCGCTCTGAATGCTACCTCCCTATTGCAGCAACATCAGTGACATGTTGACGATGCTTATTACTTGTCCTATGCTATTTTCCCCCCCTCCTTCCTTTTGTCTGTATATTCACACAACACCCCCCCCCCCCTTTTGGTTTTCTCGACCTTGATGGTGATAGTGGTGAGGTCATAGCGCTCACACATTTGGCTTAGCATTTTCAGAAAGACATTGCGTATTGATCAGTAACTCTATCCCCCTGCCCTTGTGGTGGGTGATTACAGGGCAGTGCCAAGTGGCGCAGTGTGGTTAGTTTGTGTCTGCAGTTCTCCTCCGGGGGCTGCCTCCATGCACTAGTTTCGGGTCTTTGCTTTGACCTTGACGTGCGGAAAACCAATATCTCCCCACATTCTGTCTATTGGCTGTTTTATGCATTGAGGCAGCATGATCTCAAATTATTTCTAGCTATTTTAATGGATATTATCCAGTCCTGTTTTTTTAGTTGCCCCATTATAAACCTTGGTTTTCCCACTACTGGCATGAGGCTTTACTTGTGGGCATAATAAAAAAAAAAAATAAGAAAAAAAATCATCTTTACGTGGTCAAACTATATACGGTAATGGCCTTCTATTCAACATGGAGGCCTTGCTACCAAGACTATACCAGTACCATCTTCTGACTAGTCTTTTTGACCTTTTAGAAGTGGTGCCACTCTAGACTATAGGTGGTGTCTGGTATTGCAGCCCAGTCCCAGTGTGAGTTTGTCAAGATAAATATATTAATACCTAAACGGGCTTGGAGTGAGACATAAACATGCATCTAGTCATTTGCCACCGATCCTATACCCATGTCGTTCTGACTGTGCCATCACTTCTACTGCCTCCTGTTCTTAAGGCACCTATTGCACAGAGCGATTGTCCTTTTAAAAAAAAAAAAAATAGCTATAATGACTGAAAAATGAGCAATTATCGGCCCATGTAATAACGCACAACGATCAACAAAAAGTCGTTAATCGTTGTCTTTCAACATGTTGAAAAATTATCGTTGGTATGGAATTATCATTCGCATATCTGTTAATTTAATAAGTCTAACGATTGGTGACCTTATACAGTAAGGCAGTGTTCACACTACGTTTTTGCAATCCGTTTTTTTTTTTTTTTTTTTTTTTTTACAGATCCATTTTGAGACTTTTTTTTATAATAGATTTCAAAGGAAAAACGGACGCACACACACTTGTAAAAAGTAGTGTGAACCCAGCCTAACAACGCAAAAATTATTGTTCATAACAGCAGTCGGGGGAATGTAATGTCAGAATCGTTGCTACTAAATCGCTAGTTTTCACTATCGATCGTTATAGCGAATCTTTACACCAGAATCGCTACATGTAATGAGGCCTCAGTCCAGACACAGTCTAACGCTGGGCCGCGGTGGCAGTGATTGGTTGAGCAAGAATTTTCTATGTGCTGGGAAGGAGAACAGGAAGTGCTAAGTGGTGGGGGATCTGTGGCAGATGAGTACATGCATATTTAGGCTACGGCAACACAGAGATTATGTCCGGAAATTAAATCGGTTAACACCGTGTCATACCGTACCCTGTAGATTGTGGTAAGTTGCATCTAATGCAAGCGAATGGTGTCGCATCTGCAACCTCATAATTATAAGAAACTCAATTTCTTGAGACTCGATCAGCACAACTTTATTCACTTGTCTTAAGGCCCTATTCCACGGGCCAACAGTGAGGAGCAAACGACAGCTATCAGCGCTCGTTTGCTCCTCGATCCCTAGCGATCACCCAGACAGCCCCCACCCCGGAGCTGCCCGCGGCCCCTCCCACACTCACCCGCTCGCTGCAGGCACATGGAATAGCGGTGGCAGCGAGCGGGTGAGTGTGGGAGGGGCTGCGGGGAGCTGGGGGGGGGGCGCTGCCCAGGTGATTGCCAGATCGTCCACGCAGCCAATAGAGGATAGTGGATAGTCTATAGATAGAGGAAAGTCTGCTGCCGCCGCTCCTATTCCTTGGAGCAACGGCAGCAGATCGCTGCTATCCTGGTCGTTTTTTTTCAACATGTTTGAAAGACAAGCAACGCAATGATCAGGCTACATGAACGATGTGGGCTGATCGTTGCCTTCTATTCCACAGGACAATTATCAGCCCGATAATCGTTCCGTGGAATAGGGCCTTTAGGTGCAGCTCACCACAATGTGTATGATATAGCAATATCTGGTCACGTGTATGTTGTTGTTTTTTTAATACCCTTTAAGTTCTTAAAGTCCTTCAATTGTTCTTGAGCGCTATTCAGCTGTCTTGAGCATTTACTTTAATCGCTAAGCCCCGTTGTTGTTTACGCCATTGTCTTGTCAGCCGCTAAACCTGAGACACCTATGACACACTGCGTTTTGTACGCCTGAGGCAGAACTTTTGTGAGTCTTCATAATAAAGTGTTTTGTTGCAGAAGTAGTGCAGGCATTGAAAGTGTGCCCAGCAGATGGGCACTGTCCAAGACCAGCTCTGCAGCGAGTGGGGCCTATTTGTTTCCAGTTCAGCGTCTGGACTTTTATCTAGTGTTTGTGTCAGGCCTCATGTGACGCTTGGCAGTGACTGCCAGCAGTTGAGTGTAACGTGCATCCCCCATGGGCATCCTGGCACTGCCAGCATCCTTACAATTACTTGTTATTCTGTTTGATGTGCTGTGTCCCTGGGAGCAGCAAGGGTGTAAGGTGTGGTCATTGTAGGGATTGCCCACTCCCCCCCCCCCCCCCCCTTCTCTTTCCATTTCTGCAAAGTTAGTAATTAGTTCATTGTGTAGCGGGATGCCCACCCCTCGCTCGTGGGTGCCGTGCCGCAGCGCCGTCTTGCACACAGAGCCCCATTGAAGTCGGCTCTTAGGATACATTCAGACTGTGATGTCAGAGGCTGGTAACTTTTCCCTTTAATTAGGGAGAACAGGCCGGACTGTGTGCCTGAGTCAGACTAAGGGGGAGGGAGGCTTGTTTGGGATGGAAGAGGGGGGGGGGATTGCAAGAGGGGGGAGCATGAGCTGAGGAGCGCAGTGATTCACCAGGAGATGTGGGGGCTCATTTCTGGACGCCTGCCATGCACAGGCATGGCAGATATGAAACACGTGGCCCACCCGTGCACTTAACCCAGTCTGTGCCAGTTGGGGAGCATACCCCCCTCAGTTTACCTCTATATTCATCCTTGGAAGTGCAGCCGCGTCGCACATGTGGTTAACATCAGTCCATCGTTGCTTTCGGTCTCTGGGATCTGGCGACATTGTAAGTGTCCGAGTAAACACTAAGAGTTAAAGGTTACTGTGATGGCGTGACTGGTGTCCAGGGGTTAAGTGCCCTTGTGGAGTGGTCCAAGCCAGCTTCTCCTATCAATAGCCCCATTGTATGCAGTCACCCCCACCCCCACCATCCACCTCCTCGTTCCCCGTGAGCTGTGCTTTCTCCAGCTGGACTGGTGTGCTCAGCGCGGCCAAGTTTAAGTGGATTCTGAGGATATCAGCACCTGGACTGTTTAGAAAAAGGCTACATGGCCACTGTACGTGTTTGGTGTACAACAACTACCAGCATTGTGTTACAGTCACACCATTCGGAGGTTGGCGATTAAAGGCTTTCACCATCCTCCTGTCTTATAGTGATGAATGTCCTTGGCTTTCTAGGAATCTCTTCACTTCAGGTCAATATCCAATAATCGTATTGCTCCCTATTATCGGTCCCTATTTTATTTTGGATCCAGTGCTGACTTTCCCCGTATGTTTTGCCTAGATTGGTCCCTTGTGGCTTGTGTTGCTTGGTATACATAAACGCCAATGGAAATAGTATGTCACTTCCCATTGAATTTCATGGAGTTTAGCTATGGCGCTGCATCATTGGGTATACCAGTTCATGAGAGCTTTTGCCGATTGGCATATTGATCTATATGTGCAGCACGTTTTATTCCTTCTACGGCAAAACTTGTCGCCTATTTGTGCAACCAAATGTAAACTCAAAATATTACTGGGTGTCCACAACTAGAAAAAACATTTTTATTTATTTTTAATAAGCCATGTTCTTTCTAACCCTGTACCTTTTGATTATTGTGCCTATTTCTAAAGCTAGCCATGCATTTCTGATAGCTGTTGGCCAAGCGTGCGTACTTGGCGAGGGAGCAGGGCATTCCTAGGAACACTCATTTACCTGATAATTGGCCCATTAAAAAAACAAACAAAAAAAAAAACCGGTCAGCCAGCGAGCGCTTGTTCATTGGCTAATTGATTTTTTTTTTTTTTATTTTTTTCTCTCCATGCAACCATATAAATTCTCTGTACAGGGGGGTGAGGCCAATAATGCATTTAAATGGCACCATGAATCATTGGGCCTTGTGAAGGTTTTGGCTTCCTGTCCCTCGTTGAGCCATGAAAAAGGGGCTTAAGTTGTAGACACACCTGGTGGAAGTTTATATTCCAGTGAACAAAAGGATCAGGAAGTTAATATCCACCTTGCCTCATCCTGCGGTTGAGCAAACGTCAGTCGTATCCATGTTTTTCTAGACTCCCTAGACTTGCCGAACCTTGACAGTTTCCTCAAGTCCGCTCAACACTACTCCTTGTATGTTGGGTGTGTGGCTGTTCCTGTGGATTTGGCAAATATGTATCAAAAGGTATCTCCTCTTCACAGCATAGGGGGTAATGAGCTGATCAGTGGTAATCCAGCTGCCGGGACCCTCACTGATAACAAGAATGGCGACAAAATTCCTCAGTTGGGAATACCCTACCTATTAATGGGTATAGCCGGTTTAAGATCCTCGGCTGAATATTCCAGACCCCTTTATGATGGCACTTACTATAGAGAACAAATATTGGACTGGTTCTAGGTTACATATTTACATACAATGGTACCAGGCTCCTACAAACATACAAGACTCACACGGCTCTTCAATGGTAATCCATGTGTTAAGGCCAGAGGAAATTCCCTGCAATCTTATTTATTTTGGTATTACGAGAAAGATGGTGGCGCAGAAGGCGGGGCCTGGAACAAAACTTTGGCCCACAGGGCAGTCAGGGATACAGTCCTACAGTAGAAGGGGGTGTAATGGAGTCTTGGCACCTGTCCGGCCCAGTGCGTACAGGAAACCTAAAGAGGAAAGAGATGAAAAGGTCAGACACTAAGAGAGTTTTCACCTGGGCACAGAGCCAAACAAGCGAGAGGGCGGCCGACGGCTTAACCCTTCTGGGTGGTGAGACACCGGCGAGTGACGGCAGAGCCAAATGTCTCGAGAGGTTGTTGAATGTCCTGTAAACCGGGGGGAGGAAGGAGACTTGTTTAGTAGACAAAATAATTTTTCTATTTTTCACCGAATCTTAACTTTTTGCCATCCTGTAGCCCTTCTACAGATTTCAATAATTCTCTGGTTTTATGGCGTCTATAAATCTCCGCGTTTGGACGCGATCTGCACTCCAGTATTAAAGCGGAAAGTTTCTGGCACAATAAATTGGTCTATGAGGCATTTATTAAACGTAATATCTTTATTCTAGAACTGTTTAATAATAGATTTCATTTTTTTTGTCCAACCAGTGGAGCGGTGAATTGTAGATCTCCATTTACAATGTACGATAACTTATGTCACAGCAACAGGAGACCCATTGAAGTTGCAAAAAAAAATAAAAAATCTTTCCCTTTTCCAGCTTTGGTCCTGTTGCCATGCACACCATTTTCAGAATGAAAACTCCAGCTATGATATGCTTTAGCGCTGTCTGCCTATACGTCCGTGGTCGTGCTGCAACAGGTATCACTGCAACAGCGTAGAATCTCTCAGGGAGATGAATGACAATTATAGAATTTTTTTTTTTTCTCTTAGATACAGCTGTTCATACTTTCAGGGATTTTTTTTTTTCTTGTGTGTTTTTTTTTTTTTTTTTTTTTTTTTTATTGTCAGACCCCTGACTGGCGTCTCTTCAGCAGTCACGCATATGACAGCCCCTACACTAGTGTCTATTTCCTACAGGGTGCAACTGGCCAGCTGCACCGACAGGCACACATTGTGTCGCTCCATACATTCCTATGAGAGGCGACATTGTGTGCAGCGGTGGCATTGTACAGCCAAAAAGTCACAGGTCATTTGCTGCAGTAACTTTTTTTTTTTGCCCGGGTGAAAACTGGTATCAGAGTCAATGACATGTAACATGTAACCTTCAAATATTTTCTTTGAAATTTTAGAATTTTTATTTTTTAACTGAAACTTTTTTTTTTTTCCCTGTAGACCTCTCTGAATACACCTCACCTCCCTGCCCATCCCTTGCCTCCGTTGGGCTCTGAGGGGTTAATGTGTGGGTCTGTGCTGTATATTTGGTGCAGTTATAGATCTGGGTGTATTTTGCTTCTTCTTATTCTTGAAGTAGTTTATTTTTAGCCTGCCTTTCACTCTCTTTCTCTGTATTTCCCGTTGCTTGGAGACCGGCACTCGTTTCTCTTTCCTCCCCGTTCTTACGACTGCCGCCTCCCATTTACATTTACTTTGCACCCTTTCGTTGCTGGTGACTGTGCCGACATGTCACCTGGGTGATGGTTGGCCTGCGAGAGTCATCGGGGCCTTAACTTTAGTACCAGAGTTGCAAGTTCTTGGCTTGTTTCTCTTGGAAGTTTTTTCCATATGGTAGGTCCAGCAGCCACTCATCCTCTGTCCTAATGGTCGTTGTTCCTTAGGAAGACTGGCCCTTAATTTTTTATTTCTACTATACATCATGAAATTTGTGGAAGACATTTGCTGCATTGCCACCACCTTCTTAGTTTAGATACACACAGATTGTAGACTCGTTTCTCACTAGTCAGACACCCGTAATCCATTAACGCAGGGGTGTCAAACTTGCGTCCCTCCAGCTGTTGCAAAACTACAATTCTCATCGTGCCTGGACAGCCAAGGAATGATGGGTATTATAGCTTTGTAACAGCTGGAAGGCTGCTGGTTTGACACTTGTGCATTAACTAACTTTGTGATCGGGTTATTGATCTGATTGAAACCTTTTATCTGATCCCTTACTTAAATAGAGAAAATGTAATTCTCATCATCCAGCAGTCTAGTTGTAGCCTGTAAACGACAATTAGTAAGTAAAGGTAACCCATCCTACAGATTCACTTTAACAGTGCGATCACACTGAGGAAAACGGGCTGAAATTCCGAGCGGAATCCCCGCTGCAGACTCCGCTTGGAATTTTGCCTGCCTCACTGTCTCAATGTTATTATAGGGCACTCTCGCTCTCCGTTGATCTCCGCTCAAAGAATTGAGCGGAGGCGGCCTATACATGACGTTGAGACCGTGAGGCAGGTGGAGTTCCTAGCAGTGTCCGCGGGAATTCTGCTCAGAATTTTCGTGTGTTTGCTCAGTGTGAATGTACCCTAAATGATAAAAAAAAAAAACTCGGTAAAATAAAAAGCATTGTATAGTATTTTTTTGTTTTTTCCTTTTTCCTGCCAAGATGTGTACATTTTACAGCAGAACACTCCGTCCGTGCTTCCTTCTGTTCACTCTAGTGTTTGGGTGGAGGTTCAAGTGCAAGACCCCTACCAATCAAAACTATGACATGTCAGATTGTTCCTAAAAGGTTAAGGAACCCTTTAAGGGCCTCCTGCATAGGGCCAGTAATGGGCAAATGGTTGGTTGTTCATTGTCCTATATAGAAACGTCCTGTGATAGATGACAACTTTCCGTGTATGGGCTCCTTAAAGGGGTTATCCAGCGATACAAAAACATGGCCGCTTTCTTCCAGAGACAGCACCACTCTTGTCTCCAGTTCAGGTGTGGTTTTCTTCATTCTTTATATTGGAATGGACTTATAAAACCTGCACCCAAACTGGAGACAAGATTGGTGGTGTCTCTAGAAGAAAGTGGCCATGTTTTTGTAGCACTGGATAACCCCTTTAAGGTGTGGACCATACGTGGCTGATTTTTATCTAGTGTTGCTTCCTTTGCTGGTCCCCATTGGTAAGATGTCTACATGCAAGTGATATGCAAATCTGATATATAGAATTAGTAGATGGATAGTATATAAATACAGTACTGTAATATGTTCGATATTTGTTTGTAGTCAACATTTACTTCTCCGATGCTCCCATCCCGATAGGTGTCCTTTCTTGTCCTGTGGTGGGTTTTGATCGTCTTAATTTAAGGTAGCCCCCTCCTCTGCCAGCAGATGACCTCACCCTCTTAATGCCTTTCCCTGCGTCCTTGGCTTCTCTCCTGTCTTGCTCCCTGGCGTCCATTACAGGGACGTTAAATTATTGATGCCTCCTGATTTGTTTGGGGTTTGGGGAAATGGCAGAACCACAGAACGGCTCCTCCTCCCTCACCTCCCCCTCTATAATGTTTACAGATAGGAAGCATCTCGGGAAATAGCGGGAGATGCTGGAAGTTATAGATTTGGGACGGGTGGGGGGGGGGGATATGAGTTTGAAGAGTATCCTGCGGACAAATTAATTTTTATACTGACCGCAGACATAAACAGGACATATTAGAGGTCAACGCGCAGTACAAGTGTGTTCTCGCCTTTTGCTTGCAGGCACGCCGTCTTATTTTCAGAAAGCACCTACACATGAGTAACAATAGCCCGTCCTGTCTGGGCACGTTGTGAATAGTCTGTGTCTGCGTTGGGACATGTGATGTGGTTGGAAGGTGCATGGGTCACCGAGGTGTTTATGTGCACATTTTTACGTGAGTCTGAATAAACATCAGATTTATCAAACATGGTGTAAAGTGAAACTGGCTCAGTCGCCCCTAGCAACCAATCAGATTCCACCTTTCATTCCTCACAGATTCTTTGGAAAATTAAAGGTGGAATCTGATTGGTTGCTAGGGGCAACTGGGCCAGTTTCACTTTACACCATGTTTGATAAATATCGCCCATTGTCTCAAAAGTGGTCAATTGAAGTGGCCTGAGTAAAGGTGAGTAAACAGCCTTGCGCCCCCTTATGTACTTAGAATGTCCCCTGCTGTATGGCAAAACTATGAAGTACCCTTGGAGGGTATCAAACCAAACAATAGAGCTCAGTAGGCACTTAAGGTTCCAATTGGTGTTGAGCGGACTTGCCCAACTACTCGGGGTCAAAGAACTTTTGCGAAACCGAACACTCGGCTTTTGACTTCCAGCGTCCAGAGAAGTTGGATGCTGCCTATGGCTGTATCCCTAGGGAGACATTAAACTTTCCCAGACACCTGGAGGCAAATGGCGAGAACGTTGCTAAAACCGAACAGTTCAGCAAGACCGCTCAACACTAGTTCCAATAACTGACCTAGCTGGGATTTGTCTGAGCATGGTTTGGCTTAAGAATTGGATCGTAAGCTCTGGTGGCCGGCACCATTCTCCCACTGACGTGTTCTCGTCATTGAACAGTATTAATAAGGCCTTGTTTATGGAGCAATTCACCAGTAAACAACTTGAATGGCGTTACAGGGGCAGCAAATTGTCGCCTGGTTGGTGGTTGTTACATCAGCGGTTGTAGTGACGCAGAATGCATCTCTATATATTATCCCACCTTAATAAATAAACGCGAGATCATATTTAGTGGATTAGTCACTTCCACACTCCTCCTCCATGTGCAGCGATTGACTCATGTGCTTATCGCTCTATTTCCAGATCTGTATAGATGAGCGTGTGTCATTGTTTGCTGTAAGTTCTCTCATCTTTGTTTCCCTCTACCAGGAGGTTCACTTAAAGGATCACAGAAAAAATACAGAGAATTTATCATTCGAATGAGAACATTTAGAGAAAGCGAGGTGAATGCTAATATGGAAGCCATAAGCTCTCCCTCGAGGAATGTTACACAGCTTTCCAAGGCTCCTGAATGACCATTCTGTAGTAATATACCTCCAGCTATTAGCTGACCAGGATTGGGTGACAACTACAATGCTCTGAAGGACTATTTGGTTGCCACTCAGCAGGGAATCTTCCAGCTCTAAATCATGCTTAGAGCTCAAGTGTCAAGGAGGCAGTGCCAAGCTGCAGAATACACCCTTCCCCTTACACCTCACTTCCTTCCATGATTGATGTACAGGGCTTGGCTTCCAGCACTGAGCCCTGTATCTTGGTCATTGAAAGGGAATGGTTGGAGAAAGATAAGGCGTGCATGCAGCAGCTTGGTGCTGCCTCCTTGAAATATGAGCATAAATTAAAGCTAATAAATTCCCTTTTTTAAGTTTTTTTTTTTTTTTTTTTTTTGGAGTAGATGAATAGGTATGTTTTACCAAGATCAGGAGCACTATCTGTATACAGGTTGTGTCTGGTATTTATAGTTTTATTCCCATTCACTTAAAAAAAAAAAAAAAAAAAAAAAGTTGAAGGTGTAAAGCCCCATTATTCTCGGGATCTTGGGTGTCAGAGGTCAGCCTCCCACTGTAAAGTGATTGCCTATCCGAGCAATATACCACTGCTTTATAGCTGTTAGTGGAAGTCACCAAAATAGGCTGGATCTGTGATCCACCAAAAGCTATGATGTCATAAATCTCTGGGTATCAACTGAACTCCTTAAACATCTGTGTGTGATAACCCATGGATTAGACATCTAAAAGTGAGCGTTAGAGAATAGCGAATATACAGTATTAATGACTAGAAGAGCTGCCCAGTTTCCCAGTACTGGATCCAGCTTTTCCAGGCACACATAGTGGAGCAGCACGGAGTTCAACGGCAGCCGACTGCCGAGCTAACAAATCATTTTACTTCATTACGGGTAGCTTCACACGTACCGTATTTTCTGCTGTGGATCCGCAGCAGATTTGACTAAATGAATATACACAGTATTAAATCCGCTGCGGATCCGCAGTGGATTTTACAGTGCGGATTTAATGCTTTGTTTATTCATTTAGTCGGATCTGCAGCAGAAAATACGGTACGTGTGAAGCTACCCTAAGGGTACGTTCACACTTACCAGATCCGCAGCTGATTTTCTGCTTTAACACAGTGGCTGTTGGCAAAAGACTTAGTCAGTTGACAGCTGTCGCCCCTCCAATCCCCCTATACACAGGAACACTCATTCGATCCAAAAGTTCATGTATTCTAAATAGAAATAGGGTGGGCAAAGGCTGTACTAATTGGAGTAATTGTTGGCCAAACATATAGTAAAACCGTTGAACAAATGTTTGTTCTTTGTTGATCACCAGATTATGCACGCTAAAGCCCTAACCTACTGCTAAAGCCCTAACCTACTGCAACACTTCAGACAGCGGCTTGTCTCTCAGAGAACAAAAGATTTCGGCAGTTAAAATCCGACATACCTGATTCTTGTATACCCCAGCATCATCTGTCAGTAGGCCGAAATACACATTAGATAGTCGGACTGTCTCACTGAAATTGTATATATTTTTTAATGTGTATAGGAACCTGCTAACAAGAGCATGCAATCTAATCCTCAACCCCACTCAACGTGTCGAAAAACTGTAGACAGAAACTTAATTTACTGGGATGTATGTCTCGGTATGTAAAATATCTCTCTCCTGTAGAATAATCTTTTCATCTTTGACCTGCGTAACTAATGGACAACTGTCTGAGTCTGTATGTGACTGCACAACCATCCCCCTTCTTGTTGGTTGATGATTCTGGAACCTTGGTCAATTATCTTGATGGTCTTGACATCTCCTGAGGTTTATGAGCTGATGAGGAGCGTCTACAGCTGACAATGCATTTGGCCGCTTCCTGTTGACTGGTATGAGGGGACATTGAAGGGTCCAGTTGATGTTTAATCCGGGCGGTACTGGAGCGTGGTTCCTCTTGTCTGCCTTTGGCCAAGTGGACTTTTGGATTTTTAGTCCGGATGTGATTTTCCAGTTCGTCTCCCTCAGCTGTTGATTCCACCACATCTGTAAACATTTTATTACACATACTTTCAGCCCTTACAAAAGTGGTAACGTTAACAGAATGTCTTCCCTTCCACTTCCCGGCAGACCAGGACGTCCAGTGAATGCGTAGAAGAAAAGAGTCCTTTGTGTGTTGTATGTCTCTGCACACCTCGTGCCATGTTGTGTGACTGCAGGCACGTGATCCAGCCTCATAAAGACGGCTTGTGCTATCATGAGCTATAGTTGTGAGACCTTACATAAATGTTTATAGATGGTCATCGTCTGGAGGAGCTTAGAGTTCTTATGAATGTTGGCGAAATAACTCCGTTCAGCTTGGATTTGTGTTTTGTCCTTCTTATTCCAGAAGAGATGTCTCAGTCTTGTCGGGGTTCTGGATTTAGAATGTTTTGGAATTTCCCCAATTCTTGTATTCTCCACCGTAACCATTCTTGCTTTTAGCGAGTTAAAGGTGACCCTGCCGCTTTGTTTTGCTGTGTGAGGGTGCGTTCTCACTGAGGAATCCACTTGGAGAACATCCGGCGGATTCCGCCGCTCGCATTTCCATTTGTGCCATGGACTCCATTCTATGGTCTCTGCTCCCGCAAGTCCAATGAAGATCCCACACATTACGTTCTCGGTGCGTTCTTGGTTTTCCATGGCTAACTGAACTTCCAAGTGTGGAGTGGCCGTGATGACAAGTACACTTTAAGAACAAAAGGATTGGACCTGTTCAAATCCACCTGCCAGAACCTCCATTCTCCATCGCAGTTATTGGGTTCGGCCAGCATTTACACGTTTATGTATGGCCACCTATAGACACCATTGCTTGATAAGTGATGACATGGTCTACCTGCTGGGATGACCTCCATCACCTCTTTATCTGCTGTGCTATGCAAGCCAAGCCATTGGCATCTATATACATCTATGTCATGGATGTAGTTCAAAGCTTTTTCAGAAATGACTAAGGCCCTTGGGGGTTATGTATGAATGTTCATAGGAACGTTTGTTCACGATTATTGCCCTGTGTTAAAGACCTTGAGATCATCCGACGAACAAGTAGACGCTTGTTTGATGGCTAACCAAATCTTATAGGTGACACTAAGAATGTTTTTGGTCGGTAGCACATCTTCCAGTTTAAATAGGGGACGTGTCGCTGACAGTGAACATGAATAGCAACACATAGGGGGAGATTTATCAAAGGCTGTAAGAAAGTTATGTGGGCTTCTATTTAAAAATGTCATGCGTTCCAGTATTAGCTGCTGTATGTCCTGCAGGAAGTGGTGTATTTTTTTCTGTCTGACATAGTGCTCTGCTGCCACCTCTGTCCGTGTCAGGAACTGTCCAGAGCAGCAGCAAATCCCTATAAAAAAAAAACCTATCCCTATAGAAAACAGTCCCTGAGATTGACACACTGCTCTCTGCTGCCACCTCTGTCTAACTGGAAAGAGTATACCACTTCCTGGAACACATACAGCATACATAAGTACTGGAAGGCTTGAGATTTTTAAATAGAAGTAAATTGAAAATCTGTATAACTTTCTGACATGAGCTGAAAAAAAAAGAAAATACCCTAGTACCCCTTTAATATGAGCATACGCCATTGGGCACATCTTTCGCGCGCAACTTTACAAGTGACTGTCCCCAGGAATGACTGGGAGAATCCAACATGGCAGATGAACCTTGTCATCTCTTATGTTTTTGTGTATCAGGAGTTTATATATCGCAAACTCATTCTGGTGCTTTATAATAAAGTGTAAACAATCTTTGGACCCTCTGAACTTCTAATTCAGTTAGCGAGACCCGCTTTCCTTTTTGATTCAATTCTTTAACGTTCCCGTCCTATAGACCCTGCTGTGACTGTTCTAGGTTGGCAGGTCCCTGGCTCGATGCTATATGCACATCTATTGATCTGGAAGGGCAAGGATATTTACTGGAGTCAGGAAGGATTTTGTTTTCCTCCGAGAACCGGAATTGCCAAGTGGTGGACGGCAGTGTTTTTTTAGTTTTTTTTGTGTGTGTTTTTTTTTTCTCATTCTTTGCCGTCTTCCTGCAGGTCAATAGATATCGCCCAGTAAAGTATAGAACAGGAAGGATGAGGGAGCAGAGTCTGCTGCAATCTGAGAAACTTCATTATCCTTCAAGCCATAGAATAAACTTGTGCTAGTCTCTCCCCCCCACCCCCTTGTCTCTCTAAGTATGTATGGATTGATTGCTATAAAAATAGACTCAAACGCCAGTTTATCAAATCTGTGTAACCATAGTATTTTCGTTATTTTAATTAACAGGGCTGGATAGGAGTAATAGAAGGTCATAGACTACAAAATACTAGCTGGCTATACGTCTTAGAACTGAGCCAAGTATACATATGTTCTCAGTTTAGGAGAGGGGGGTAAAACTACTATACATCGAGGGCAGGGTAGGGAACCTTGGCTCTCCAGCTGTTACAAAGCTACAACTCCCATCATGCCTTGGCAGGCATGATGGGAGTTGTAGTTTTGCAACAGCTGGAGAGCCAAGGTTCCCTACCCCTGCCCTTGGGGGTGGCATATCCCCCTTAGGAAAACAGGCGTGCCCAACCATAATTGGATTCCCCATAGATATTGAATAGAGCCACTTGCCTTCCATTCTTGGGGTGCCAGCTGTCAGATCCCTTAGTTTCCCATATACTGTCCATACTTTACATGGGCTCTTTTTTTTTTTTAATCATAATACCTGAGAACTAAAGGAATGGACATGTCGATCATGCTTGGTCGAGCCTTCCTTACCCTGACATATGCCATCATGGAAGAATCTGAATACCTCTATACACATTAGATGGTCGGCTGTATATGATAATATTGCAGTTCAGTGCTGGGTTATTGGATTTAATGGATTACCATATTGCCGGAGGGCCCATTCCTAGTGGTCATCACCACCTGTAGATTTCTGATAGTCAAGGAAAATCACTGGGTCCATGCTCTTCTAAAGGCCCTATTCCGCAGAACGAATATTCGGCCGATATCTGCCGCTACGAACGATAATCGTCCCGTGGTATAGAGTGCAACGATCAGCCGACATCGTTGATATCGGCTGATCGTTGCAGTCGCTTGTTTTTCAACATGTTGTAAAACAAGCGACTGATATAGCAGCGATGTGCTGCCGTCACTCCGTTGAATAGGAGCACCGGCAGTAGACGCTGCTATATCCTATGGGCTGCCCGGACGATCAGCGATCCTCCGAGCAGCCCCTCCCGCACTCACGCGCTCGCTGCAGCCACGTTGAATAGCGGGCGCAGCGAGCGGGGAACGAGGAGCAAACGAGCGCTGAGAGCGCTCGTTTGCTCCTCTAAACGACTGGTGGAATAGGGGCATAACTCTCTAGAAACGAGAGCCTCCATTGACGTGTGCTCAAGGACGACTCCGACACGAGGGAAGAGCGTTTGTCGAAAAAAACCTGTCCTTGAAATTCTATTGTGAGCGCAAATAAAAGTATCTTTAATACAGTATTCATTCCTCGGCTCCAATCCCCATCCATACGTGTACGTGTGATTGATATGATCAGCCCGTCTTTTATAATATTACACTCTTAGAAACTTTGGGCCCTTTTAAGAGGGACGCTAAGAGGCAGCAATTGTTTCAGCTTTATGCTATGGATGAGCATCTTTCCTCGGGTGATCGCTGATCTTGTACATTAAAGATCTTTTGCCGGTGACATGCCACTAAGACGTCCTTCCGACGCCAACCCCAGACAGTGTGTATAGACCATGACTATAGCGGCCAAAGTCTTCTGTTCCTCAGGGCTATAGGCTTTGAATAGAGTGCCAAGGAGAAGGCTTGATCCCAGCCATGGTCTTGACTCTGGGAGAGACGCGGGACCATTCGGTGATCATCAATGGGTCCAATTTATAAGGCCTAAATAAAATTCAGGGGTGAAATGTCTTTCATAAAAGATTGAACACAAAAAAGAGGTTGTTAGAAAAGATTAAAAAAAACACAGGAATCTAGAACTTTACTGAAAGAGTAGTAGATGCTTGGAACAAACTTCCAGCAGATGTGGTAGGTTTATCTTCAGTTAGTGAGTTTAAACATGATTGGGATAAAATGTATACTACAACTCCCAGCCAGATCTATAGTATAATAAAGCTTTGTTGCTGCTTGGTATCGGGTTTGTGTTTTTTGGTCTACCTCCTCAGCATCATGGTAGCCCTTGGTACCAGCATGTAGGGACATGAGTAAATGGAGGACGTGATGGGGCAGTCCCCCTTCTCGCCAGTGCCCCCCACCCCCTCTTACTTCTGTACTCCTGGAAGGAATGTGCAGGAGACGGGCCGCTCGCTCTGCCCTTATAAGAAAAGGGCCTTTGTGTGGGATGGTGTGACCTCAGTTGGGAGCTATTTGGTGTGTGCTGAGGATGGAGGGAGCTGTGAGCTGGCAGGCCGCACCACACACCACAGCCTCACATGTTTAAAGTAGGTTCACGTGGTTACGGGGGGCAGGCACCGACCCATCCTGCCTGGGAAGCCCTATCATCCATGCCCCCCCCCCCTCGCTGGCAGTCAGCACTTTACAGTACGCTGGGCATTTACGGCAGTACCTGTGCCCAAAAGGCCACAAATAGCGGAGATCCCAAAATGAATAATTGTGTAGGCTGAAAACCAGGAGTGAGATAGTTAAAGGTGAATGGATAAATTGGCAGAAGACATATGTATGTATGTGTGTGTGTGTGTGTGTATATATATATATATATAATTAATATATAGCAAATGGCTATCTTTGTACTGTTATCAAATGCAGATATTCCTAATTTTAAAGCAGTGGTCTCCAATGCAAAACTATCACTCCCATCATGCCCTGACAGCCTTCAGCTGGAGAAATCCTGCAATAAAGCAATCTCAATCCAGTCTTTAGTCTGGTCTATAGGGGTTTAGGCGCATATAGTTTTTAAGAAAACCTAACTCTTATTGAATTTATCCTTGCTCAGGTCACATGTTCCTGTTTCCATAGTTCGGAATGATTTAGCATTTGAATCCCTCCACCTGGAGAAGATGGATGCAGCCCGAGAACTGCCTGGAAAACAAAGGCAGTCCTTGTCTTGGGTTGTAACCACTTCTCCCGGCAACGGGATTCAAATGACGATCGTTTGGGTTTGGCGGGAACGCTCATCTGACACCCATATTTTCTATAGAGAGTCACTACACATGCCTGGCCACCAGTTCACTACTGTTATGGTGATCACTGGAGTTGTCACTCTTCTTGACTTGCATAAAATTCTGCATTCCTATGGAACATAATAAAAATATTTTTATACATAGGCTTTTTGGGTGATTGGTGGCGCCCCCTATGGGCTGAGCATAGCAGCCGTTTTAAGGCTCTATTACACTGAGCGATTATAGGCTGATATCATTCTGTGTATTATTGCCGGTGTTCTAATTGTAATTAATCAGTGCCTATCACCCATGTAATAGGGTGGGAATCTATAAGATTAGTGGCAGGGCTATTAGAAAGCACCACTTTTTGGAAGTCAAGAAAGGGGTCACTTTGCATTCCTGAGAAATCCATCAGTATGACTATTATAGTCCAGTATACCCCAATGAGATGACTGACTGACCCGTTATGCTACTGACACCAGTTCGGAGGTGGCATTTTACCCCATTATGGGTTGTTTATGCCTCCTTTTCTTGGTGTCTCCTAATATTACAATTCCTTTTAATAAACTTCTCCTTTTGTTCCAGGGTTTGCCTTTCCTGACTGGGCCTATAAGCCGGAGTCCAGCCCGGGCTCCAGACAGATCCAGCTCTGGCACTTCATTCTAGAGCTTCTGAGAAAAGAGGAATATCATGATGTCATCGCCTGGCAAGGAGACTATGGAGAATTCGTTATAAAGGACCCAGATGAGGTGGCGCGGCTATGGGGCGTGCGCAAGTGCAAGCCTCAAATGAACTATGATAAGCTGAGCCGAGCACTCAGGTAAGATTGCGCTTTTATTTAACCAGTGCAAGAGCAAACATCTTAACTCAACATATCGATCGGGGTCTGAGTATTTAGACCAAACCAAGTGCTACAAGATGGGGAAAGTGCATGGCCAAGCGCTTCTCTTTCCCCTCTCTGTGCACACGTCCCAGGTGGTACAATAGACTTGCATTGAGAACCCGTCTGGAAAACAGTGACTGTATGGTGAGGTCCCCATAATGGCACACCCTAGTCTAATTCAGAGGAAATTAACCTGTTGCAGTACCACAGCTTCCAGTATGCACTTTATATTCGTTTTTTGTGTTTTTACGCCCTCAAAATAACTTAAGACACAAACGGATGCATTGATGGTCTAACATTCCCAGTGGGTGTAAGCGCCTCCCGGTGACGCCCTGTTATTGGAGATATTTTTGTTCCAGTTTATATAGGGTTACAAGTTGACTGGATCCTACCCTCACCTATTTACTTCTCATACCTGCGGTGGGAGGTGTAATTATAAGGTCCGCGTGTCTCCAGTTCACCTGGGGGTTCAGAGAAGACAAGTTGTTTAGCAGAGGGGTAATTACTGGGTTCCATCTAGCAAAATATACCCCGGGCGAGATAACAGGCCTGCGACTGTAAGGACAAGCAATCCCTTCTAGGTGACTGCAGATTAAACAGGCAATTATTTCCCCCCACAATTCCCAAATCTGACCATGCTTATTAATGTTTTCCTGTTGGAAGACACCTGGAAGTCAGGGTGAGTTACACTTGGAGGTGACTGGAGATTTGGATGTAATATATTTGGCTGCTGCCTGATCATATATTGCAGTTTCAATGAATTTACATTCATATAACCTATCTGGGCCATGTATGCAGAGTATATGTTGGCATACCTGTAAAAAGTTGCACCAACGTGTACTGTGGCAGACCTGTTGAGCTTCATCGCCACAAATGACAATGTTCAGTGTATTTCCCAAATGTGTACAGTTTGCTGCGCTAATGTATGGACTGAATGGGCCCTTCGAGGGATCCTCTAAGTAAAAATGCTGATCTATCGGAGTTCAAGTGGACTCTGCTCTGTACATATTTTACGGGTGGAATTCATGTAAAATTAAGCGTAATGTCCGATTGTGTTTAATGGCATTTACGCTCTGTTGTTCACATGCCGGAATTTACACGCAGATTGTTCCGCCACGGACCTGCTTTCCGCTCAAAGAATTGACATATCAATTCTTTGGGCGGATTCCACTAGAGAAATCCCATAGACGTCAAATTTCCCATCTATTCCACCGAAGAGGAAATTTCAAGCCGAAAACTTTCCTCTTCTATTCCTCAGTGTGAACATATGCCAACTTGTAACTTATTGATTGAAATCCTAGCTCAATGATAGGATCCCATACTGGACTTGTTGGCATGGACAGACCAGATATTTCGTTGGTTAAATGAGAAGTTATACTGATCATTTTGCCACATTTCCGTGCTTGTTTTAATCACCAGACCTCATTTACTGTGTCTTCTATACAAGCAATGATGTCATTATGGATGACATCCTTGCTACAACCAGGGCTGGGCTTCTGCAGTCCCATTGCACGAGAGCGTCCCCTGCAATATCCATTTTATTAAAAAAAAAAAGTGTATAGAGTTACCTAATCTGCAATTATGTTGAGGGAAATTATTTCTCTGGCTCTCATAATTGGGATTTAAAATTAGGGGTTTTTTTCTGTTGCTATAAATAACCTTTTTAAATATTTTATTTTTTAATTATTTTTTATTTTCCAGGTATTATTATAACAAGAGAATCCTTCACAAAACCAAAGGCAAACGCTTCACCTACAAGTTCAACTTTAACAAGCTGGTGTTGGTTAATTACCCCTTCATAGACATGGGCATGACCGGTAAGTCTGCAAAACAGAAGCCTCGATAAGACATTAAAAGGGGTATCCTAAGGGTCCATTGTCTGCTAAACATTTGAAGCCAAAGCCAGAAACTGACTATAAACAGAGATCAGGTCATAAAGGAAAGCCTGAAATTTCTCCCCTTTACAAATTTATTCTTGACTTTGGCTTCAAATCTTTGGCAGATAATCTTTCTGTGTAAATGGACCCTAAGAGTAAGTGGCTGAGGCCAGTGACGTCCTCACCTCCCCGGTTCCAGCGTCTGGTCCCGTATCGCGGCGCTCCGGTCCCTGCTGCCCGGCCGCTTCCTGGTCTCTGACGCAGGCTTGAGACGTGACGTTTCAAGTCTGCTCAGCCAGTCAGTGATCCCACCTCCGTCACTGACTTCCTGAGCGGTTTTAAAACGTTGCGTCAAAGACCAGGAAGCGTCCGGGCAGCGATACTGGACCCGCCACTGGAACCGGGGAGGTGAGTGGATGTCACTGGCCTCAGCCACCTCCTCCCCGGCCAGATCGAAAAAAAAGCCCCCACCCCCTGCCGGAGTACCCCTTTAATCCACTTATCCCCTACCCACAGGATAAAGAATAAGTGTCAGATCGCAGTGGGGTCCGACCACTGGGAACCTGAATGGGGACCCCTTTTTTGAATGGAGCAGTACATCGAAATTGTGTGCCACAGCTCAATTAAACCTCCTCCTCTGGGCCCCCAGTAGGAGCAGGGGTTATGGATTATTAAGATTAGAAAAAACACAGCTTCTTTCTTGCAAAAACAGTGCCACCCCTGTCCTCAGGATTTGTGTGGTATTACAGTTTAGCTCTATTCACTTCAATGGAAATGAGATGCTAAACCAACACCCAAACTGAGTACAAGAGTTGCGCTTTTTCTGGGGAATGAAAAAAAAAATGCAGCCATGTTTTTCTAAAACTGGATAACCTGTATAACATGTCTATGTCTGCCCATGCTGGGCCGAGTAGTCATTTGGGCAGTCCTGCTCAGCGATTTGACGGGTCTCTATATGTACTCTATTACACAGATAGCTGTGAGTCAGGAGTAGGACCGTCCAAATGACTTGGTTATCTGGGAACGTTTCCCCAAAGCTATACTATTCGCCTATGATCGCAGATTGGACTTTTAACGCTAATACTATAAGTAGTAAAATCTTGTGCTTTGCCTCTAATGGTTCCCTCTTTTTGTCTTCCCTTATAGGAGGGCCGGTACCTCAGAGTGCTCCCCCTGTACCATCAGGAGGAACTCATTTCCGTTTCCCACCCTGCACCCCTTCAGATGTTTTGTCTCCTACTGAGGAGCTGCGTTCACCAACCCTCTTCTCATCTGTGGCACGGCGCCTAGCCCGTGGATCAGTCAGTGACTGCAGCGATGGCACTTCAGCTAACTCTGAAGTAGAAGAGAGCCTGAGCGAGGAGCAGCACCGAAGAGGCCCTGGGCCTGACATCCCAGCATTCAGAGGGCCGCCGCTTCCTCGACTCTCTCATGAGGGCATTTTCAGGGTCTACCCTCGTCCACGGGTGCCAGAACCCCTCAGCCCATTCCCAGTGTCACCTATGGGTGCTCCTACTGGCCTGTTGCCCCCACAGCTCTCACCTGCCTTACCAATGACCCCTACTCATATGAACTATACCCCGTCACCCACTCTGAGCCCCATGTACCCAGGCGGTAGTCATTTTTCATTCAACCCCGAAGACATGAAGCGTTACCTTCAGGCACACACGCAGAGCGTGTATAACTACCACCTCAGCCCACGGGCATTCCTGCACTACCCCAGTATTGTGGTGCCTCAACCACAGCGCCCAGAAAAGCCTCTACATTTGCCTCCCGATGAGCCTCCATTCAAATTTAAACTTCAGCCTCCTCCTCTGGGTAAAAAGCAAAGGGACCGACCCTTGGAACCTAGTTCATCTACCTCCTCCTCCGGGGTTCCACAGATTAAGGTAGAGCCCATCTCTGACGCTGAGGAAGATGAGGAAGAACTCATGGTGGAGGTGACAGACATCAGTGAAGAAGAGGAAGAAGATGAGGAGGTGTTTAAGGCACCCACAGCACCAGAGCAAAAACCTCCTCCACCGATCCCACCTGGAAGGGAGGAAGAAGCGGTCAGCGCAGGAAGTGAAAGCGGCCGCTGCATCCCTCTTAAGTTGCGTTTCAAGCGTCGTTGGAGTGAGGATCAACGTCTGGAGGCCGAAGGAGCAGAGGATTCGGACAAAAAAGTGCGAAGTAATCAGGAGGAGCCAAAGCTCCCCCCACAACCAGGTGGAACCCTCTGTAGAAGGGTGAGCACCGATCTCCAGAGAGCCACAGAGGAACTGTCACTGGAAAGCAGGGATTCCTAATGGAGGACTTGCTGGGCCCACCATGCGTAGCCTAGTCACCTATATGCAGATTGATTCCCATTGTGGGGTCTTGTTCCAGTGGAATTTATTCCCCCCAACCCTAAAAAAAAAAGTCCTTAGGTTCCCTGGATGTAAGGACATTTGTTTTTATAATCCTATTTTATTTTTATTTTTTTTTTTGTGGGGGGGGGGGGGGGGGGGAGGGGGAGACTTTAAAAGAAGAGTAAAAAAATGACATGAAAATAACTGGGTTCGCTGTAGAAATGCTTTTATTTTTTAACATAAGGAAGTTGCTTTAAATGATTTCACTTATCATTGGGTGGCCGTTTTAACCTCCTTTTATTTCGTACATATGTAAATATTCCTTCCCTCTGCATGGCATAAAAGTTGGGACGTTAAACGGGGTGCTTTTTTTTTTTTTTTTTTTTTAATTTTTACACATTTAAAAAAAAAAAATCCAAAGGAAGTTTTATTCCTCAAGTATGCCCAGGCCCTGCCCTTGCCAGCTTAAGACTGGTGCTTTCTCAGGTTTTGGGGCGGAACACCCCCTCATTTCACCCTGGGCATTCACGCACCCCCAGCATTTTTGCTGCCATCTTTACCATCAGGATAGTTAACTGTTTCACTGATCTGCCCCTGCGATGCCTTTCCCGACAGGAAACGGTTAATCCCACACATCACTTTCTTTTCATTAGGGTTGCCTTAAAAATCTGGAGTTTTATATAATATTGTATAAAAGATGATTTTTCATTCTCCCTGTCCCCCCCCCCCCCCCCCCCCCCCCAACGGATTTTTGTAAACTTTTATAACCTCCCCCTTCTGCTAATTTGAACTCCGGTGTCTTTTTTTTTATTTTTTATTTTTATTAAAATAAAAGAAATAGTAAAAAAATGTAGGGGTGTGTTTTAATGTATCACCCCATTAAAAGGAAAAAATATATATATATGTAGACATGTAATAAGCAGGTCTATTCCATGGCCAGATATGTGGCTTACTGAAAACATAATTTTTTTTTATTTTTATTTTTTTAGCCCACCCTCGAAATATTTGACTTTTACTCACAGGAGCTCTGGTGACGCTGTCATTTGCAGGGTGTATGTTGCTGTAACCATAATGTTCTGCCTCCATGTAAAATATTGTTTAGAAAAAAAATAAAATTCTGTCCCTAACTTTTTTTATTTTTAAAACGGTAATGTTACAATCAGACCTACACAAATGTGCCTTATCCAAGATGACCTGCAGGCTGCATCACTAATAGTCTTAAATACACATCTGCCCCAATTATTCAACACCCCACCCCCATGCAGAAATGATGTCCTCTGCCCATGTCACTTTTTTTTTTTTACAATGCTTGGCCTTTTTAAAGGATGTTACAAAGCTCCTGGCAGACAAGGGGTTAATAAATCTATAACACACCATTGTTTGACAGATTGTCCCATGTTGGGGATATAACCAGTTCATTGATCTCGCACATGAATTATCCGACAATGAATTGTTGTATTAGACATACCAAAAAAATCTTTGTATTCAATGAGGTTTGGTTCTTAGAGGGGCGCTAAAGAATTTTTATTTTTTGCTTTAAAAAAAATTCTTTTAAAAATCTGATTACTGCTGCAGTCAGAACAGCGATGCAATTTTGAAATTTTGAGCTGGACTTGTTGATACACAGCTTTATGATTTTTTTTTTTTTTTTTTTTTATGTGGTTGCTAGGCAGCAGGTCTCTAGCAACGAGTCTGTCTGCAATTGCCACCATCCTGCAGCGGTAATCACATTTTTCATGAAATTCTTGAGCCTAAAATGAGCCTGTCAAACTCTGGGCTCTCCAGCTGTTGAAAAATTACAATTTCCACCATGCCTGGACAGCCAAAGTTTTAGCTTTGGCTGTCCAGGCGTGATGGGAACTGTAGTTTTTGCAACAGCTAAAGGGCCGCGAGTTTAATGCCTGTAGCCTAAAACATTGGGGGAGATTTATAAAACATGGTGTAAAGTGAAACTGGCTCAGTTGCCCCTAGCAACCAATCAGATTCCACCTTTCATTTTCCAAAGAGTCTGTGAGAAATGAAAAGTGGAATCTGATAGGTTGCTAGGGGCGACTGAGCCAGTTTCACTTTAAACCATGTTTGATAAATCTCCCCCAATGTTTCTGAGCTGAAAACACCCAAGTCTTGGCATTATTTCCTAGTTTTTTTTTTTCTGTCACGTTGACCAGAGTTTAATAAAGTTTAAGAGAATTCTCCTTTTTAAAAATTTGCTGTTCCTGTGTTAAATGTTTAACGGTGTCTGAGATGAGAAAAAAAAAATTTGCTCCCCTTCAAGGAACAACGGCAATCCTACTCTGACTCTGTACCTTTTTAGTAAATGGGCCTAAGTTGTAATACCAGGTTCAGCCTATAGGCAGGAGTGGCGCTGTTTTCTTTATTGTATAAAAAAAAAAGCAAAACTTTTTTTTTTTCTTAAGCTTAAACACCTCCTTTTATTTAAAGACTTTCTGGAAGACTCCTTCAGGACAGTTGTCTCTTCTTCCTAGAACATAAGGCTTGATTAGCTCTCTTCCTGCCAAGAGGCTCCTACACCAATCCCGCTAATCCTCAGGACCTTCAGCAACCTCATAAGCATTGTGAGAGTCTGTGGGGTTTTAACTCTTTCACTGCCAGCCTAGTGTCTGGGGTGGGGGGGGGGAACAGAAACCCTCATGGTGTTGAACAGCGACACAAGTGGTAATAGCTCGGGCGCATACCAAATTGGCAATGCAAGTGGGCACAGGGGCAGGGTGGGTGGTCTAGCTCTGGGAGGGGTAGAAATGTCAGGTTTAACTTCTTTATGTATATTAAAAAACTGGTTCCCCTGTATACACACAGATTGTAAATATATTTAGCAAAAGTCTGTTCACATTTAAGAATGTATATCTTAAAACAATAAAAAAAAGGTTGAAATTTCATCTGTAGCTTGAAGTGGGTTTTTAATTATAATGCTTTACATCTGTTTGTGACATCTATTTTTTTTTTTTTTTTTTTTGTGCAGCCCATATTTAAAAACAAAACTTGTGGTTATTGCTTTCAAAAGCTCTGCTTGCTGTCAGTGAGTGGGGTACATTTATCAATCAGAGTGGTCATCCTGTCCTAGTGATAGTAGGTTTTAGCTGTTCGTACACTTAAGGCCCTATTCCACGGAACGATTATCGTTCGTATTCGGCTGATATCGGCCGCTATGGACGATAATCGTCCGGTGGAATACAGTGCAACGATCAGCCGACATCGTTCATGTCGGCTGATCGTGGCAGTCGCTTGTTTTTCAACATGTTGAAAAACAAGCGACTGATATAGCAGCGATCTGCTGCCGTCGCTCCGTTGAATAAGAGCATCGGCAGCAGACGCTGCTATATCCTATGGGCTGCCCGGACGATCAGCGATCGTGGGGAACGAGGAGCAAACGAGCGCTGAGAGCGGTAGTTTGCTCCTCTAAACGACCTGTGGAATAGGGGCATAAGGGTATGTTCACACTGAGTAAAACAGGCGGAATTCCGTGGCGGAAGAATCTTGTCTGCCCTAGTGTGCCCTAGCCCGTCTATGGGACAGCGCACCGCCCTTTGCAGCCGCCGCTCTCCGCTCATAGAAGTGACATGTCGCGTGCCCTCTCATTGCCTCACAGCGGGACACAGCACGGCAGAATTGTGAACATACCCTAAGCTTCCCAGCATGCCCAGCTGCATATATAGGGGGAGATTTATCAAACATGGTGTAAAGTGAAACTGGCTCAGTTGCCCCTAGCAACCAATCAGATTCCACCTTTCATACCTCACACTCTTTGGAAAATGAGAGCTGGAATCTGGTTGGTTGCTAGGGGCGACTGAGCCAGTTTCACTTTACACCATGTTTGATAAATCTCCCCCATACACATTGGCCATTTTAACACCATGGGGGACATTTATCAATCTTGCGTCCCTGTTGTACACAGCCATACCCCCCACTTTCCCAATGGGTGGTCAGTGGGGTGTGGCCTCTCGCCGTGCCTGATTTCCCATGATTTACGGCTGCTTGCAGGTATGGATCATGGTAGAAATCTACATCTGCTCAGGTCAGGCCGGATTTATTAAGAGTCGTGCGCCTATTAGTGAATCTGACAGGGAAATTGGGGTCGGGGCCCTATGTAAGACCAGCGTACGAGTACGACAGTCTTGATAAATGTCCCCCCATGTCTCAAAGCATGTTGGCATTTTTTTGGTATTCCTCCCCCCACCACCACCTAATTTTTCAATAGGAACTCGAGTCATGTGATGAGAGAATCACACTTACAATGAAGAAAATGCAGGCAAAAAAAGATCTCCTCCTCTTCTATCCCTACTTGATTGACGGTCGTCTGTTGAGCCAAGTTTTCAGGTCATATTAGACAAAACGAGTTTTGACTTTCTCCGATAAACGATTGCAAATGATATGAAATCATACATGGAAAGATATTAATTAGGATCGTACATATATTGTAGTATAGGAACAGTCATAATAACGTTGTTTGATCGTTGCCTGCTTACAAACGGAAAGATTATCACTTACATTTGAACAATATAACTATTTTTACACAATAATCTTTCCGTGTAGTGTAGGGTTTTTAATCAGGGTTAGGTTCGGCAAGGGTAGTGAAGAGATGTTTCAGCCTGCCAAAGCCACACTTTTTGCATTTTTCTACGTTCTGGAAGCACAGACTTGTATACTAAAGGTACCATGTGTCTCCCTGTCCTGGAACCTGAATTGTAGCTGACAGAATTTTTTTTTTTTTATACTGCGTGCGCTCTACAAGAGTGAGGGTCCTATTATTATTATCGTACGAAAAATCGTTATATAGTTCGAATGTAAACCACAATTGTTCTGTGTAATTGCAGGCAATGATCGTTTATTTAGATCTGAACCTAATGGTGCGTTTACACGGAGCGATTATCGTTCGAGTTTTCACAATAACGATGGCATTCGTGCGATAATCGGCTTGTGTAAACACAGCGAACGATCAAGCGACGAGCAAAATATTTTCATTGTGATCTTTCAACATGTTCTCAAATCGTTGGTCGTTCGCTAAAAATTTGCGGATCGCTTCACGTAAACAGTCTTTCACAGATTCACCCTATGTGTGAGATGGGCTTAAGTCATCTTAGAAAATTTGTTATTGCGATCTTTTTTTTTTTAACAATTTATTCGTCTAAACGCTGATCGTTATAAAAATCAAATCGTTGCTTCTAAATCGTTAAACGATCGAATGGGCGAATTATCGCTTTGTGCTATCGTTAATCGTTCGCTGTAATTCCACATTCGTTCGCTGAAGTTCCACATTTTTCCACTAATCGTTCAGTGTAATTGCACATTGTTCATTGTTTTACTGGGATCAGAAGTAATAAACGATCATAGTAACGAACGTAGTAACGATCATAACGAACGACCATCGTTCTGTGTAATGGTGCGTTTACACAGAGCTTTATCTGACAGATCTTTGAAGCCAAAGCCCGGAACAGACTATAAACAAAGATCAGGTCATAAAGGAAAGACTGGGATTTCTCCTCTTTTCAAATCCATTCCTGGCTTTGGCTTCAAAAACCTGTCCGTTAAATCTGTCTGTGTGTAAACAAACCCTAATATGGTGAATGATCTTATGTTAACGATAAACAATCTTGTTTGTGACCGTTTATCGTTAAAAATCGCTCTGTGTAATAGGACCCTGAGTAGTTCCCTATTATCCCGTTGGGTTTGGTCCTGTATTTGCAGATGTGCAGCTGTGTGAGTGAAGGGGAACTCAGCTGACTACAACTAACCCCCCCCCCCCCCCCCCTCGGCAGGTTGAATGTCACCATAGTATAGCTTTGTCACGTATGAAGTGTGCCGCCCTCCTGTGATGTCTAAGGCCTCATACACACTGCTGTATTACAGCTCCACATAACCACTGAGTAACTACTGAGGTGGAGTTCTGGGCCTCTGTACAGCCCCCCATATATATCACTTCCTCCTGAATTACATCTGATTACCGGGAAGGGAAGCAAATGACCTACTGCCTAAACTCACTCAGAACATCACTCCTTGAAGCTTCTGCTTTTTAATCTGAGTATCATCGCTGCGAATTGGAGCTTTGCGCTGGAGCGACTTTGCATTAATGAACAGCAAATTACTTAAATAACATTCAGCTAATCCCCTTAATTACAGGCCGGCTCCCTCGGTATCTGCTGCAATTTACAGGAAATCAGGTGACCTGAAAGGGATGCTACACGTACCTGCCTTCAGCCGCCGCTCTCTAATCAACCAAATTGGCTCTCGGAATGAAGTCCCAGGCAAATACATGTGAAGCTAGACTTCTGTACGGTCTGACTAATCCTAGACTTTCATAGGAATAGGAGGGTGATATAGCCGGTACCGGCTATCCGATGAGATGATGGGGACCATAAGGATAACCTAAAGCCCTGCATATTTTTTATTTTTTTTTACTTTTTTCGCCGCCTTTGGCCTTAAATGAGCCCAAGCCCAATAACAACACCTGTATTGCCTTGTTTCTCTAATGATTTGTCCATGCTGAGCTTTCTGGTGCATGAATAGAATTACAGAATATAAAGGGGTACCATTTTTAAAACTCTTTTTATACTATAATTCTGCCCTTCTATACAACATAATTAACATCTTATTTTTACCTCTTTGTTGCCCCACAGTCCCCCTGTATTGTCTCTGTGTCCCCCTGCTGCTGCTGCCGCCTTTTCCAAGATAAACTTGCCTTAGGGGCCTATTCCACGGGAGCGATAATCTGCCTATTATCGCTCGGTGGAATAGAGGGAACGGTTGGCCGATAATCGTGTCATCGGCTGATCATTCATTTAGGTTCAAACCTAAAATCGTTCGCCACCCGCACATCACTACGGTGGAATAGCGGTGCGCGGCGGCGACCGACTATCCAAGCAGCCTACATTACCTAGCAACTCCGGAGCGGCCTGACTGAGCTATCAGACCGCTCAGCCAATCACAGGCCGGGACCGTCGCGGCCAGTGATTGGCTGGGCGGTCTGAAAGCTCAGCCAGGCCGCACCGAAGCTGATGCTGTGCCGCAGGACTGGGGGAGGAAGACTGAGCGCAGGAGAAGCCCTGCTAGGTAATGTATGCTGGAAGCCCTCGCTGAACGATCATCAGGCCCAGTTAACAAGCACCGATCTAGCAGATCAGCACTCGTTTACATCGTTGCTCGGCCTGTGGAATAGGGCCCTTAAAAGTAACAGCCCGCTCAGCCAATCCCTGACTGAGATGGGACAGTGCAGTGGCCGTTACTGCTGAGACAAGTCAGTCTCAAAAGTGGCAGTGGCAAAGGTCATCAGGGGACCCAGAGACACCAGAAGAACGAGGTAAGGAATATTTAATATTTACTAGGTTTAAAGGCGGAGTCCCAACAAATAGAAAAAAAGACAGGCGGGGGAGGGGGGACAATAAACAAATTAAACTGAGGGTCCATTTACACGGAAAGATTTGAAGCCAAAGATTTGAAGCCAAAGCCAGGAACAAACTTTAAACAAAAATAATCTGTCAGATAATCTTTCTGTGTAAATGGACCCTTACCTACCTATCTTTGTGCCCTGTAGTCCCGCTCCCGGGTCCCGTTGACATCTCATTGTTACCCCAGTTATTTTTATACTTCCAACATAAAAAAAAACACATCAGGTGTATAAGAAAATACACGTTATACCTTTTCTGCCTATCATTTCAGGATGCTTATCCTACAATCAGGAAGAGGAGTTCTATCATTGCTCTTACGTGACCGTTCTTACAGACCTTTCACATAGAACGTACAAGGCCATTTACTGACGGGAGTGAAAATATAACACGGTGCACATGTCAGATGTCACCTTTGATCAACTGCAAGTCAGGTGTAAGTAACGCATTACTTGCCATGGCTTCTGCCACCTCTACACTGTCATAATAGAAGCATAAACCTCCCGATATTCATGGAGAAGGCAAGGGACTCGCTGTATGTGGGTATCACAGGGGGCCGGGCACTTTAATTTACTTCAATGGAATTGAGTTTCAAAACCCCACCCAAACTGGAGACAACAGTAGGGGGAAAGTGGCCATGTTTTTGTAGCGCTGGATAAACCCTTTAAGGGCAGCTCTAGGGATGTGTGAATGTGGCCTTTTTGCTGTCTCCCAAAAACAGCGCCACTCTCATCCACAGGTCATATCTGGAATTACAGCTCAGCTATAAGGAAAAAAAAATTTAATCACAATTTCTGTACAGTTGTAGTTTTTTTTTGCATAAACAGAATAAATGCTGGGACTTTTAGTCCCACAACTGCTTGGCCGGCCTGATTATTCCCCGTCCATATGTGCTAGGGCTTACGTCTCCATTGCGGCTATCCAGCGTCCATTTCTGAACTGTCTGAGCCGTTGTGGAATTGGGTCATCCCACAGTAAAGCAGCGGTCACCTTCCCTTATATAAAGGCCTGTCCTGCTATACTGTTTGTCTGCAGGGCAGATCCTCTCCACAGCGACCTCTCGTAACCCAACCCTCTCCCTTCAGACACTGATCCAAATCCCACGACTGCCTTCCCCATGAGCAATCAGGCTTATGCAACAATTACAGCATGTGCGGCTTTAGGCCGGGGCCTATGGGAGACTGAAGTTCTTACTATCACAACAAAGCATGGGAGATGGCGGTGATACTGAGCCTGCTGCCGCCGCCATTATCCTGTTCACAAGCTGAAACCAGAGATCTGTGTCACCAGCCATTCACAATGGTCTGCAGGCTTCATTGTGTGCCATCAATGGATGATCTAATGCATAGACTGGATGCGGGTTATCTGCCCTGCAGGGGCACTAGATGTGCTGAAAGTGCAACTCCACTGAAACACTAGAAACCTCTGTGATAATGACATGTAATACATAGACTGCAAGATCCTGGATGGTACACCGTCATAATGCAACAAAGTAAAAAATGTGAATAAAGTTTTATATATTTAAAAGAAAAAATGGAGTGTGGAAAAATAATCAACAATATTAGGTGTGTGTCGTGTCACTCTGGTGTAGGTATCACACATATGTGTGAACATAGCCTTATACTGCCCCCTGTAGGAAAGAATGCGAGGGCTTTATTATTACCCTTACTACACAGCACTAAATAGTATCATAATGCTGCCAGCTATAGGCCAGCACTGAGGCCCCCCCACTACCTTCCATGCATAAGGGCCCGATTACACCAAACCATTATCGTCCATACTTGGCCGATAACTGACTGTTCCGGGCGACAATTGTTTGGTGTAATAGCGGATGTTAAAAGACCACGATCAGCTGACACGAACGCTGGTCTGCTGAAAGACAAACGACTGCAACGATCAGCCGACATCGTTCATGTCGGCTGATCGTTGTGTTCTATCACGCGGGACAATTATCGTCCGCAACGGCCGATAATCGTTCCGTGTAATAGCGCCTTAAGGCTATGTTCCTACACAGTATTTTTCTCTCAGTATTTTGCAACCAAAACCAACAGTGGATTGAAAACACAAAAAGGCTATGTTCCAACACAGTAATTTTGCTCAGTATTTTGCAACTAAAACCAGGAGTGGAGTAAAAACACAGAAAGGCTATGTTCAGACACTGTTGAAATTGAGTGGATGGCCGTCATTTAATGGCAAATAATTAGCATTATATTAAAACAACGGCCATAGTTTTGAGTTCATAGTTAAATGACGGCCATCCACTCAATTTCAACTGTGGGTGAACATGGCCTTTCTGTGTTTTTACTCCACTCCTGGTTTTAGTTGCAAAATAATGAGCAAAAATACTGTGTGGGAACATAGCCTTATAGTGGTTATAATTTTAGGGCCGTATTATCAGTCTAGAGGAGGATAATTTGGACAACTTTTCTATGAAAATAAAGTCAGCACTGCATCTAGATTCCACAATAGAGGTATAGATAATAACAGGGTATATTGCTTTTGATTGCGTAACAAATGTAGACAACACACTTTAGGATTATGGCAGAGAACCCTCACGTTATGAGTCAGGATATACTAAAGGGGAACTCCGGCTATTTTATTTTATTTTTTCCATTTAAATCAGCTGGTGTCAGAGAGATATATAGATTTGTAATTTATTTCTATTTAAATCAAATTAACTCAAGTCTTTCCATACTTAGCAGCTGCTGTATGTCCTGCAGGAAGTGATGTATTCTTTCCAGTCTGACACAGTGGTCTGTGCTGCCACCTCTGTCCATGTCAGGAACTGTCCAGAGCAGCAGCAAATCCCCATAGAAAACCTCTCCTGCTCTGGACAGTTCCTGACATAGACAGAGGTTGCAGCAGAGAGCACTGTGTAAGACTGAAAAGGATACTTCCTGCAGGACACACAGCAGCTGATAAGTACTGAAAGACTTAAAATTTTTAAATGGAAGTTAATTAAAAATCTGTATAACTTTCTGACACCAGTTGATTTGACAGAAAAACATTTTTGCTGGAGTTTTCCTTTAAGGGTGCCTTCACACCTACTGACTCGCAGCGTTAATAACGCTGCGAGTCGGCTAGGTCCTGGCAGATCACTGTCAGTACATACACGCAGCGGTCTGAACGACCGCTGCGTGTATGTAAATCTGCCGGCCACTTAACCCCTTCTGATGCCGGCCGGCAGCCTCCCGCTCAGCTCTGTATACATTACCTCCTCGCTCCACGGGGTCCCGGCGTCCTGCTCTCGTGCCCGGCCAATCAGTGTGTCGCCCTGCCGCAGCCACTGATTGGCCGGGCGGGAGAGCAGGACGCCGGGACCCCGTTGAGCGAGGAGGTAATGTATACAGAGCTGAGCGGGAGGCTGCCGTCCGGCAACAGAAGGGGTTAAGTGGCCGGCAGATTTACATACACGCAGCGGTCGTTCAGACCGCTGCGTGTATGTACTGACAGTGATCTGCCAGGACCTAGCCGACTCACGGCGTTATTAACGCTGCGAGTCGGTAGGTGTGAAGGCACCCTAAGGGTGGGTTCATACTGAGGAATTCTTGCGGATAATGTCAGCACAATTACGCAGTATTTCCGCCCCCACGGCCGTGCGCCTTTCCACCGGCTCCATAGACATCATTCTATGGGCCGGCGTATTCCGCCGAAAAAAGTGACATGTCACTTTTTTCGGCGGATAGCGGAATACACCGGCCCATATAATGGTGTCTATGGAGCCGGCGGAAAGGCGCGCGACAGTGCGCGTGGACCGCCAACGGAATTCCGCGGAGTTTATGTGCGAGAATTCTGTAGTGTGAACCCACCCTAACAGGGTAAAACAGATGAAACACATTAATATCCCTTCTCATCTAAAGATGTCAACAGCAGTGTCCTGCCAAAACCATGGAAGATACAGCTGATCCTGATGCCCATCACAGCGCTGATATTATTAGACAAGTTTTCAGTGTTCATGGTCGGAGCCCTGCACAAACATGGCTATTTTCAGCTTGTCTAGCGTATGTCAGCAGAAAGACATCCTTTGTGCCAGAGAATAAAGACATTGGGGAAGATTTATCAAACATGGTGTAAAGTGAAACTGGCTCAGTTGCCCCTAGCAACCAATCAGATTCCACCTTTCATTTTCCATAGAGTCTGTGAGGAATGAAAGGTGGAATCTGATTGGTTGCTAGGGGAAACTGAGCCAGTTTCACTTTACACCATGTTTGATAAATCTAGGCCATTCTGTATACTTTGGAAGCACAGACAGAGTATTTGAAATGTATCTTGTGTCTCCTTCCTCTAACAGCTATCTAACAGTGCCAGCAGTTTTGAATATGAATTGCAGCTGACCGGTCACTGTCATTTCAACAAACTTTTTATAAATCAACAGTACGGATAAATATAAAGATCTCTGTAATATATCTTACCAGAAGAAAATGCCAATTTCTTCACTTATCAGGCTCCTTTACAGCTCCTTCATCCTAAACTCATCATTAAGTGTACATGCACACTACGGAATCACGATGGAAAACACGTTGCGGATTCCGCAGCAACTGCTCACAGACTCTGGCATCTCTGCCCTTACCATAGAATCTATTCTATGCACAGGTGGATTACGCCGTCCATCCAAAGAATCATCCTGTTGCAGGTGTGGCTGCGAGCTGTGAATCCGCAACGAGTTTTCCGTCGCAATTCCGTAGCGTGCACGTACCCTAACTCAGAGAAACTGCTAAACGTCCTTCTGGAGATGGCTCAAAGAGGGATCAAGTTACATGCCGACTACAGAGATCTATAAAGAGGTGAGACGCATTCAATCTAATACAATGGTGTCAAAATTGTGGCTACGACTGTCCGGGCATGATGGGAATTGTAGTTCTACAGCAGATACATTGAGGTATCCTTGCCTCTGAATGCACAGTTGTAGTGTGAACCCTCCCTTAGGGCTATATTACAACAACAGATTATCTGACAGATTTTTTGAGCCAGAACCAGAAATCGACTATCAATAGCTCATAAAGGAACGACTGAGATTTCTCCTCATTTCAAATCCATTCCTGGCTTTGGCTTAAAAAATCTGTTAGATAATCTGTTGGTGTAATAGGGACCTTAGATGGAGTTGGGGTCAGGACTCCAGTTCCCCTACACCAAACTCATCATTCCTTTATGGCCCTCCTTGTGTGCAGCGGGGGAACAGTCATGCCGGAGCAAGAAAGAGCCTTCCCCACCAAACTCCAGCGAAAAAAAAATATTTTCTTTAAAATGAACTAAAGCCAGAAAGTTATATACATTTGCAAATTACTGCTGTTTAAATATCCCAAGTCTTCCAGTACAGTACTTAACAGCTTCTGCATGTCCCGCAGAAAGTGGTGTATTCTTTCCAGTCTAAGGCCCCGTTCCCACTGAGCAAAGCTAGCGGAATTCCGCAACGGAATTGTCCGCCGCGGAATGCCGTTAGCCTCCCGCTCATGAACATGTTCATTCTTCAGCGCGGACAGGGCAGGAGCGCGCGCCTCCCATAGAGTCCCATTATGAGCGGGAGGCTAACGGCATTCCGCGGCGGACAATTCCGTCGCGGAATTCCGCTAGCTTTGCTCAGTGGGAACGGGGCCTAACACAGTGCTCTCTGCTGCCACCTCTGTCCATGTCAGGAACTGTGCAGAGCAGGAGAGGTTTTCTATGGGGATTTGCTGCTGCTCTGCACAGTTCCTGACATGGACAGAGGTGACAGCAGAGAGCATTTTGTCAGACTGAAAAGAATACACCACTTCCTGCAGGACATACAGCAGCTGATAAACACTAGAAAGCTTGATATTTAGAAACCGCCAGTGACTAGTCACGGCTCGCTGCCTGTCAGCGCGCAGTGCAAGGATGATTTACAGGCAGATAGAAAACTTCTCCTGCTCTGGACAGGAGAAAGCACTGGGTCAGACTGGAAAGTATACACCACTTCCTGCAGGACATACAGCAGCACCAGTGGCACCAGTTGATTTGCAATAAAATGATATTTTACTGGAGGACCCTTTTAAAATGCTGTGTATTCTACATAAAATTCAGCATGGATTCTGCTTGATGTCAGCACACACAAGACCTTATCGGTAACCAGGCAGATCTGGCAGATCAAAGATTTCACAAACTGTCTTTGTGGCCCCCTGTGATGCATAGGAAATATGTCAATGGAGCTTAAAGTGTCACTGTCGTGATTTTTTTTTTTTTTGCAGAAATCAATAGTCCAGGCGATTTTAAGAAACTTTGTAAATGGAGAGAGCTAAATAAAAGACCAAAACAGGACAACAAAGAGTTAATCTACAAATACCTCACCCTCTATCTCCTCTGACAGTCAGCACTGACCTCTCTTATCTATGATTACAGCTGTCACCCAGCTTCCTGCCTGTAATCCTCTGTTATCAGCTTTCTGCTGTCGGCTAACTCCCTCCTCCCTCCTCCCCCCTCCCCTCTCTATAGGAACAGACTGGGTACGTCTGATGCAACAAGTCACAATTTCCTGATTTCTTGCAGTGGATGACAGAAAGGAGGAGGGGGACCTGGGAAAAGGCAGCACGGTGGCTCAGTGGTTAGCACTGTGATCCAGGGGTCCTGGGTTCAAATCACACTACGGTCAACATCTGCAAAGAGTTTGTATGTTCTCTGTTTGCATGGGTTTCCTCCCATACAGATAGGTGAATTTAGATTGTGAGCCTTAATGGGGACAGGGAGCAATAATTGGCATAACTATATAAAGTGCTTCGGCTAGGTTCACACTGCGTTTTCAGCATCCGTTTAACGGATCCGTTTTTTTTAACGTCCAGAAAAATAGGGTCAGCAACGTTTTTTGGTCCGTTTTGGTCCGTCAAAAAAAACGGATCCGTTTTTTTTTATAATGGAAGTCAATGGGAAAACGGATGCACACAAATGAATCCGTTTTTGCAATCCGTTTTTCATGCGTTTTTTGCAAAAAACGGATGCGTTAAACGGATGCTGAAAACGCAGTGTGAACCTAGCCGAATCTGTGTGCGCTATACAAATAAAAGCATTATTATTATTTTTAAATGCAGATAATGGCATATTTGGCTAATAAACCCAATTACAAAGTTTCTTAACCCCTTAACGACATCGGGCGTAAATTTACGCCCTCGCGCCCTGGTACTTAACGCATCAGGGCGTAAATTTACGCCCGATGTTTCCCCGATCGCTGCGTGTTCGCACACAGCGATCGGGGAAGATGGCCTGCTATAAATCATAGCAGGCCATCTTAGCTTCTCGGCACAGGGGGTGGTTAACACCCCCCGTGCTTACGATCGCCGCTATTGGCTGATCAATTCAGATCAGCCAATAGCGGCGATCGGAACCTTTCCGGGTCATCGGTGACCCGATGACCCGGAAAAAATGGCGGTCGGTGTTGTCCGAGGACGGCACCGACCGCCATTACTGTAAAAAGTAATGGTGGTCATGGTGCCACCGGCCCGATCGCCGTGAACGGCCGGCCGGTACCGGCCGGCCGTTCACGGCGATCGGGCCAGTGGCACGGCAATCAGAGTCCACAAAAATAATAAATACCTGCTCTGGACCCCTCAGCTAGGTAGCTGAGGGGTCCAGAGCAGGTATTTGTACATTACTCACCTGTCCCGGGGTCCTGATCGGCGACCTTCGTCATTCCGTCTGGTCTTTGGCTATTTCCGGCGGTCCCCATCGTCTTTTTTCGGCTATTTTCGGCTCCAGCCTCGTCTTTTTCCAGATTTTGCGCTCTGCTGCCCTCTAGCGGCTGATATGTGTAATACACTTATCAGCAGCTACAGGGATGTTCAGAATGTAGAAAAAGTTTTTTTTTTTTCCAAATTTTTTTTTTTCTATTTTCCACAACCTATCGCCACTGAGTGTTGATCAGCATCGCACGAAAGTGCGCTGCTAATCAGCAACTCCTCCTTTTTGGCGTAGGGTGTTTTTTTTCTATATTCTACTGCCACGGTCTGCTGATAAGTGCGGCATTTATCAGCAACTCCTTTGTTGGCGTAGTTTTTTTTTTTATACTTACTGTAAAAAACACTACATTACACCACACTACATTGAATAAAGTTTGACACTACACCACTACATACCCCATATACCAATCCCCGTATAAAGATGGCCCCCAGGGTGTTTTCGGCGTCGGACGCTTAAGTTATGATTGCCTCCGGGTTTTTTGCCCTCCTCTGGATCAACACAGATTGAATTTGATGGACACCTGTCATTTTCAACCTTATAAACTAATAATTGCCCTAATACCCCCAAATAAATTAGAATGGTCCCTTTTCCCCAGCTAAATAGATATGGCCGCCAATCCCATTAGAGGATGCCATGATGCAATTACAAAGCCTCTGTGCGGCCAGGACAGTAGAAGCCCCCCACAAGTGACCCTATTCTGGAAACTACACCCCATAAGGAATCTAACAAGGGGGGCAGCGGGGATATGGCCCCCTGGTGACGGCCACATTTGGGACGTGAAAATGAAAAAAATGGTATTTTTTATTTTCTCGGCACATGTTCTACGTAAGTGCCCGTCACCAGTGGGGTCCATATGCTCACTGCACCCCTTGTTAGATTCCTTATGGGGTGTAGTTTCCAGAATGGGGTCACTTGTCGGGGGTTTCTACTGTCCTGGCAGCACAGGAGCTTTGTAATTGCGACATGGCCTCCATCCTCCATTCCAGCCTCTAAATGGCGCTCTGTCCCTTTGGTGGCTTGCCCTGTGCCCATATGGCACATTATGCCCATATGGCACATTATGCCCGTACTCAGGGGAAACTACCCTACACGTTTTGTGTTCATTTTCTTTTTTAACCCCTTGTGGAAATGGAAAAAATCAAGGCTAGACCAACATTTAGTGTAATTTTTGTAAAATTTTTACTCTAAATCATTAATCTTGTCATGATTTTTTCATTTTCACAAGGGGCTAAAAGATAAAAAAAAACACTAAATGTGTAGCGCAATTTCCCCTGAGTACGGAAATACCCCACATGTGGACATAAAGCGCCATGCGGGTGCAGGGTAAGCCTCTGAAGGGAAGGAGCGCCATTGGTTTTTGAAGGCTGGATTTGGATGGAATGGATTTCGGGGGGCCATGTTGCATTCAAAAGGCCCCTGTGTTGCCAAGACAGTTGAAACCCCCCACAAGTGACCCCATTATGGAAACTACACCCCTCAGGGAATGTAACAAGTGGTAAAGTGAGCATATGGACCCCACTGGTGACGGGCACAAATGTGGAACAATGTGGCGTGAAAATGAAATATTAAATTTTTTACACTATAATGTTGGTTTAGCCTTGAATTTTTCACAAGGGGTTAAAAGAGGGGAAAAAACAAAATGTGTAGAGCAATTTCCCCTGAGTCCGTAAATACCCCACATGTGGACATAAAGCGCCATGTGGGCGCAGGGCAAGCCTCCGAAGGGAAGGAGTGCCATTTGGATTTTGGAGGTTGGATTTGGCTAGAATGGATGATGAACGCCATGTCGCATTTACAGAGCCCTCGTGCTGCCAAAACACTGGAAACCCCCCACAAGTGACCCCATTATGGAAACTACACCCCTCAAGAAATCTAACAAGGGGTGCAGTGAGGATATGGACCCCTTGATGACGGGCACATTTGTGCCATGAAAGTGAAAAAATGAAAATATTCCCTTTCACGTCACATTGTTCCACATTTGTGCCCGTCACCAGTGGGGTCCATATGCTCACTGCACCGCTTGTTAGATTCCTTGAGGGGTGTAGTTTCCAGAATGGGGTCACTTGTGGGGGGTTTCCAGTGTCTTGGCAGCACGAGGGCTCTGTAAATGCGACATGGCCCTTGAAATCCTTTCCAGTGAAATTCAGCTTCCAAAAGCCAATTGGCGCTTCTTCCCTTTGGAGGCTCGTGCTGCGCCCGCTTGGCACTTTATCGCCACATGTGGGGTATTTCCGTACTCGGGAGAAACTGCGCTACATGTTTTGTGTCTTTTTATTCCTCTTATCCCTTTAAGAAAATGAAAAATTGAAGGCTAGAACAACGTTTTAGTGTAAATAATATTTTTTTCTTTTTTCACGCCATATTGTTCGGAAAATCTGTGAAGCACCAGTGGGGTCCAGATGCTCACCGCACCCCTTGTTACATTCCTTGAGGGGTGTAGTTTTCTAAATGGTGTCCCTTTAGGGGTATTGTTTATGGTTTGGCACCCCAGAGCCTCTGCCAACCTGAAGTGGTACAGTCAGAAATGACCAAATATAACGGAGGCATTGAAATTCACTAGGCGCTCCCTTATATCTGAAGCTTGTGGTTGCGTCAAATAGCGCAATAGGGTCACATATTGGGTATTTCTATAAACTGCAGAAACGGGACAATAATTATTGGGGGGCATTTCTCTGGTAATAGGTTTATAATTATGAAAAATATTGGATTACAATAAAATCTCTGCACAGAAAATTAAAATTTTCAAATTTCTTACACACTTAGCTTTTATTTCTGTGACTCCCCTAAAGGGTTAAAACACTTTCTGGATATGCTTTTGCAGAGTTTGGGGGGGGTGCAGTTTCTGAAATGGGGTGCTTTGTGGGGCTTTCTAACATACAGGCCCCTCAAATACACTTTGAACCTGAACAGGTCCCTAAAAATATCTGATTTTGAAATTTTACAGAAAATTTGGAAATTTGATGCTAATGTTTTAAGCTTTCTATTGTCTAAAAAAAACGAAAGATAGTTTAATAAATGCCGCCAACATAAAGTAAGTGAATAAAATAAAAAGGAATTGAGGTACTCACGGTCAGCGCTGTCCACATAGAGAAGTGGCCGAAAGCTTAAATAAATGCATTTAATATAGTGAAAAAATATATTTAATATAGCACAAATATGACGTGTTTCGAAGACATACGTCCTCTTCATCAGATATAACAAAGTGCATCATGCACTTTGTTTTATCTGATGAAGAGGACGTATGTCTTCGAAACACGTCATATTTGTGCTATATTAAATATATTTTTCACTATATTAAATGCATTTATTTAAGCTTTCGGCCACTTCTCTATGTGGACAGCGCTGACCGTGAGTACCTCAATTCCTTTTTATTTTATTCACTTATTCTCTCCACGGGCCCCATTATTTTGAGAGTATCCTGTGTTTTTGGTACAGTCAGCTTAGCAGTCCCTAGAGGTAGTAGGCCCCTATACAGTGGACTGTCACCAAACAAGACCCTGGATTTGGAGTTGTACCCTGTTGAGGGGTGATATGCACAAAGCCCAAGTGGCATCCAGGTGAGCACCTTCTCACATAATCCTTATCCTTGGTGTATTGAGGTATCACACGAGGCGCCGATGCCCGCTTTTTTCTTTTTCTCTCCCTTGCCAACATAAAGTAGACATGTTGCTAATGCTATTTAATATATAATTTATATGGTATAACCACTTTCTGTATAAGCAAAAAAGTTTCAAAGTTGGAAAAATGCATTTTTTCACATTTTTTCACGTTATTTGGTTTTTTTTCATAAAGATTCGTTATGAGTATCGACTCCAATTTTCCAGAAATGTAAAGTACAATATGTCACGAGAAATCTCAGAATCAGCCGGATAGGTAAAAGCATCCCAAAGTTATTGATGAATAAAGTGACACAGGTCATATTCATAAAATTTGTCTCTGTCATTAAGGCCATTTCAGGCTCTGTCCTTAAGGGGTTAAAGAGGATGTACCACCAGAACGGCGCCGTGCACGGGAAAAACCGGACCGCGGCACTGGCTTCCCCGTGCCGGCGCCGTTTGATCATTGGGTTTAGGTTAAAGAAGATGTACCTGGTGGTACTTCCTCTTTAAAATTGCCTGGACTATTGATTTCTGCAAAAAAATAAAAAAAATAAAAAATACAACAGTGACTCTGTAATGGACGCTACAAAAACATGGCCACTTTTCCCCCTTTCTTGTCTCCAGTTCAGGTGTGGTTTGCAATTAAGCTCCATTTACTTTAATGGAACGGAGTTCCAAACCCCACCCAATCTGCAGACAAGAGAGGGGAAAAAGTGGCCATGTTTTTGTAGTGCTGGAAAACCCCTTTAATTGCAAAACATACCAGAACTGGAGACATGAGTGGTGCTGTCTCTGGAGACATGCAGCCATGTTTTTGTAGCGCTAGATAACCCCTTTAAGGCGTTGGCTTTAACTTTGGCTGTCCAAGCATGATGGGAATTGTAGTTTTGCAACAGCTGGATGGCTGAAGGTTCCCTATTCCTGTAATAGACATTGAGTGGACATGTGCCGTGTGATGCCACTCATTTAGAGGCAGTTTTCATCATTGGCCTGATCACCAGCTAGTTAGGTTATAACTTTAAGTGGGTTATCCAGCGCTACACAAACATGGCCACTTTCCCCCTACTGTTGTCTCCAGTTTGGGTGGGGTTTTGAAACTCAGTTCCATTGAAGTAAATGGAGCTTAATTGCAAACTGCACCTGAACTGGAGACAACAGTATGGGGAAAAGTGGCCATGTTTTTGTAGCGCTGGATAACCCCTTTAACCTAGGGTAACCCCTTAAATACAGCATATGACAGGGCAGTAAGATTCTCAGAACAGCATACCTATCATACACTCTACTGCAGTGTTGCCCAACCTGTGGCCCTGTCAGAGAACTACAACTCCCATCATGCCCAGTCAGCTGGAGGTCAGGACTGGGATTAATCTTTAGTATATGGCAAATTGATTTAACAATTGTAATAATGACTGGTGGCTACTAATCCCACGCAGTCTCTGATTTAAAAAGAGAAAAAACTTGGTGAACAGTATGAAGAGAAACGTCAACAAAATGTCTCCTCTGTTGGTGACAAACGCATAAAGCTCTTTACCTCTAGTGCCCGTCGCCTAGGTGACGTCATCGCATGTGTTTAGGGTCTGCGCGATGCATGATGGAACCTGTAGTTCTCATCGTCTACATAAAGCCCTGCCTAATGCACCCGGAAGAGGAACCGAGATCATGTACGTCCAAAAGAGATACCGGGGGAAGCGGCTACACCGTAAGTGTGATACCGCAGAGTTGTGCCGAGCCGGGCGTAGTGAGTGAGGGTGTAGCGCTGCTCTGCGGTAGCTGTATGATGAATGGCCTTCAGAGAGGTCACCGCTCTATGTTGGGTGTAGCAAGATGGAGGCCGTGGACTTCCGGGTGTACGTAGACACGTGCGGCAAGGGGTGTAGTAAGATGGTGGTGGTCTTTCTTTTGTTTTATAAGGAGAGAGGATGAAATGCCGGCTAATACATGTATTTAAAGGGATTCAACCCACATTTGAGGGGATTATGTGTATGTGCAGAAGTCTTACTGATTTACCACCAGAGGGCAGTGTTATCAATGGAAAAGTGGCAGTTGTCAATGGCAACCAGTCAAAATGTAGGAATCTGGGTGACACCAAGACCAGCACAGGGGGAAGGTGGCGCTAAGACTGATACTTAGGCCGTGTTCACACTTATGTCCTAATTTCTGTTGATTGGATAACACAGGATGAGACCTGTATGTGCCGGACACCAATGGTCCCTATTGATGATCATGGGGTCTATCAGGTTTACAATATTTTACAAAAGAAACACAGTATTATAGCTAGAACCGGTAATTGAGGCTCCTGACGCAGGTGTGAACAATGCCTTAAGGCCCTTTTACACAGATTATCTGACAGATTATCTACCAAAGATTTGAAGCCAAAACCAGGTACAGACTATAAACAGAGATCAGGTCATAAAGGAAAGACTGAGATTTCTTCTCTTTTCAAATCCAGTCCTGGCTTTGGCTTCAAATCTTTGGCAGATAATCTTTCTGTGTAAAAGGGCCCTTAGTGGTTTATCTGGACATGTGGTTCATGGTAGCCTCTGCACTGTGTACAGCCCCATCTATGGCTGGTAGGGGTCTCATTCCTGGGTGATAATAATGGGCAGAGTTCTTCAAAGATTCAATAACATGCTTGTATATACACTAGGGATGGGGAACCTCCAGCTCTTGCAAAACTACAATTCCCATCATGCCTGGACAGCCAAAGCTAAAGCTTTGGCTGTCCAGGCATGATGGGAATTGTAGTTTTGCAACAGCTTGAAGGTTGGAGGTTTCTCATTCCTGATATACACGATATCCCTAACAAGACTGAACCGCAGTACCAGGCACAACCACACTAGTATGTATGGCGCTATGCCTGTTATGTGTTCCGCTGAGAGGTGGTGGTTGGAGCCACAGATATGAGCACTTAAAGGGGTTGTCCTGCAAAATACTTTTTCTTTCAAATCAACTGGTGTCAGAAAGTTATAAAGATTTCTAATTTACTTCTATTAAAAAAATCTCAAGTCTTCCTATACTTATTAGCTACTATATGTCCTGCAGGAAATGTTTTATTCTCAGTCTGACACAGAGCTCTCTGCTGACACCTCTGGCCTCGATATCGGTTTTCTATGAATCCCCATAGAAAACCTCTCCTACTCTGGACAAATCCTGTCTCGGCCAGAGATGTCAGCAGAGAGCACTGTGTCTGACTGAAAATAAAATAAAACTTCCTGCAGGACATGCAGCAGCTGATAAGTATAGGAAGACTTGAGATTTTTTTTTTTTTTTTAATAGAAGTATATTACAAATCTATATAACTTTCTGACACCAGTTGATTTGAAAGAAAAGATTTTCGCTGGACAACCCCTTTAAAGCCTGGAAAACCCTTCTAGATGCTGCTGATCATCCAAGATTCATTTTCCAGAACTGGATACCCAGAACCTAGGGGGGCACTAGAATGTATTCTGTCCCCCAGGTCACATGACTAATCTCCGTACAGAGAGGCTGCAATAACGTGGCCATACTGTGTATAATATGTATACATGACTTATATGCTGGAGAGCTGCGTGCTAATGGCACTATGGCTATCTGGAGTTTCGTTTATATAGAGACTTGACCTGAGATTAGGATAGCTGACATAGTGACTATATCAGCCGGTCCTATGTGGGGTCACTCCTCATCTGTGGTTTCTGTTGATAAAACTTGGGTCACATTTTATTTTTCTAAGATTTTTTTTTTTTCTTCCTTGTTTCCTCATGACTGGCGTGCTTTGAAAGTTTTTCTTCTTTCAGTAATACTTATTATTACACATAGGGGGCAGTATTATATCAGTTATATTCATTTATATAGGGGGCACTATTATAGTATTTAGATTCCTTTATATAGGAGCAGTATTATATTAGGTATATTCTTGTATATAAGAGCAGTATTATAGTAGTTATATTCCAGTATATAGGAGCAGTATTTAGTAGTTATATTCTTGTATATAGGAGCAGTAATATAGTAGTTATATTCCTGTATATAGGGGCAGTATTATAGTAGTTATATTCTTGTATATAGGAGCAGTATTATAGTAGTTATAATCTTGTATATAGGGGCAGTATTATAGTAGTTATATTCCTGTATATAGGAGCAGTATTATAGTAGTTATAATCTTGTATATAGGGGCAGTATTATAGTATTTATATTCCTGTATATAGGAGGCAGTATTTTATAGTAGTTATATTCCTGTATATAGGAGGCAGTATTATAGTAGTTATATTCCTGTATATAGGAGGCAGTATTATAGTAGTTATATTCCTGTATATAGGAGGCAGTATTATAGTAGTTATATTCCTGTATATAGGAGGCAGTATTATAGTAGTTATATTCCTGTATATAGGAGGCAGTATTATAGTAGTTATATTCCTGTATATAGGAGGCAGTATTATAGTAGTTATATTCCTGTATATAGGAGGCAGTATTATAGTCTGTTTGCTGCAGCTATGGTGAGTGTAATACCTTATCCAAACTTGTGCTGCTTGGGGCGACCTTCTCCGCCGGCGGTGCCGGCGGGGTTCTGGTGTGGTGTTTTTGGGTCTGGTCCTGTGGCATGGGGGTTGCAGGGCCGTCCCATGGCCCCCGTTCCCTGGCTGTGCACGCCTGCGGGGTTGGTGGCCACTGACTGGCACGGTGTGGACTTAGTGTAGGGACCCATGTGTATCAGATACCGGCACGAGGTACATGGGGCAGTATGGCTTGATCAATTCATACACAAAATTAATTATCAGCCATAGATGGGATGTGCAGCCGTTCCATTCTCTCCAGTTCGTGTTTTTCAGTTCTCCCTATCTGAACAGCTCGCACTCCTTTATAAGACCCACATAACCAAAATTAGCAGGATATGCCTGTGCTCAAATGTCTGGACCCTATGTCTTCCCCATTCTGTGAGAGCAGCAATGGTAAGTGTAATACCATATCCAGACTTGTGTCGTTTGGGGGCAGCCTTCCCCGCTGGTGGTGCTGGCTGGGTTTTGGTGGGGCTTTTTGGGTCTGGTCCTGTGACATTGGGGTTGCAGGGCCATTCCATGGCCTCCCTTCCCTGCATGTGCACGCTTTGCGGGGTTGGCGGTCGCTGACCGACACGGTGTGGAGTTAGTGTAGGGACCCGTGTGGACCAGAGGACCTGCGCGGTGGTACACGGGGCAATATGGCTTGATCAATTCATATACAGACACTCTGGTGTTGATTTTTAATATAGGCCTAGCGGCATTAGTATCAGCCATAGATGGGATGTGCAGCCGTTCCATTCTCTCCAGTTCGTGTATTATAGTAGTTATATTCCTGTATATAGGAGACAGTATTATAGTAGTTATATTCCTGTATATAGGAGCAGTATTATAGTAGTTATATTCCTGTATATAGGAGCAGTATTATAGTAGTTATATTCCTGTATATAGGAGCAGTATTATAGTAGTTATATTCTTGTATATAGGAGCAGTATTATAGTAGTTATATTCTTGTATATAGGAGCAGTATTATAGTAGTTATATTCTTGTATATAGGAGCAGTATTATAGTAGTTATATTCCTGTATATAGGAGCAGTATTGTAGTAGTTATATTCCTGTATATAGGAGACAGTATTATAGTAGTTATATTCCTGTATATAGGAGGCAGTACTATAGTAGTTATAATATTACACATGAGTAGCAGTATTATAGTAGTTACACAGTTGATTCACATTATGACAAGCATTTTATATCCAAAGTTACCACTGTGTGCAGCACATAAAACTAGATGGACTGGGAGTGACTTGATAAGGCCGATAATTGCTTGGTGTAATAGCTCATGCTGAAAGGCAATGATCAGCCGACGTACACAATGTTAAATGATCATTGTCTTTCAGCATGTTCTAAAATCACCATGACTATAGTGGCGGTCTACATGTTAATAGACCACCGCTCTCTTCTATGGGCATCCCCCCGTGACATGCACCCTCCTCTCCATTTGTGTGTGTGTGTGTAATAGCACAGACAGCGAGGAGGGAGCGAGCACTGATCTGACAGGTCTGCGCTCGCTTCCTCCTGTAGATTGGGCACTGCCCTGTACCGTGCAGCTTCTGGTTGTCAGGTCGTGGCTTTGCTGTTACCAGTTTAGTTTGCTCAAGAATTAAGATTACATGATTATCTGTAAAGTCCAGACCATTGTGATGGCTGAGAGCTTTGCATCATGGGACATCAGGGATTGTATTGTGTGTGGAGGGAACAATGGCCGGTTTGACAATGATAGGTGATGGGATTATACAGGTAATGGGTGACTGAGTGAACGCTTTGCAGGGAATCTTATCATTAAGAGATTAATATGAGGACTGGGATTTGACAACTAATCCTTGAGGCCAATAGTTTTGTATGGGTGTGATTAGGCTGAGAAGCATGTACTAAACCAGCAATACAGCAATTCCAACCAGTGTCTAACTGATGTGCAACTACAACTCCCAGCAAGTCCCTATGGCCTACAGCTTATAGGGCAGCGTTCCCCAACCAATAGCTCTCCAGCTGTTGTGAAACTCCAGCTCCATCATACAGGAGTGTCATTCAGCATTTCTCCAGCAGATGTCAGCACTGAGCAATAATGTCTAACACACCATTGTATCCCATCTACTGTATGTCTGAGGCCGCCTACACTGTTTCACAGGCTTCTGCTTTGTTAAATAGTCTGGGTGCAGGTAAGCCTGATTGAATGGACAGTTACCTTACCAGCAGAATAGTGAGTGCAGCTCTGGGGTATAATACAGGATGTAATTCAGGATCAGTGCAGGATCAGTAATGTAATGTATGTACACAGTGACCCCACCAGCAGAATAGTGAGTGCAGCTCTGGAGTATAATACAGGATGTAACTCAGGATCAGTACAGGATCAGTAATGTAATGTATGTACACAGTAACCCCACCAGCAGGATAGTGAGTGCAGCTCTGGAGTATAATACAGGATGTAACTCAGGATCAGTAATGTATGTACACAGTGACCCCACCAGCAGAATAGTGAGTGCAGCTCTGGGGTATAATACAGGATGTAACTCAGGATCAGTAATGTATGTACACAGTGACCCCACCAGCAGAATAGTGAGTGCAGCTCTGGAGTATAATACAGGATGTAACTCAGGATCAGTAATGTAATGTATGTACACAGTGACTCCACCAGCAGGATAGTGAGTGCAGCTCTGGAGTATAATACAGGATGTAATTCAGGATCAGTGCAGGATCAGTAATGTAATGTATGTACACAGTGACTCCACCAGCAGGATAGTGAGTGCAGCTCTGGAGTATAAGGGTACCGATGTCCTTACAGCCCATGTTTAAACTTTATAAATTACCTGTCTATGCTGCAGGGCTCCTCTTGGTCTGTGCTTCTGCCCGGGTGCCGCACACTCCAGCTTTAGAGCGGCCTGTCTCAGCTGACAGGCCGCTTAGCCAATCACTAGCCGCAGCGGTCCCAGCCAGTGATTGGCTGAGCGACCTGTCAGCTGAGACAGGCCGCTCTGAAGCTGGAGTGCGCGGCACCCGGGGAGAAGCACAGAACAAGAGGAGCCCTGCAGCCTGGATAGGTAATGTATTCTTCTTTGCTAATCGTCAGCGCCGCCCGCGCACCGCTATTACACGTAGCGATGCATGGTCAGCACCCAACAATTATAGGTCAGAACCTATATCAACGATCAGCTGATGACAACGATCATCGGCTGATAGTTGTCTTTGTTACACGGGACGATAATCGGCCGGTAAGGGCCGATTATCGTTCCGTGTAATAGTACCCTAATACAGGATGCAACTCAGGATCAGTAATGTATGTACACAGTGACTCCACCAGCAGAATAGTGAGTGCAGCTCTGCAGTATAATACAGGATGTTACTCGGGATAAGTAATGTAATGTATGTACACAGTGACCCCACCAGCAGAATAGTGAGTGCAGCTCTGCAGTATAATACAGGATGTTACTCGGGATAAGTAATGTAATGTATGTACACAGTGACCTCACCAGCAGAATAGTGAGTGCAGCTCTGGACTATAATACAGGATGTAACTCAGGATCAGTACAGGATCAGTAATGTAATGTATGTACACAGTGACCCCACCAGCAGAATAGTGAGTGCAGCTCTGCAGTATAATACAGGATGTTACTCGGGATAAGTAATGTAATGTATGTACACAGTGACCTCACCAGCAGAATAGTGAGTGCAGCTCTGGACTATAATACAGGATGTAACTTAGGATCAGTACAGGATCAGTAATGCAGCTCTGTAGGATAAGACTATAACTGTTGACGGTAACGGTAATTGTTACCAGATGAGTAATATATTGGGGCCCTATGTTTCTGTATATAGAGTGCAGAATGCTGCTCAGAGGGTATACAGGAGTATCTTATTGTTGTAGATAACAGCTGTGATATTTATTAGAATGAAAGGAAGTGAAACAGGAAATAAAGAGGGGAAGATGTCTGTAAGAAGTGGTCGGAAATACCGCTGTACAGACATCACACAATGACAATTGTTTAGGTTTGGTTCACCTCTTCCGCCAAATCCCCCTTGAGCACTGGAGAGGCTCCTGATTGTAGCTGGGTGTGCGGTGAGATAGGATGTGCGAGCCTCCATACCACCTGCTGATGTGCAGTGATAGAGCTCCGAACCAGAGGGTTTCCTTACAGCTGTCACAGAGGTAGGGTCCTATTACACTGAGCAATTTTTAACGATTAACGATTAACGACTAACGATAAATGATCACAAACGATATTGTTTATCGTCAACCTGAAATCGTTCACCATATTACACAGAACGATGGTCGTTAGTTATGATCGTTACTATGATCGTTATTGTGATCGTTACTATGATCGTTTATTCCTTCTGATCCCAGAAAAACGATTAACAATGTGCAATTACACTGAATGATTAGTGAAAAAACGCGGAACATGAGCAAACGACCGTGGAATTACAGCGAACGATTAGCGATAATTTAACGATTAACGACATATGAACGATTTTTCGATCGTTGCCTGCAATTACACAGTACGATTATCGTTTAAATTTGAACGATTTAACGATTTTTCGCACGATAATCGTCCCGTGTAATAGGGCCCGTAGTCACGGAAAATGACAACCTAGAAAGTTAAAGGGAAACTGGTGTGAAAGGTCTTTTGTAATAAGGACGCCTTTAGTTAACCCTTAGGGCCCTATTCCACGGGAAGATTATCGTTCGCATAATTGTTAACGATAAACGATCGCTATTGCGAAAGACCTGAGATCGTTCACCCATTTACATGGAAAGATAATCGTTACTTATGATCGTTCTTGCGGTTGTCTTGTCGTAGCTATTGCGTTTGTCACTACTGCGAACGACGGAGCGACTTCTTATTCAATGCGAACGAAAAAAATAGGTCCAGGTCTTATTAAACGATCAACGATTTCTCGTTCGGTCGTTAACTGCTATTCAGACGAACGATTATCGTTTATATTTGAATGATTTAACGATAATCGTCCGGTGGAATAGGACCCTAAAGAATAAGCCAAAATTCCAGTTGGAATCCCTTTTGCCGACTCCGCTTGGAATTCCACCTGCCTCAGCGCCTCAATGTCAGCTCTTTGAGCAAAGGCGCCCTATACCTTAGGGCCAGTTCACACTGAGTAAACACGGCGCAATTCCGCGGCGGAGCTTTCCGCTGCGGAATCCTGTCGTGCTCGGTGTCCTGCTTTTGAGTGGATGGGAGAGCGCACCTGTCCGCTGCCGCCGCACTCCGCTCGAACAATGAACATGTTCATTCTTTGAGTGGAGAGGAGAGGAAGCGGACGAGCATGCGCTCTCCCATTCGCTCAAAGCAGGACACGGAGCATGGCGGAATTGCGCAGTGTTTACTCAGTGTGAACTGGCCCTTACGCTGAGGCAGGTGGAAGTCCGAGTGGAGGATTCCGCTTGGAATTTTGGGGCTGATTTCTCAGTGTGAACTGACCCTAAATCTTGCTTCCCTTTAATTAGAATTATGGGACTTAAAGGGGTAATCCTCTCTTGTGCTATGGCCGTTTTATCTGTAGCGGTGGTGCAGGATTCTGAGTCACCTGACCGGGAGGGCGCTGTAGTACCTTCACCTCCATCAGGAAGGACAAGCAGAGCTAAACACTGAAGGCACTAGAGCACTCACCTAAGCACTGTAACCCCATCAAGCTGCTGATCGGCAGGGGGGACAGGAGTCGGACCCTCTGTATTCTGGTATTAATCAGTTTTGTACTGTTTGATTACCCCTTTAAGGCTCCTCAAATATCGAGAACTGAAACGAAACACGTCCGCTCTCTTACAAAACCAGTGCCACCCCTGTCTTCAGGTTGTGTGTAGTATTACAACTCTGCTCCTTTAATTTCTATAGAACTGAGCTGCAATACCGCACACAAACTGGTGGCAATAGTGGCGCCGTTTCCAGCTGAGGACACACTTATTGGTATTGCTGTATATCTGGGATGGGGAACCTTTGGCCCTCCAGCTGTTGCAAAACTACAATTCCCATCATGCCTGGACAGCCGAAGCTTCGCTTCGGCTGTCCAGGCATGATGGGAATTGTAGTTTTGCAACAGCTGGAGGGCCAAAGGTTCCCTATCCCTGCTGTACATGGACAGTGTCAGCCATTACTTAGAGGGATGTCCAGTCCTAACCAGTTTCTCTCAGTAAAGTGAGTGGGAAACCTATTTGTGCTGAGGAGCTTCCCTCTCTGCTGTCTAAACCAGTTTAAGCCGGGTTTTTAATGGCAGTATTGTTTCCCGCGTTTCCTTTATTACTCTTCCGCCCAAAGCCACAATGGCGCCATTGGTCCCGCCCACCTCATACGTGGGCGTCACGCCCATTTCCTTTTGAGCCTTGCCGAAACTTGTTTCAAGCATCGCTGGAATTTTTTTTTTTTTTTTTTTTAATAGTTCTTTGTCTGCCGCAATGTCTTCTGGGTCTTGTAGTTAATTCATTTCCGCTATGACGTTTTCCCGGCATGCACGACGCTTGCGGACGTTCTCAATCTCCCCCCCTCCCAAAGCACTCTGGGATTTGTAGTTTCCATTTGTCACCTCTACAGTCGTCTCCTGAGCGTACGTGCACTCGGGCTCCCGACGTGCTTTGCGCTGAAGTCTCCTTTCTTCCTCCCCGCCGCGGGGCACGCCGGGTAGTGTGGTCCTGGGAGGTGTTTCCTGTGATTGGTGGGAAGCAAGCTACGGACTCGGTTTCCCAGAGAGCTTTAGGAAGCGGCCTGGAGCCCCGGGGGCTGAGTGTGTGTGGCGGCCGCGGGGAGGGAGCCGCCGAGCCCGGCCACCATTCAGCGTTTGTACGCTTCGCTCCTCAGCATGAGCGGCGTCAACCGGACCCGGAGCGACGTCTTCGGTGACCAAGTTCCGTCTGGAGCTAATAAGGGTCCCGGAGGAGCTACGGGGGGCGCCTCCTCTGTGCCTGCGGGCTTCAGCGCCATCAAACTGGGCAGTGAGTATGTGAGGCTGGGGAGGGGGAGAACATGGCGGCGGGGCTCGGAGCTCCAGGGGCCTCGGCTGTCTCCTGTGTATTATAGTGTCATGGTGTACCACGTGACGTGTGGAATAACCTTATAATAGCCTGGAGATTATAATCCTAGTCCTTGGCCCTGCCTGGAGGTGGGCGCTGGGCATTGGCAGGCTGCCCTTATATCACCGGCTTTATCGATGGATTATAACTCGCCGTCCGTTATACGTATCGGTTATATACTGGGTGACCATTTTTTTTTTTTTTTTATATTTACAAAAAAATATTACCTAAGGGTGCGTTCACACCTACAGGATCCGCAGCAGATCTGATGCGGTGTTCAGTTATTTAAATGAAATCTGCTGCCGATCCGGTACATACCCTCAAGGATCATAAGGCCCCGACCCTCGTGACCCATACTGTGCCCCCCCCTGTGTAGATGGAGTGGTGGTCACACGTGAGCGGCTGCTCCATTTAAAGGGGTTATCCAGCGCTACAGAAACATGGCTGCTTTCTTCCAGATGCGGTTTGCATTAAAGCTCCATTCAGTTCTATGGGATGGTGTATAGCAAAACCTGCACCCAAACGGGAGACTAGAGCGGTGCTGTCTCTGGAAGAAAGCGGACGTGTTTTTGTACCCCTTTAATAGCTCTGCGTCGGACAAAGGTGGCCAAGAGCTGTATTATTCAGCAGTTCTCATGTGACTCGTGAATGAATGGGGCGACGGCACACGAGTCTGACTCATTTAGGGGGCCCCACTGACTAGACAGTCGTTACTAGACGCTTGTTCTATATAGGAAATCCCCCTGTAGGGTATGTTCACACGTACCAGATCTGCAGCAGATTTCATCTAAATAACTGAACACAGCATCAAATCTGCTGCGGATCCTGTACGTGTGAACGCACCCTTAGGGTGCGTTCACACATACAGGATCTGCAGCAGATTTGATGGCGCAGATTGAAAGCAAATCAATTCTAGGCCATCAAATCTGCTGCCGATCCTGTACGTGTAAACACACCCTTGGGGTACGTTCACATTTACCAGATCCGCTGCGTTAAATAACTGAACACCGCATTCAGATCTGCTGCGGATCCTGTAGGTGTGAACGCACCCTTAAGCAGTTGGTATCCTCCAGGATTTAAAGGGGTTATCCAAAAACATGGCCACTTTCCCCCCTCTCTTGTCTTCAGATTGGGTGGGGTTTCAAACTCCGTTCCATTGAAGTAAATGGAGCTTAATTGCAAACCGCACCTGAACTGGAGACAACAGTAGGGGGAAATGGCCATGTTTTTGTAGCGCTGGATAACCCCTTTAAGATGTTACATAAATGCCACAGTGTAATAGGAAAAGGTCCAATTTCTAATATTTCTTTGATATTTTAAAGGGCAACTCAGAATGTATTTCTATTTAAAGATCTCCAGCCTTCCAATACTTATCAGCTGCTGTATGTCCTACATATCTATGTCTGTCTGTGACTGATCAGTACTGGAAGACTGGAGATTTTTTTAAATTGCTTTGAAAAAGAAAAAATTCAGAGTTTCCCATTTAGTAAAGGGGGTCTCCCCTCTGGCGATAAGAGGGGCTGAGATATACCTCTAATGATGTATAGCAGTGGTCTCCAGCCTGGGTCTTCCCCAAACCACAACTCCCATCATGCTGGCTGTTGGGTTATGTTAGGGAAATGGGCTGAAGACGACTGATACCAGAAGGGAAATTTCTTATATTATAAAAAATATATTATTTTATATTTTTTTCCAAGTTTTTCTTTCCTCTTTGGACTGGTCGGGTTTTCCTATTCTCCAGCATTGGACGCCGTTCATGGTCTAAATCCTGATGGGACACAACTTAGTGTGAACATAGCTCTACCATGGATGACCAGATGGGACCTCAATACAATCCCGGCCTTGAGCATTATATATAGGAGTAATAAGGGGGTTCTCTTATAGATCCTGCCGCTCCAGTCACTCTGTAGACGGCTGTATGTGCCAGTGGCCTTCTATCCACTCACTTTGTGACACGATAAATGTTGAGATTAAAAATCAAACAAACATAATTGGTGTGACTATCAATTCCTTCCATACTTGTTATCTCTTCAGTCTTCTTCCCCCAGTTCTGAGCTGCTGCTTTCTGCCGAAAACACCAAAAACTGTTTGTGAGCTTTTTTTTCCCCTCTGTCTCCCTCCTCCCCCCTCCCTTCTGAGACAGCTGATGTAAACAAGTCCCTGGGAGGCTGTATCTGCAACTTTGTAGCTTCTTTGTACTGCTGTAATCACAGTGAGTTCGGCAGCAACTTAATCCTCCCAACATTACAAAAAAGCTACAATGTTGCTGATAGTCAGTCGGGACTTTAAATCGGTTTTATGGGGGGGGGAGACAGAGAGAGAAGCTCACACACAGATTTTTGTGTCTTCAGCGGAAAGCAGCAGCTGAGAACTGGAGGAAGAAGACTGAATAGATAAGTATGGAATTTATTAGTCTTTCCATGGGCAGCAACATATCTGAAGTTATGTTTTAGTGAAATACCCCTTTAAATAGGTATTGTCATGTCATAAAGTGATGCTGGGATACACAGTTGTGGGGGTCTGAGCTCGGGGACCCCTCCTTTTCCATCCAGGGTATAAAGAGGCTGGTGTATAATAGTGTATGCTGTAGGCATCAGAGCGCTGTTGCTGTACTATGCCAGTGCTGACCCCCCTGATCATAGTGATGGGAATCCCTTTTAAATAACTTTTTAAGTTTGGCAACCAACAGGGACTATACAAAACACTAATAGTAAGACATGGCCGCTCAGCGTAGAGAGGAGGTGGGGCACCGGCCATGGGTCACTACATGCTGTGTACATATGACCCTAATGCAATTGGAGTCAAGCCTAAACTTTGCTCTCTGTTGCTGTTGTAATGACCCCTAGCCGTGTAGTGCAGGGGTAGGGAACCTTGGCTCTCCAGCTGTTGCAAAACTACAACTCCCATCATGCCTGGACAGCCAAAGCGTTAGCTTTGGCTGTCCAGGCATGATGGGAGTTGTAGTTTTGCAACAGCTGGAGAGCCAAGGTTCCCTACCCCATGTGGTATAGCACCCAGCTGTTTCTGTATCTCCCATAGAGTAGTACACAATGGCAACTAAGGCCGTAGCTGTTACCCTCCACTGAGGGTATAATACCCCTGAGACCCAGCGTGTGGCAGGACGTGGCCCATATAAAGCGGTGACCATGAAATCGGAGCCCTATGGGGGTGATGTATGGGTGCTGTATTACATCTCTATACAACATCCTTAGACTTGCGCTGTATTTTTAGTATGATCGGATATGCAGGCCGGATTGTTTGCAGTCCTTGTAGTGATAGGAATAAGTCGCCCCCTGCGTCTTCACGTTACTGCTATTCCAGGAAAGGTAAGGGACGCGGGATGGATAGAGATGGGGGGCTAGTCTTCCCCTACGGCCGGGCGTGTGTTGTCGGGATCGCCGTGTGACTTCCCATCCGGAGATCTCACCTCAATTATTTTCTTTCATCACTTCTCCTATTTTATTTTCGGCCGGAGATATTTATAAAACTTGCTCCGCCGCAGGCTATGCTGAGGGAGGGAGCAGCTTGGGTTATGCAAAGGTAGATTGTTTCCTAAAGATGGATCCCGTCCAAGAAGATTAAAAGAGCAATAAATAGGATCAGGAGGCCTTCGTGTTCTACCATTGGGGAAATGACAGGAGGGACCACTTTATCTCACCTTATCCCCCCACCAAGGAAAAAATAAGTCTCGGGATAAGTTGCCCCCATCATTCCCAATGGTTCTGCATTCAAATGTACCGTAATCCATTGCATCACATATGGTACTGATCCTGTATCTTCCAGAGCAGTATCACAGAGCCGACCTCTCTGCGGAAAGCTTATTGTGAATTATGATTGCAGCTTTGGAGTAAGGATGTAACTCCGGATCAGTAATGTATGTACACAGTGACCTCACCAGCAGAATAGTGAGTGCAGCTCTTGGGTATAATACAGGATGTAACTCAGGATCAGTAATGTATGTACACAGTGACCTCGCCAGCAGAATAGTGAGTACAGCTCTGGAGTATAATACAGGATGTAACTCCGGATCAGTACAGGATCAGTAATGTATGTACACAGTGACCCCACCAGCAGAATAGTAAGTGCAGCTCTGGGGTATAATACAGGATGTAACTCAGGATCAGTAATGTATGTACACAGTGACCCCACCAGCAGAATAGTGAGTGCAGCTCTGGAGTATAATACAGGATGTAACTCCGGATCAGTACAGGATCAGTAATGTATGTACACAGTGACCCCACCATCAGAATAGTGAGTGCAGCTCTGGAGTATAATACAGTATGTAACTTAGGATCAGTAATGTATGTACACAGTGACCTCACCAGCAGAATAGTGAATGCAGCGCTGGGGTATAATACAGGATGTAACTCAGGATCAGTAATGTAATGTATGTACACAGTGATCTCACCAGCAGAATAGTGAGCGCAGCTCTGGAGAATAATACAGGATGTAACTCAGGATCTGTACTGGATAAGTAATTTAATGTATGTACAGTGACCCCACCAGCAGAATAGTGAGCGCAGCTCTGCAGTATAAGGCCAGGTTCACACTGTGCAAACAACCCCCGGTATTTGTGAAATAACAGCCGTTGTGTGTACAACTACGGCCGTTGTTATGAAATACGGCCATTGTTTTTACATTGTGTGAACCTGACCTAATACAGGATGTAACTCAAACAGTATTGGGTAATAAAAGGCATTTGCAAAGTGATTAAAGTGTCACTATGATTTGTAAAAACTTCTGACAGGTCAGAAGTGTGTATCTGTGGGGGTCTGGGTGCTGAGACCCCCCACCGATCGCTACAACGAACATGCGTTGTGCCCCTTCATCTCCATATAACTGCAGTTTACTAAATTATAATTCAACTGGAAGGTCCATAGGCTCCCATCATAATTCTGTATACTGCTCCATATAGCGTAGATGAGGCTTGTGCTGCTGACCGCTTCTGCCCCTTTATTCTAGTGATCGGTGGGGATCTCGGCACCCAGACCCTGACTGATACACAATTTTGACATGTCAGAATTTTTTACAAATAGTTACACTTTAAAGTTTGTTCACTGGTAGACATATCCTTTTAAATGTATCTGATCCTTTTAAATGTATCTGTACCTTTTTGCTCATTGTTAGTCATCCTCATAATTTTCCTTAAAGGACAACTCCAGCGAAAAATTTATTTCCAATCAACTAAAAGTTCCAGAGATTTGTAATCTACTTCTATTAAAAAATCTCCAATCTTCCAGTACTTATCATCTGCTGTATGTCATAGACAAAGATATGTAGGTCATACAGAAGCTGATAAGTACTGGAAAACTTGATATTTTTAAAAGAAGTAAATTACAAATATCTAGCACTTTCTGACACCAGTTGATTTGAAAGAAATAAAATGTTCTTCTGGAGTTGCCCTATTCATGAGTGGGCGACCCCGATGACGTTCCTTATTTTTAAATTTCTTTCTGTTTCCCAGGAGACAATGGAAAAGTGACCACGGTTGTGGCCACTCCTGGTCAGGGGCCGGATCGTCCGCAGGAAGTGTCCTACACAGACATCAAAGTCATTGGTAATGGCTCCTTCGGAGTGGTGTACCAGGCGCGGCTGGTGGACTGTGGAGAAATGGTGGCCATAAAGAAAGTCCTGCAGGACAAGAGATTTAAGGTACCTCCAAACTCATTATCTTTTATGTAAATGGACTATGCTGAAACAGTACCATGTGAGATCATTACAGACCCATAGATGCTTGATATACTTTAATGGTTATCTAACACTACAAAAACATGGCCACTTTCTTCCAGAGACAGCACCACTCTTGTCTCCAGTTTGGATGCAGGTTTTGTAACTCTGTTCCATTGAAGTGAATGGAGCTTAATTGCAAACCGCACCTGAACTGGAGGCGAGAGTCGTGTTGTTTCTTAAAGAAAGTGGCCATGTTTTTGTAGCATTGGATAACCCCTTTAAAGGGGTCATCCACTACTACACAAACATGGCCACTTCCTTCCAGAGACAGCTCCACTCTTGTCTCCAGTTCAGGTGTAGTTTGCAATTAAGGTCCATTTACTTCAATGGAACTGAGTTACAAAACCTGCACCCAAACTGGAGACAAGAGTGGTGCTGTCTCTGGAAGAAAGTGGCCATGTTTTTGTAGTGCTGGATAACCCCTTTAAAGGGAACCTGTCACCCCCCATGCCGGGGTGACAGGCTCCCGACCCCCCGCTACAGCCCCCTATACTCTGATCCCGCCGGGTCCCGCTTCTGGATCCGGTCGGGTCACGGAGATCTCAGCCGCAGCAGCCCGGCGCGCGCGAGTCCAACGTACATAGAGAATGACAGGAGAGTCCAGCGCTCCGTCATTCTCTGAGCGTTGGACTCATGTCTCAGCGCACACGCCGGGCTGCTGCGGCTGAGATCTCCGTGACCCGACCGGATCCAGAAGCGGGATCAGGTGAGTATAGGGGGCTGTAGCGGGGGGTCCGGGAGCCTGTCATCCTGGCACAGGGGGTGACAGGTTCCCTTTAAGCAACCTGTGATCCTATATGGACCTGTAGGGTGACAGGTTCCCTTTAAGCAACCTGTGATCCTATATGGACCTGTAGGCTATGGGCACTGATCTGTGCTGTACATAGACCTCATGCACAGGGCTTTAGTTACTCCCTGATACAGTGATCTGGATATCCTGAAAGTTATTGGAGCAGCATTAGACATCAATAGTTCTCTCCTGTCTTTTCCATCTCATACACTTGTATGTTCAGCGCACATCAATGTATTTCTTATATTCATGGCTCCACATGGGCCAAGTAGAAGAAGCAGAGGCTCATGTGACTGAACAGGTTCTGTAGGTGAAAGCAGAAGGAAATTGTGTTCAGTGCAGAACAATGGTCTTTTTATTCTGAATTGGTGATGCAACACTATCAAGTACAGAGAGGGGGACGTTCATGCCCTGTAACTACACAACCGATCCCAGTGTAGGGTGTTCTCTCACATTGCAGGCACTAGTGGTGGCCGTACATCACTTGAGCAGAACATTTTCGCCTTCCCCTGTTGCTCACCTGGCACGTCGTGTACACACCTCCATGTGGAGCGCTCAGGCGTTTCAGAGATTTGGCAGGAAGCTGTGAAATTTGTAACCTAATCACAGAATGTAACACTTAATACAAGGGCTAGAGACTTGCTTAAAGGGGATATATACAGTCAGCCGGGTCTGAGTTGTTTCTGATATCATATGGAACACGCAGTGGGATGTAGGTTGGCAAATACTATATACAGTAAAACACTCCCAGAATATGCAGTGGGAACATGGGAGTATATTAGATGGCTGTGTGGACCTGAAGTAAAAGTCATGCAGTACAGAGCCAGGTTATCATGTAATTATATCTGAATAGGCTTTAGGTTCTGGACAACATGCGTGCAATAGCAAAGAACTTAATACCTACTAACTATGGAAACTCCCAACACAGTCGCTGTGGGAAATTACTTAAAGGGGTACTCCGGGGCCAACTTTCTTTGAAACAGAGCTCCGCTGACAGAAGTCTGGTGTCACTGTGCCATCCTCGTCTTTAGAGGCAGCGCTGTGCTGTACGGCACAGCGCCATGTCTGAAGAGGTGGGCAGCTGTGGCAGAACCACAACTACCAGGATGGGGTCTGTTTTGCAACAGCTAGGGCGTCATGGGTTACAGACCACTCATTTACAGAATAAACTAGGTCGATGAGCTTAAAGGGGTTATCCAGCGCTACATAAACCTGGCCGCTTTCTTCCAGACACCCCCCCACACACACACAACACTCTTGTCTCCAGCTTGAGTGCAGGTTTTGCTGCTCAGTTCCATTGAAGTGAATGGAGCTTAATTGCAAACTGCACCTGAACTGGAGACAAGAGTCGTGTTGTCTCTGAAAGGAAGTGGCCATGTTTTTGTAGCACTGGATAACCCCTTTAATGGCACTTCAGTCATTGTATTTTATTCAGTTTATTGGTGGGAGTGCTGGGAGGAGGATAAGACTTCAGAGTCCCAATAAACCCTTTTTAAATTGGGGCTTGGCACAGAGGTTTTCTACTGTTAAAGTAAAATTCATTTTAATAGGGCATTATGGGATCCTATTACTGCCAAATTATCAGATCATAGATTTATAAATTTTTCTATGTCACTTCACCCCTGTGATCTATCTGATCAGATTATCTCTATTTAAAAGATATAAAGCAAAAAAAAAAAATATCTTTTTGTCTTTTCAGAATCGTGAACTTCAGATTATGCGCAGACTGGATCATTGTAACATCGTGCGTCTGCGATACTTCTTCTACTCCAGCGGAGAGAAGGTCAGCCTCCCTCACCGATATTATAGTTTTTATCGTATTTTAACAATGCTATTGCAGGAGCCTCGCTAGATTCATGTGGCAAAGACTCAACACTGTTTTTCTTGTCTGTCCCTACAGAAGGATGAAGTTTATTTAAACTTGGTCCTGGATTTTGTCCCAGAAACAGTGTATCGCGTCGCACGGCACTTTGCAAAAGCCAAATCCACGCTGCCGTCCATCTATGTGAAGGTGAGGATTTTGGGTCTGGAGAGTAGCGGGGGGGAAGGAGGGGATACTTATTATGTTCACGGAATAAGCCCAGTTCTGTTTCCACCACATAGGTGTACATGTATCAGCTATTCCGAAGCTTGGCTTATATCCATTCTCAAGGCGTCTGCCACAGGGACATAAAACCACAGAATCTGCTGGTGGATCCTGACACAGCTGTGCTGAAGCTATGTGACTTTGGCAGGTATGTATAATAGACCAAGGGTAGGGGACCTTGGCTCTTCAGCTGTTGCAAAGTTACAACTCCCATCATGGCTGGACAGCTAAAGCTTTGGCTGTCCAGGTATAATGGGAGTTGTAGTTTTGAAGCTGCTGGAGAGCCAAGGTTCTCTACCCCTGCCATAGACTGTGTCTGTGCATTGGTTGCATCATACAGTGCAGAGCTTTACTGTCACTACTTATTACAGCGCAAAACAACTGGTACGAGGAGAGCCGAATGTTTCCTATATTTGTTCTCGCTATTACAGAGCTCCTGAGCTCATATTCGGAGCCACGGATTATACTGCAAACATTGGTAAGTTATAAGTATTCTAATGTAGTGTACATCTACACGAATGGATCTAGAGCTGAGTTATTGTGACAACTCTAATCTAGGGTTATGCAAAAGATTTGACATGCCCTTGCAGCACAGAATGGCATATAAAAGTTCTGATCACATGTGGTCAGTGTTCAGACCCCCACTGATCTTTAGATATAACTGCGAGAAGCACCCTGCTGAGCATTTCACTCAGACGTGAGAGGAGCTCCATAGACTTAAATTGGAGGAAATAAATATATTACAGGGTGCTGGGGAAAGAAGCGTTCAGCTGCTTAGTTGTTAGTGCCCGTCCACACTACGGATTATGCACGGAGATTCTGCCGGATAACCGCTGTCCGTGGACTCTACACCCAATCCCTCTTTCTATGTCTTTGAATGGGAGGGCTCGGAGTGCCCCCACTCAAAGAATTGACGTATCAATTCTTTGAGCGGAGGCACACAAGCCCTCCCGTTCAAAGACCTAGCAGGAGGGATTCGGCGTGGAGTCCGCAGGCGGAGGTTCCCTGCCGAATCCATAGTGTGAACGGGCCCTTAATATCTACCTTGGACTGGAAACGCCTATGCAGTCTTCATGACTTTTTTTTTTGAATTATTATTACTTTTTTGTATTATCATTATTATTATCCTCATTCTCATCATCATCATCATCATCATTATTATCTTTTATATTTTTCTTTTGTTCCAGACATCTGGTCAGCAGGTTGCGTTCTTGCAGAGCTTCTCCTGGGTCAGCCCATCTTTCCTGGGGACAGTGGTGTTGACCAGTTGGTGGAAATCATAAAGGTGAGCTCCCCCGCTGGGTGGGTCAATCTTTGTGGCCTTTGTTGTGGTTTATTGACTTAGGAAATGCGAACATTGTGAATGACTCCTTAGAATTACTGATTGATTTCTCACCTGCTACAAATCAATGAACAATTGTGCAGAGAATGGGGACAAGGTGTTTTTTTTTCTTTTCTTTTTTTTTTTCTTTGTCTCTGCAATAGCCGAGTAGGGTATCGCCTATAGTCGGCTGATGAGTTAAAACTTCACAAAGCTATGTGTAAAACTTCACAAAGCTCTGTGTAAAGTAAGCTTGGCTGGAGTACCCCTTTTTAAAGAAGTGGTTTACAAAAAATTACTACCGCCCCCTCCCGGTAGGGGTTAGCATGTATAGTCACCGCAGCCGATCAGTGTGCTGCGGTGCGGCCTTGTTGCGGTCCTGCTGCTTCGTTCAAATCCAGTGTGCACTCGCGACAGCCTCCGCCGTGACTCCTCTCCTGTGATTGACCCTGGAAGTCACGCGCTTCCATAGAGAATGCATTGAAGCGCGTGACTTCCAGCATTCAATCGCAGGAGAGGAGTCACAGCGGAGACTGACGTGAGCGCACGCCGGATTTGAAAGGCGCCGCAGGACACTAATCAGCTGCGGTGAGTATACGTGCCAGTGCCTACGGGGGGGAGGGGGGGCAATAATAATTTTTTGTGAACTGCTTCTTTAAGGTTAGCCTGGTTGAATATCTGTACTTGTGACTAAATAATGTCATACATCTGACCACCTGCAGGTGTTAGGAACTCCCACACGGGAACAAATCCGAGAGATGAACCCAAACTACACAGAATTTAAATTCCCACAAATTAAAGCACATCCCTGGACAAAGGTAAGGAGTGACATTTTATCCTAGTGATCTCTTAGTATGGTCATTGCTGGTATCCTCTTCTCTCATTGTTCTCCTCTCTCTTCATGGACAGGTCTTTAAGCCCCGCACCTCCCCAGAAGCCATCACATTGTGCAGTCGGCTTCTGGAATACACCCCAGACACCCGCCTTTCCCCCCTACAAGCCTGTGCACACTCCTTCTTTGACGAACTTCGTGACCCTAACACACGTCTCCCGAGTGGCAGGGAGTTGCCTCCCATCTTCAATTTCAGCTCTGTAGGTGAGAGTCTGGTGCAGTGATACATTGACTGTGCTGGGAGTTTGGCTGATGGTTGTGACGTGTGGATGTGTCTTGTGGTTTTTGTAAATGTTTGTCACTTGTTTGCAGAGCTCTCCATTGAGCCCTCGTTGAACACCGTCCTCATACCTCCTCACCTGCAGCAGACTCACTTGCACGGTAGGTAACTTGATGAGGCAAGGAGTGGCCTGTTGCTGGCGCTATGAGCAAAACAACAGTAATTTCTGTTTTGTGAAAGGCCAAACGCTCTGCATTTGACTCTTGGTGGCTGGAGAAGATGGATACAGCTACTATGTAATGCATATGGCTGCATCCCTGGTTTCCAGGCAGCCCTAGTGCTGTATCAATCTTCTCCAGCCACTGTTGCAGAGCGTTTGGCGTTTCACAGAATGGAATTTACTGTAATTTCACTCATCTGTATTCCTAAACTCTCTTGCTCCTAGGGGTATATAATGTAAGCAGCCGGTTACCACTTATTACATAAGTCGGGGTCATTGACTTCAGCCATGTCAGTGTTGATGCATTTAGAGTGAAAATGTTCAGGGCCTGCTTAAAGGGACACTGTAAAACTTACTGTATTATGCCTTGTGCAGGGTTCTAGGGGGTTGGCATGACTTTGTAGAGGTTCTGTGATCTGTTTCCTGCACCAGGTGTAACACAGTATATTGGCAGAGATCAGGACGGGTGATTCGCTTGTGCAGCTCGATTAAGACTAAAGAGCTTCCTCTGGAGACATGCTTGCTTCTCTCTCATATTGTGTTGCTTTTGATGTTCTTGTATTGTTGAATGTAACAGATTTATTTATTTTTCATGCTCTAATCTTCTCTTCCTGTCCTATAGGTGAAGGGAGAACTGGATCAGACAGACTCAAAACCAGCGACGTAGCAGAGTTGAACACCTCCTGAGGAGCGGTTCTGGCCCCCCTTCCCCGGCCCATCCTTCAGTGCTCTTCTTCTTCTCCTTTTTTCCCAGCTGACATCTTACACTTGTTGTGTGGGAGATGAGCTTGGTTCATGGGGATCCAGTTTCTTCTCTTCAGCTCCGGTCACTGACTTTTTCGATGGCTCTTGCTGGTCATCCTTAGATGGGTTTTAATCCTCCCTTCCCCATCTCAAGTTTAATGATCAGAAGTCATGGATCCCTCTACCCGCACAGAAACGAACTGCCTGTAGCACTGTAGAGCGCTGCTCTGGATACCTCCCAAGCATTGATGTGAAGGTCTAGGCCTCCTGCCCGACCCTCCTCTGGACATCATAGTACTGCTATCGTTCTCCCTGACAGGTTTCTTGCAGACTCTGATCTTGATGTAAAGTGTTTTGGTTTTTGAACTGGGCAAAGGTGCAAACTCATTTCTTCCCCAACTGTTATTTTATTTCACATCGTCATTGCGAAACGGAACAAAACCCGCTCATCCTAGGATCCTCCATGAAGGGTGTGGATAGCGTAAGGCTCCCCCTAATGTAGCAGCTCCAGCATAGACCTTAGTCTACAAGCCAGTCGTGTATGGAGCCTCTTGTCTTCATGTGCTGGGTATATGTAGGCTTTGAAACCACTTAATACTTGACTCCTTTGTGCTGCTCTTTAAGAGGCGAGGGGGTAAATGATGGGGACGCAACCTCAGAACCTCGCTGTGGTGTCTTCATTTGACCTGCAGCTATTACCTTCTACTGCACCACATTGGCAGGTAACGTCTAGATACAGAGCCTGCTCTGTGACGTCCCATATTGATGTACACACTGAAGCGAGTGGGGCCACATGAGTGGTTGAATCTTGTATCTTTTTGTGCATAGGTCTATATAATCTGTGGCCATATTGACTGCTTTGCCACTACTACTCCCAGCAGGTCATGTCAGTGAATGGAGACAGCAAATATATTTAGTATGGGTGTAGCGCAACCTACTTCATGAAAGATGGACCACACGGCAGTGTATATGAGCCCTAAAGTGAAGCCAGGTCCATTCCTTTCATCTATTACTGCACTCTCCTCCCTTTGTCTGACCAGGTATATATATATATGTCACCCATGTAGGCTTTTATTCTCTAGAGATGGTACCAGGGTGTGATCATCAGCCGCTATGAGGAAGAGCTTGTGCTGTTGGATATTAGACCATTTTAAGTGGTCTCTTATCTTTTTTTCCCTCTCCAAATAGCCTAAAAAAACCCTTCTATAATATAATGTCCCATCGGGTAGCTGATATTAATAGCTTTTGGTGATCTTGGTATTTTATGATGATTTTTAACCTGTAATTCTAAGCCTGTGGGGGCGGGTGATGCCAGAGAGAACCCAGCATGCAATTATTGGTAGGAGATCGGGATTAGATGGTGACAGGCAGGCATCATGCTATAAAATAACATGGCTACTTCTGGAAACCGCGCCAATCTTATACGTAAACTTGGTATAGCAGTGCAGCCCTATTCTATGGATTGAGCTGCAATATCACACACAGTCTATGAGCAAGGGTGGTGCTGTTCCTGGAAGAAAGGAAGTGTTTTTTTTTGTTTTTGTTTTTTTCTGTAATTCCACACAATCCTTTTTAACGTGGCGTTTTTATTGTAGAGCTGGAAAGTAAGTGCACCCATTGGTTAGGTAGGATCTGATCTGAATCTTTGCCCAAAAACTTTTGTCTCTTCGTCCCTGGGCAGCGTACAACCATCGTCGGCTCTGTCCTTTACTGTGTGTCACATTCTAGTTAGAGCAGCAGTAGTCTGTCATGGATTATCCTGGTGTGGCACTAGGGGTATGTCACTTGTCCCCATCACACCCCAGTAGAATTTTAGACTTTTTTTTTAATTATTATTATTGTATACCAACACAATAACTTAAATCAATGTAATTTTTTTTTTCTCCCCATTCCCAATTCTTTTGGGTCCCATCTCAGAATTTGTGCCCGGGCCTTTTATTTTCTCTTTGTAAATATATATATTTCCGCATACTACAAATTCTTGTATCTGAGAAGATGTAGCTGTTGATTTCTTTGTAAATATGTTCATTTGTTTTATTTTATTTTTTTTTCTTAATGAAGATGTTGAGTCCACCTTGATTTATTTTTATTTTTTTTTTCCCCCTCTTCCCAATTTCAACCATTTTTAGCCTTTTTTTTTTTTTTTTTTTCCTCCCCTGCCTCAAAAGCAATCCCCTGCCCCTTCCCTTTTTAATTCCTGTTTTAGAATCGAGACGTGAATACTGTATTGTTGTAGAAGCAAAACAAAAAGCCAGGACGTAGTTTGGTAGAAGCCCGGCCTCCTGTCTCTGGGCTGCTGTGGTTTCTGGAAATGTACAGCAATCTTCAATAAATTATTGGCATGAAGACGTTTCACTTCTGTTCTTCATCGTGACTTTCTTCAGTGTCTGCTTATTGTCTTCATTATAGCTACTGCTGCTGAATGTAAAGGAAGACTGATCAAAAGACTAAGGGCAGCCTGGCACATGAAGAATGATATCATTGCTAGGATTCACGAAGGGGCTGAAGATTCCCTGTCTGTCTGCCGCCTTTCTCTCCTCGGCAGCAAGGACAGGAATCACTGGTGTACCTTTTAAAGGGGTATTCTGGTAAAAATCTTTTTCTTTCAAATCAATTTGTTTAAGAAAGTTATGTAATTTGCTTCTATTTAAAGGGGAACTATCAGCAGGTTAGATGAATGTAACCTGCTGATAGCTCCCTATAGCGCCTGGGACGATGAGGTCTGTGTCCTAACTTCCTTCTCGGCACCAGTCCCGCTCTGTTAGTCAGTGTAATCATTGGCTGGGAGCACCATTAGGAGCACTGCCCCAACCCCACAGCATCATCCGGCCTGTCCAAGCTGTGTGTGTGCTCCTAACAGTGCACCCGGCCAATTAACAGTGCGGGACTGGCCCAGAGAAGGAAGTTAAGACACATACCTCATCGTCCCAGGCGCTATAGGGAGCTATCAGGTTAGATCTAACTGCTGATAGTTCCCTCTAAAAATCTTAAGTCTTCTCATACTTATCAGCTGCTGTATGTCCTGCAGTAAGTGTTGGATTCTCTCCAGTCTTGAGGCTATGTTCACACTACTTAAATTAACGGCTGTTGTTTTCACCCGGCCGGACGTGTGCGCCTGAAACTACAGCCGTAGAATTATGCTTCCTAGCTTGTTTCCGAGCGGGATGAAACAAATCATTTATTTGGAATACTGTGCCCAGCCCAATAAACCACCCATTTTTTTAAATTTCAAAATAAAGTTCAATTTTGCAGAAATATTCCGTGCGCGGCCGCATTGAAATCCACAGCTGTAGTTGGAACATTACCGGACGGAAATAAATGACATGTTCATTTTTCACGGAGCCGTGAAAACAACGGCCGTTGTCTGATGCGTAGTGTGCATTGTACGACCGTAGTTAGTATATATTGCAGCCAAGGCATAAACCTCAAAACTAAGGCTGTAGTTTTGCGGTTCGGACTACGGCCCTAGTTTTACGGTTCAGACTACGGCCGTAGTTTTACGGTTCGGACTACGGCCGTAGTTTTACGTAGTGTGAACATAGCCTAGTGTGAACATAGCCTGACAGTGTTCTCTGCAGCCACCTCTGTCTTGGACAGGAACTGTCCAGAGCAGCGGCAAATCCTCATATACAACCTCTCCTACTCTGGACAGATCCTGACATGGACAGAGGTGGCAGCAGAGAGCAGTGTCAGACTGGGAAGAATACACCACTTCCTGCAGGACATACAGCAGATGATAAGTATGGGAAGACTTGAGAATTTTTTTTATTTGACGGAGCTTTTTGCCGGAGTACCCCTTTATTAGTCATATGATCTTCACCAGCCTGTGGAGAGAGCAATATTTTTGGCAGTTTTGGTTGCCAGGGAGTCGTGCATAGGTGCTTAAACCAAATTTAGAGGGAAGTCCTATCCAATAATATAATTGTATTGTTTGAGGCTGGTAACAGGAATGAAGCAGGGACAACTTCATTCATAAGAATTGGGAGTGTAGATGTACGCTTCCTGACATTTCCTCCTTGTCAACTTGCACCTCAGATCTTGGAATATGATTACAGTGGTACCTTGGTTTAAGAGTAACTTGGTTTAAGAGCGTTTTGCAAGAAGAGCTCACAGTTTTTCAAAATTGTGACTTGGTTTAAGAGCATTGCTTTGATTTAAGAGCTCCCTGTACTGGGTGGGAGGGGGAGTGGAGGAGGGGCATGGCCTGCATAGTGGGGTCTACAGTCCTGTACTCTGACCCAGGAAGTCTCTCACCTTCCAATTTATAGCAGATCCACTTCAGGCTGGGGCTTGCATCAGGGGACAGGACTGTGGGGGTAATCTCTTTATAGCTGTAACCCCTCTCTCCCCGGACAGAGAGTGCTGCTATACTGTGCCCACATCTGTCCTGCTCATTCCTCTATGCTCCCTGCAGTCTCTGTCAGTCCTTGTGTTTCCCATCCTCTCCATTCCTGCTATAATGTTCCTGCACTCACACTCAGCTATACACACTGCTGCTATAATGTGCTTGCACTCACACTCAGCTATACACACTGCTGCTATAATTATTATAAAATTGATTTTTGGAGTGTGGAACCAATTGTCTACATGTCAATGATTTTTTATGGGAAGATTTGCTTTGGTATAAGAGTGGATTTGGATTACAAGCACAGTCCCGGAACGAATTATGCTCGTAATCCAAGGCACCACTGTGTATATGATATAACTTTTTTTTTTTTTTTACACATTGACTGTGTGCACTTAGTGGCCATAGTGTGAACTGCAGCGTGCTAAGGATTTGGCAAGTTTGTAGGTAAAACATACTGAATTTGAGTCTTAAAGGGGTTGTCTATCGTACATTCTGCTCTGTCCTGCTCTCGCTTCCTGGTTCGGGAAGGTCATGAGGGGAGCAAGAACAGGATACAGTGGTGCCGTGCTGAATCAGCTTGGTACTGCTGTATCTCCCTATGATAAAGCTCTGGAGATGCTAGGCTGTTAGCATGACTACTTCCTTTTCCATTTCCCATCACCTAACAAAAGTATAAGGGATGGGAATACCTATTTTTAATGTTTTTTTTTTTGTTGTTTTTTTTAAAAAAGGGTATCCGAAAATTATCTTTGGTTACTTGTGGTTGGGATAGGTTACTAAGGTCTCTTGCTGCCCTGTTTGAACAGGAGGCATGCTTGGTTCATCGCCAAAGGTTATAAAGTACTCAACTTTTTTTTTTTTAGTAGTCCCATGTTGAGTATGGGTACTATTATACGAAGCGACTTTTCGACGATTAACGATAAACAAACTCAAACCAATTACACAGAGCGATCGTTACTGCGGTTGTCCAATCGTCGCTACTGCGAATGACGTCTTATTACATGCAAACGCTCAACGATAAAAATAGGTCAAAATTCTATTAAATGACCGAGGATTTCTCGTTATATGTCGATTAGAAGGAAAGGGGGGGGGGGGGGGGGGTTCCTTGTCCCCTGAGTGATCTGTGAGGTTCCTTCCAAGGAAGGGAAGAGTTTGGGTTCAAATGACTCCAGTGGCCATTTTCTCAGTAGTGACAGTCAGTATTTGGATGCCATTAGCTTGCCCTGTATTCAGACTTTGCGTCCAGTAAATCTAATGTTCTTGCAGGGTGTATGCTATGATATTAATTGAAATAATTTATATTTTGGGGGGATCTAGGGAGTAGCCCTGGGCCAATAAATGTTGTAATGCAGGAAGTCTCTTATGCAAATGATGTACAAGCAGGAAGAATGCTGCGTCATCCCCCAGTAATGTGCTTATGTACTGTGTAGGCGGCCTGTGCCCTTTAAGGTAAATGGCATCTGGCTGCAGTTTCTGTTCCTCACATGGATCTGTAGCTTACACTGCAGTGTACAAGCTATTGTAAGTGATCCAGGCCATTAATTGCTGTGAGTTTACGCTCAATGACCCCGAACACATTCTTCTGGAAAGTCATCGGTGTGCAGGAAACATACAAGTTCATTACAGCGTTCTCTCAGCTCTTAAGGCGGCAGTGAAACCTGAAAAATCCTTTGTGTAGGACAAATGTATACTGGTCACCAGACCGACTGCTCCTAAAGAATGGCATGGGAGAAAACTGACCTTAAAGGGAACATGTCACCTAAAAAAAAAAGTTTTTTTTATTTGAATCATTTCTATATTCTGACTGTATTTTTATTTTACGTTTTTGTTCATTGTTATCTGGGCTGCCATCTTGCTTGAGTTCTTAACAGCATTTAGTGACCTACTTTACAGTGAGGCTCATGGACATAGACGCCAATAGAGACTCTGTCCCCCTGAGATAAGTGTGAAACATCACTGAGCGTGAAGGCATCAGTCCATAAGGAGCTACTATTGTCTCCTCTATCGCTAGATGCTGCAATGCTATACAGATCACTTTATTGCAGCCTCCTCTTATCACTAGAGAGACAACAGGAAGTCTCAGCTTAGTTTTAGCCCTAGTCGCAAGATATCAGGATTATTTTATAATATAGATAGGAAAATTAGAGAAAAAAAATCTCCAAAAATTAAATATACATACTTAAATATGTTTTACATAAAAATATTTAAACCAGTCATTTTCTGATGACACATTTCTTAAAAAAAAAAAAAAAAAAAATATATATATATATATATATATATATATATATATATATATATATATATGGAAGCAGCTCAAATAGACTCTGGGCCATGGTAACAATTAAAGGAGCAGTCCTATCTCATAAGCAGATTGCAGATAGCTACAGTACACTACTACCATAGGATCAATGAGGATCTAACCTGAGAACACCACCAGTCATGGGCAAGAAGGGGATGAGTTGCTAATTACCTGATGACTCCTGAGTCCCAAACTGCGCAGGGAATTTAAAGGAGAAGTCTAGCAACATTTTTTTTTATTAAAGTATTGTATTGCCCCCCCCCCAAAAGTTATACAAATCACCAATATACACTTATTACGGGAAATGCTTATAAAGTGCTTTTTTCCCTGCACTTGGTGATGTCACTTCCTGGATAACATGGTGATGTCACTACCCGACTCCCAGAGCTGTGCGGGTTGTGGCTGCTGGAGAGGATGATGGCAGGGGGACGCTGAGGGACACAGGGCACTGGAGGGACACTGAGCGTCCCCCTGCCATCATCCTCTCCAGCAGCCACAGCCGCACAGCTCTGGGAGTCGGGTAGTGACATCACCATGTTATCCAGGAAGTGACATCACCATGTTAGCCAGGAAGTGACATCACCGTGTTATCCAGGAAGTGACATCACTGTGTTATCCAGGAAGTGAAGCCTTGATGCAGTAGTAAGTGCAGGGAAAAAAGCACTTTAGAAGCATTTCCCATAATAAGTGTATATTGGTGATTTGTATAACTTTTGGGGGGCAATACAATACTTAAAGAGTCACTGTCGTATTTTTTTTTTTTGCAGAAATCAATAGTCCAGGCGATTTGAAGAAACTTTGTAATTGGGTTTATTAGCCAAATCTGCCATTATCTGCATGTAAAAAGCCTTTTCCCAGGTCCCCCCCTCCTTCCTCTTTTTCATCCACTCTGAAAAATCTGAAAATTGTGACTTGTTGCAGGAGACGTCCCCTGTCTGTTCTAGGGAGAGGGGAGGGGGGAGGAGGAAGGAGGGAGTTAGCCGGCAGCAGAAAGCAGATAACAGAGGATTACAGGCACGGAGCTGGGTGACAGCTGTAATCTGAGCTCAGACAGGTCACTGGTGATGGTCAGAACAGATAACGGGTGAGGGATTTGTAGATTAACTCTTTGTTGTCCTGTTTTGGTCTTTTCTTTAGCTCTCTCCATAGGAGAACAATGAAGACAGGGGGGAGAGCTTCAAACTGCTTTTTCATGATAAAAATGCATTTTTCGGATAATAAACCCAATTACAAAGTTTCTTAAAATCGCCTGGACTATTGATTTCTGCAAAAAAAAATTTCACGACAGTGACACTTTAAATAAAAATTTTCACCAGACTTCTCCTTTATGTTGACCCCCTGTACAGTACAGTGCTGCCTCTCTCCCTTTATTCCTGCTGTTCCTGCCTGATAGCGTGGAGCAAACTTGCTGAACATTCTAGTCATCCGACCTGAATGCTCTGCATTTGACTCCCGGCGGTGGCTGGAGAAGTTGGATGCAGCCATAAACTATATTGATGTTTTCTTAGCAGTCTTAAGGCGGCATCCAACTTCTCCAGCCACTGGGAGTCAAATGCAGAGCATTCAGCGAGTGCTCTCAATACTACTTCCTAAACATTTACTAGTAGTGCAGTTCAGCTCCATTGCAGCATGCTGAGGACACTAGTTATGGCTTGCTGTTCCTGTAACCTGCATCTTCAAACCAAAGCTTCAGGCTGGTTTCACACTCCGTATATTTCAGTCAGTATTGTGGTCCTCATATTGCAACCAAAACCAGGAGTGGATTAAAAACACAGAAAGGATCTGTTCACACAATGGTGAAATTGAGTGGATGGCAGCCATATAACAGTAAATAACGGCCATTATTTCAATATAACAGCCGTTGTTTTAAAATAACAGCAAATATTTGCCATTAAATAGCGGCCATCCACTCAATTTCAACATTGTGTGAACAGAGCCTTTGTGTTTTTAATCCACTCCTGGTTTTGGTTGCAATATGAGGACTACAATACTGACTGAAATATACGTAGTGTGAACCCAGCCTTAGTCACACATTACAAATATGTTTCCTGCCACAGTCAGCAAGTAAAGATATTGTTACATTACAGCTTGTACAGGGTTAGAGACAAAGCAGCTGCCCCTACAGGCTGAGAAGTGGCTTCCAGCAGGACTATAAAATCCTCGCTCCCTTGGTGCTGATATTTGGTCTTTTGTCTGTTCAAAAAAGGAGACTAAACACAGGAAGTCCCAGTCTCTTATCTACTCACAGACATGGCCTAGTATTGATTGATGGCCATTCCTGAGTCGCATCTTACATCTGACAGATTTTTGAAGCCAAAGCCAAGAACAGACTATAAACAGAGAACAGGTTATAAAGGAAAGACTGAGATTTCTCCTCTTTTCAAATCCATTCATGGCTTTGGCTTCAAAAATCTTTCAGATAAATCTCCGTCTAAACAAACCATTAGTCAACGCTGCTCATGTGTACAGCTGCTGCGTCTCCACGTTCAGTCGCAGAGAATACTGGGGGTGCTTGCATTGTATGGTCAACTCTCCTGTCACACAGCACCAAAACCTCTGTAACCACACAGTGACATTATACTGAGAGTATTGTTGCATAACAAAGAGCATTGTCTCCTGGTAAGATGCATAGTTGATGATATAATTAGCCCTCATTGCCCTCAGGGCATTTCTGGGAATTTTTGTGTTTAGTCTTTTTTTTTTTTTTTTTCATCGGCAAAGAGGAAGCATGAGCCACAGTTTGGCTGTACGTATAACAATGATTTAAACATAGAAACATAATAAAAAAAAAACAAGTATATTGCAAAACTGCTTGATTTCTCAAAAAAAAAATTGTTATAGGTATGCGTTAAGATCCCCCATACACATAAGAAAAGTGTGAGCAAAACCTGTTAATTTTGCCTCCTGAATGTCCTCAATGATGTCGGAGAGAAGGATCAGGCACAGAGGACTAGGCACTTTATTTATGCCCCGAAAGATAAGCGGCATACAGCCAGGGTCGTTGGCTGCATAGTGCCCTGTGCATGTAAAAAAATTTTTAATCTTATTATAGTGCTTGAAAAAGCAGTATATTGTAATCCGTACATGGGAGGGGACCCAAGTTGCTCTTAAAGGGACAGAGTGACTTGTGTGCCTTTAAGGGACCCAAGTCGTTCTTAAAGAGACGGGACCCAATTCCCTCTTAAAGGGACCCAAGTCACTCTTAAAGGCATGGGACCCAGGTCGTTCTTAAAGGGAACCATGTCACTCTTTAGGGGACCCATGTCGCTCTTAAATGGACTGGACTTAAGTTGCTCTGAAAGGAATGGGACCCAAGTCGTTCTTAAAGGAACCCAAATCGCTATTAAAGGGACCCAAGTCGCTCTTAAAAGGGGCCTAGGTCACTCTTAAAGGCACGGGACCCATGTCGCTCTTAAAGGGACAGGACCCAAGTCGCTCTTAAAGGGACAGGACACATGTCACTCTTAAATGGACTGGACTTAAGTTGCTCTTAAAGGGACCCAAGTCACTCTTAAAGGGATGGGACCCAAGTCACTCTTAAAGGGACCCAAGTCGATCTTAAAGGGGCCTAGGTCACTCTTAAAGGCACGGGACCCAAGTCGCTCTTAAAGGGAAGGGACCCATGTCTCTCCTAAATGGACGGGACTTAAGTTGCTCTTAAAGGGACCCAAGTCAATCTTAAAGGGATGGGACCCAGGTCGTTCTTAAAGGGAACCATGTCACTCTTTAAGGGACCCAAGTTGCTCTTAAAGGGAGGGGACCCATGTCGCTCTTAAATGGACGGGACTTAAGTTGCTCTGAAAGAGATGGGACCCAAGTCGCTCTTAAAGGAACCCAAATCGCTCTTAAAGGGACCCAAGTCGCTCTTAAAAGGGGCCTAGGTCACTCTTAAAGGCACGGGACCCATGTCGCTCTTAAAGGGACGGGACCCAAGTCGCTCTTAAAGGGACGGGACACATGTCACTCTTAAATGGACGGGACTTAAGTTGCTCTTAAAGGGACCCAAGTCACTGTTAAAGGAATGGGACCCAAGTCGCTCTTAAAGGGACCCAAGTCGCTCTTAAAAGGACCCAAGTCGCTCTTAAAGGGGCCTAGGTCACTGTTAAAGGTACGGGACCAATGTCGCTCTTAAAGGGACGGGACCCAAGTCGCTCTCAAAGGGAAGGGACCCATGTCGCTCTTAAATGGACAAGACTTAAGTTGCTCTTAAAGGGAGCCAAGTTGCTCTTAAAAGGACCCAAGTCGCTCTTAAAGGGGCTAGGTCACTCTTAAAGGCACGGAACCAATGTCGCTCTTAAAGGGACGGGACCCAGGTCGCTCTTAAAGGTAACAATGTTACTCTTAAAGGGACAGGACACAAGTCACTCTTAAAAGGGACCCAAGTGGCTCTTAAAGGGAGGGGACCCATGTCGCTCTTAAATGGACGGGACTTAAGTTGCTCTTAAAGGGACCCAAGTCAATCTTAAAGGGACGGGACCCAAGTCGCTCTTAAAGGGACCCAAGTTGCTCTTAAAGAGACCCAAGTCGCTCTTAAATGGGCCTAAGTCACTCTTAAAGGGACGGGACCCAAGTCGCTCTTAAAGGGACCCAATTCCCTCTTAAAGGGACCCAAGTCGCCATTCGGCCCGATTTGGCCGATTATCGCTTGGTGGAATAGAGAGAGCGAACAGCCTATGATCATGTCATCGGCTGATCGTTCATTTAGGGCCAGACCTAAAATCATTGTTCCCCCACCGCGCATCGGTGGCCTAGTTAACCCCCCCCAGTCATGTCTCTGGTGGCCTAGTTAGCCCCCCCAGTCATGTCCCTAGTGGCCTAGTTAGCCCCCCCAGTCATGCCCCTGGTGGCCTAGTTAACCCCCCAGTCATGTCCCTGGTAGCCTAGTTAACCCCCCAGTTATGTCCCTGGTGGCTCTAGTTAACCCCCCCCAGTCATGTCCCTGGTAGCCCAGTTAACCCCCAGTTAAACATCCCACTCACCTTTCCTCCGCTCCCACGCTGCCCAGATCCTCTTCTTTCCCCTCTATTCTGTGCCCGTCTTCTCCTGCAGGCGCCATCGCGCACGGCCCGCAGGAGAAGGAAGATGTGCGGCGCTTTAGTGGGGAAGGGGCCGGCACTCCCAGCATGCTTCTGGCAACTGTCACAGACACAGGAAGATGCAGTGGATGCGGGCTCCTTCCCCTTCAGAGCGCTGCATGTCACAGGGGAGCCGCGGGCCGCATCAGGAGGTGTCAGGGGCCGGATGCGGTTCGCAGGCCGGAGGTTCTTCCCCCCCCCCCCCTGATTTACATAGTTGCACCATTTCACTGTCCATGAGTTGTTGTTTTTGTTTTTTTAACTGGGCCTATACACAGGGACCTTGCGCAGCTGATTGCTTTCCATTCTCCAGTCCACATGGTTGCACAGATTGGTGCAGCTCAGAGCTAGAAGTTACAGGAATAGCTGTGCCACACCTGAAGTGATTTCTGAGTATTCCAGGAGATCAGGTGATGGTGTCCTCCCACACTGCTGCTCTCTGCTCTCAACCCATCAAAGTCGATTTTAATGTTTAACAAAAGAAAAAGAAAAAAAAAGGACGACAGGGGTTGGCTAATTTATAGTAAAATTGTTTTGTGTGTGTACTCACAGCACTTACTGACAGCAGCTCCCTGTGTATCTCATAGAGACAAAATCAGACTCCCCTCCTCCAGGCTGTCCTGCTCTGTGGTGATTCTGTCTATAAAATTGCCAACACGCAGGAGCATGTGATCATGCCACGCCTCCATTGTCCTCCTTAGGCATATACAGGCTCAGTGGTGGACACTGGGGGGCGGGGCATGGTTACAAGCTCCTCCATGTCAGCCATCTTTTGGACGGACTCACCACAGAGCAGGACAGCACAGCCTGGAGGAGGGGAGTCTGATTTCAGCTCTATGAGGTACACAGGAAGCTGCTGTCAGTATATACAGTGAGTACACCTACTAATACTGTACACTGAACTATTTTACTATACAGTGGCCGACCCCTTTAACTTGGATGATGAGCCAGGCAATCAGCACTGCCTTAGGTTTAATGTGTGAAGTCTTACCAACATACGACAAATCCTAACCACTAGAAGACGGTGGATCTGCATTACAGATGTTTTGCAAAACTTCCGTGGTTCTGGTTTCCCCATAATACTGTGATGCAACTGCAGCGTGTGAACAAAGTCTCTAGGTATATGCAAGACTGTTCTGATGATGAACAATACCAGAACATTAGTCTGAACCTCGTGTAATCTCTGGAACACTGTGTTATGCCAAGTGCAGGGACTGTCTCAGTGTGCCATGCCCATGGGGACAGATTCTGGGTGGATTACATCTGATATTCAATGGTTTTACTGCGACTGTTCACACAAAGATTTCAGGGCATACATTCCTGACAGTCCATTGTAATCGAAATGACAAAGGACAAGGGTGATGCTAATTTTGCAAGAAGTTGTGTTTTGTTTTTTAAACGCGGATAACCCCTTTAAATCAGCTAGTTCTGGCTGGAGTTGAGATTGATAGAAGTGACTTTAGCTTTCAAGGTAAAATATCAGCAGGTTAGAAGTGTCTAACCTGCTGATATCTCCCTACAGCGCATGGGGTGCTGAGGATGAAGGTAAGCTTCTTATCTTGATCCTCTGTGCCATCTTTGTGTAGTTCGCCATATAACCCATATGCTAATGAGGGGGTATGGTGCACTGGGGGCGGGACTACCACTCTTAGTGCACCAATCCGCCCCACAGTAATGAGCAGCCGGATTGATGTCACTGCAGAGCGACAGATAAATATTCATTAGAAGGGGCAGATAGCATATGGATAAAACTGCAAACCACGCGAAAACTGTGCTGAGGGTCAAGGTAAGAAACTTACCTTCATCCTCAGTGCCCCCCCCCCCCCGCTACAGAAACATATAAACAGGTTAGAATTATTAAAGGGCTACTCCGGTGAAAATCTTTTTCTTTTAAATCAACTGGTTTCAATAAGTTATATAGATTTGTACTTATCAGCTGCTGTATGTACTGCCGGAAGTGGTGTATTCTTTCCAGTCTGACACAGTGCTCTCCGCTGCCTCCTCTGTCCATGTCAGGAACTGTCCAAAGCAGGAGAGGTTTCCTATGGGGATTTGCTACTACTCTGGACAGTTCCTGGCATGGACAGAGGTGGCAGCAAAGAGCACTGAAAAAATACACCACTCCCTGCAGGACTTACAGCAGCTGATAAGTACTGGGAGACTGGAGATTTTAAATAGAAGTAATTTACAAATCAGTATAACTTTCTGAAACCAGTTGATCTGAAAGAAAAAAAATGCTGGAGTACCCCTTTAACTTTGTATATTTAACTTTTTTTTATAGGAAGTATAGAAATATTAATCATAAATCTATTTTATGTTCCATCAATCTAAGGACCCTTTCAGGCATCAGTATTATACTGTCTGCAATTACAGATCTGTTATTATAGATTGTGACACCCACTGATTTCTATGGACACTTTTCCACATCCGCAGCAACATGCTCTAGTGGTAATAGAAAACATGTTCACCCCTGCCCCTAATACCTGTCCCTAAGGTCTCTTCATGCTGCCCCAAGGCCCTTAGTTACAATGCTGGAGACTGTGCTGCACATGCTCAGTACTAAGTTTCTCTTCTAAAGAAAACTATTTGGATCATGAGGACCGTGTAAAACATTCCCGATTAGAAAAAGATCCACAGCAATAGCAGCACATTGTTTTTTACTAAAATAATAAGTTTTTAGGAGCTGTTAAATTTCTCTAACACAGGGATGGGGAACCCTAAGCTCTTCAGCTGTTGCATAACTACAATTCCCATCATGCCTGGACAGGTATCTAGGTTTAAAATTCTCTGCTAGTAACTAAGATAGTCACGCAACAGAGATAATAATTCACATTTACAATATGTCTACTGTATGTATGTCTGCATTATTTGGGAAGGGTCCTTTTTACTTTTTAGGATGCTATAGGGTTAAGAAGTTTAGCTGCACTTTTTTCCAAATTTCACGTACAGTAACAGTGGCAACAATCAGGTGATAAGAGTGATGATCAGGTACAGCAACAGGGGACGAGGAGCACTATCGGGCAGTGGCGTAACTACCAGGGTCGCAGCAGTCGCCGCTGCGACCCGGCCCGCCACAAGGGGGGGCCCGCGGGGCCCGCTGGGCCCCTGAAGCCCCCCCCTCATCAATCACTCTTGTGACCGCAAGCATTGTGTTGCTTGCGGTCACAAGAGGCCGCCTCCGTCTGCCCCGGATCATGCGCTGCTGCCGGGGGTGTCGCGTCCTATCCCCGGCAGCGCGCGCATCATAGAGTTCACTGCTCCGGCACAGGGAGCGCACATTAGAGACGCTCCCTGTGCTGGAGGTCCCAGCACAGGGAACTCTATGATGCGCGCGCTGCCGGGGATAGGACGCGACACCCCCGGCAGCAGCGCATGATCCGGGGCAGACGGAGGCTGAAGAAGAAGAGGATCGCCGGGGGAGCGCATTGTTAGGTGAGTTGTGTGTGTTTTTTTTATTTATTTTTATTTGTTTTAATAAAGGAAAGAGGGGGCTATCTATAGGAGGGAAGGGGCCATTTATAAAGGAGGGGGGAGAGGTGGCCATCTATAAAGGGGGGCAAGAGAGGGGGACCTTCTAGAGGGGGGGTATATATAAGGGGGGGAGGGGGACCATCTATAAGGGGGGGGGGAGAGTGGGACCATCTATAGGGGGGAGGGGACCATCTATAAGGGGGGGAAGAGGAGGACCATCTATAAGGGGGGAGAGGGAACCATCTATAAGGGGGGGGAGAGGGGGACCATCTATAAGGGAGGGGGACCATCTATAAGGGGGGGGGGAGAGAGGACCATCTATAAGGGGGGGGGGAGAGGGGACCATCTATATAAGGAGAGGGGAGAGTGGGCCATCTATAAGGGGGGGAAGGGGCCATCTATAGCAGAGGGGGCCATCTATAAGGGGGGAAGGGGCCATCTATAGGAGAGGGGGCCATCTATAGGAGGGTGGGAGAGGGGGCTATCTATAAGGGGGCAATATATAAGGGGGGGAAGGGGCCATCTATAAGGGGGGGCATCTATAAGGGGGGCAACATAGGGGGAGAGGGGGGATTTCTATAAGAGGGGATATACAGAGGGGGCATCTATAAGGAGGCTACATAGTAGGAGGCATATACTATAAGGGGGGATACACAGAGGGGGCATCTATAAGGAGGCTACATAGTAGGAGGCATATACTATAAGGGGGGATACACAGAGTGGGGACCATCTATAAGGAGGCTACATATAGGGCATACACTATAAGGAGGTCACATAGTGTCAGGGTTACCCACTAAATGAGGCCAATACAAATGTGCAGTTTGTAGAGAGATTACGATGGTGTCAGAGTGAGGAGTCTAATATGTCTGTCTGGCAGATTCTGTGGATTCGTGGCTCGGAGAAGTTCTCATAATGGCCGAGAGCAGATGGAGAAGAAGATGAAGAGGGAAGAACTCCGATCAGAGAAGACGTCCCCTGTGAGTCACCTGATGTAACTGCACTGTAATGTATATGGTGTCTAGAGCCTGTGTGGAGCTGCGTCCACCTCTATATGACTGGATGCGGTGATACGTGTACAGTGGATGTTATTCAGTAGCAGCGGTGGTGTTAGTAGGTGGTGGTGTTAGTAGCAGCGTTGGTGTTAGTCAGTATGTGGTGGTGTTAGTCAGTAGCAGCGGAGGTGTTAGTCAGTATGTGGTGGTGTTAGTCAGTATGTGGTGGTGTTAGTCAGTAGCAGTGGTGGTGTTAGTCAGTATGTGGTGGAATTATTTGTTACTTGCTATTTGGTACTATGTTTTATTGGTCTTAGTATACAGGATTTGGTCAGTAACAATATGGCGGCAATATGTGTGGTGATAATATTTTCTCTTCCTATCTTAAGATCGTTATTCGTAATATCTGTCTTGGTGTATATATATATATATATATATATATATATATATACACACATATACCAATAGCATCACTTGGTCGAGGAAGGGGGGGGGCCCAAGTTGACCTCTCGCACCAGGGCCCAGGAGTCATTAGCTACGCCCCTGCTATCGGGTATAGGAACAGGGATGACAATAAGTATAGTAATGGGGGACAGGGGTGACTATCAGGTACAGCAATAGGGGACAAGACGAACTATCGAGTATAGGACAGGGATGACAATAATTACAGCAATGGGGGACAGGGGTGACTGACAGGCACAGCAACAGGGGACAGGGATTAATATCGGGTATAGGAATGGCACTAAGTACAGTAATGAAGGACAGGGATGACTATCAGGTACAGCAATAGGGGACAAGGAGAACTATTGGATATAGGACCAGGGATGACAATAAGTAAAGTAATGGGGGACAGGGATGACTATCAGGTACAGCAACTGGAGACAAGGAGAACTATTGGGTATAGTAACAGTAATGGGAGATAGGGACAACTTTTCAGGTACAGCAGCAGAGGACAAGACAGGGCCGGGACAAGGAGTTTTGGTGCCCTAGGCAGTTAGGCAAATGGCGCCCCCCCCCCCTCCCTACACACACAGGAGCATGCTGGGAGCTGTAGTTCTACCCTGGTCACACAGGTGAATGCTGGGGGCTGTAGTTCTACCTCTGCCACACAGGTCATGCTGGGAGTTGGTGTCCTACCTCAGCCACACAGGTCATGCTGGGAGTTGTCCTATCTCAGTCACACAGGTGAATGCTGGGGGCTGTAGTTCTACCTCTGCCACACAGGTCATGCTAGGAGTTGGTGTCCTACCTCAGTCACACAGGTCATGCTGGGAGTTGTTGTCCTACCTCAGTCACACAGGTCATGCTGGGAGTTGTTGTCCTACCTCAGTCACACAGGTCATGCTGGGAGTTGTTGTCCTACCTCAGTCACACAGGTCATGCTGGGAGTTGTTGTCCTACCTCAGTCACACAGGTCATGCTGGGAGTTGTTGTCCTACCTCAGTCACACAGGTCATGCTGGGAGTTGTTGTCCTATCTCAGTCACACAGGTCATGCTGGGAGTTATCCACACACACACACACACACACACACACACACACACACACACACACACACACACACACACACACACACACACACACACACACACACACACACACACACACACACACACACACACACACCATTAGTACACAAATACTCACCCACCCACACAGCAGTAGCAGTGGAGGAGGACACTGAGGATGTTTCTGAGGATGCCGATCATCTCCTCATCGTTCTTTGTCGGGAGGGGGGGCGGGGGTTGGGGCATCTGCCATTACACTTATCCCTGCACTTCTCCCCTCTCCTGATTGGCTCCAGAGGTCATGTGACATTAATTAGAAGCTTTTCTTCTGCTCTGGAGCCAAGCAGAAGAGAGGAGGAGCAGCGCAGGTCCTGCCGTTGCGGAGCTGGAGCAGAGTGGAGAAGGGATTCTGCTGTGTGAGGTCAGGTGGGGGGATTTTTACGTGGAGCTACATTGCGCCCCCTGTAATTCACCAGGAGATGGCGCCCTAGGCCATCGCCTACCCTGGCCTACCCTTTGTCCCGGCCCTGGAAGAGATGAGTAGATACAGCAACAGCGTGATGATCAGGGTAGGAAGGGGTTAATATAACTATTAGGAGTTATTGATTACGTTGCGGTATGGCTCTGTTCAGTACTTCCAGCTCTGGTCTCCTTCCAGACACAACAGTGGAGATCAGAGCAAGAAGGACTGTCAGAGACCAGCCCCTCCTATCATTTCACACTGCGACTGGTCCATCTGTATTGACGGACCAATCGCAGTCATCCCTGGCCGAGGTCAGTGGTGACGTCACAAAGTTAAACTGTCACTGCGCAACTACTCGCTACAGTTTATCTCATTCGTGTACATATATGTGAGGTTGTCCTACTGTACAGCAACCACAGACATACGTGTACGTGAATTTGCATGAAGAGGTCAAAGGGGGTTGTTTGGCCAGGATTCCTGTTGAGGGGGTAAGTGAGAAAAATAACTCACCTCCCTGGCTCCAGTGCTGCTGCCAGTACTCCCCTGCTCCGGATCCTGGTGTGTTGGCACTGCTGGGTTCATGTACGTGACATAGCAGGCCTGGTCAGGCTTTCAGTGGTGGAGGCAAGACACGGCTACATTCACTTAATGCCTGAGTGGGCCTGCTACATCACATCTGCAGACCCAGAGGCATCAGTACATCAGGGACTCTCTGGACATAGTGCAGAATGGGATCCTGGCTGGACAATCCTTTTAACCCCTTCAAGACCGAGCCCATTGATGCACAGATGTCTGGGTCAAAATAATGCAATGTTCCTAAGAGCCATAGCGCTTTTCTTTTTCCACCTAAAGGGCTGGTTGGGGGATCATTTTTTGCGCCATGATCTCTAGTTTTTATTAATATCATATTGGTGTAATAGAAAAATTTTGATGGCTTTTTAATAATTTTTTTTCTGATATATAATTTTAAAAAATCAGCAATCCTGGTGGTTTTTTTTTTTTTTTTCCGTTTAAGACGTTCACCGTGGGGAAACAATAATGTTATATTTTAATAGATCGGACATTTCCACACGCTAAGATATATATATATTTTTTTTTTTTATATTTTTAGAATGGGCAAGGAGGTATATTAAACTTTTATTGGCAGGGTTTATAAAGGTTTTTTTTTTAATACTTAAAGTTTTTTTTAACACTTGTTTTCACTGTAAATCATGTAATCAATAGATTGCATATACCGATCTATGCTAGGCCATAGCATAACATAGATCAGTGTTATCGGCGACATATGCATAGAGCCTGCCTGAGAGCAGACTCTACATGGAACGCCGATCCAACTGACTGACTTACCCCCGCCCTTCGGTACAAGCCATCGGGACCCCTGCAATACCTTAAACGCCGCAATCACTATAGATCACGGCGTTTAAAAGGTTGATGAAAAGCAGCTGCAGGATCACAGCTGCCAGTCATTATGCTGGGCTCTCGGAACACTGATGTGTGCAGGACTGCTCTCACTGCAGCGCTCCCGCACACATCAGGGTATGTGCAGCAGGAACGTATATCTATTTATTGCTGACAAAATGGGGTTAATGACTAGTTAATTGTTTCCATTTCTGTGTCCCAGTGTTTGTGCAGCCACAACTTTTATTGACGTCCCCCTATAAGGCCTTGTTTTATGAAGCAGAAATTGTACCTTTTTTTGGTGTAGTCGGTGATACATATGAATCACTATGAAATTAAAAGATTTTTTTTTTGTGGCATGAATATGAGAGTGGGGGAGGGGCATCGCCTGCATAGCGGGGTCTACAGCACTGTACTCTGACCCAGGAAGTCTCCCTCGCCATCCAAATCATAGCAGATCCACTTCAGGCTGGGGCTTGCGTCAGGGGACAGGACTGTGGAGGTAATCTCTCAATAGCTGTAACCCCTCTCTCCCCAGAGAGTGCTGCACACATGTTGCACATATGACCTGCTCATTCCTTCACACTTTCTGCAGTCTATGTCAGCCCTTGTTTCCTATCCTCTCCATTCCTATTATTCCTGCTATAATGTGCCTGCACTTACACTCAGCTATACACACTGATGCTATAATGTGCCTGCGCTCACATTCAGCTATACACACTGCTGCTATAATGTGCCTGCACTTACACTCAGCCATTCACACTGCTGCTATATGCCTGCACTTACACTTCGCTATACACACTACTGTTATAATGTGCCTGTACTTACACTCTTACACTTACACTGTTGTATAGAAAAATCTGTCACTGTCCTCCTGCACAGCTCTGTGATTCTCACTTCCTGATTGGTCCATGCTGAGCAAACCCCTTCCCCATTGCTGCCATGTGACCACACAGACCTCTGACAGCAGCCCTGCTTCTCTATTCTAGCCTATTGTACTACACTACTGCATTATGGGGATCTGCAGTTCCATCCTGTATCTACAAACTGCTGCTGTTCTTTCAGGTTTATGCACTTACTATACATCATACACATGCACATGCTGAGTGCTATACTGTACAGTAACTTATAATATTACATATTCAGCTGTTTCTAAATGTTTGTTTCATCTGTTTTACTTTTTATTCAGGATAAAAAAAAAACATTTTTGGGATGTGAAACCAATTGTCTGCATTTTACTGATTTCTTATGGGAAAATTTGCTTTGTGATTTAGATTACAAGCACGGTCCTGGAATTAATTATGCTCTTAATCCATGGCCCCACTGTATATGGTTTATGGCATACATTAAATAACCAGTTAAAATAAATTTTCAAGTTATCACAGACAAGCAGATACCCAATATATGCAGTTTTTTTCTTTTTCATTTTTTGTAATGTATGCAGTATAAAAAGTATAATCATTTAATGTTTTTCACGTAATTGCTATATGTTTTTTTTTTTAAGGATTACTATTTTATAACTTGATCCAGCTTTTCCAGGCACCGAGTTATAAGCCAGCAGGCTGATAAAATGTCATCCAGGGCCACAGAACACTTTCACTCTCTGTATATAACCTGGAAAACTACACTAATTCATTCTAAACATGGCTCTCTATCTTTTCATACTGTCCTCCATTCAAGCTGCTATCCCATAGACACAAGCAGCAAAATATCCCCAAAAAAGATACTGCTGTTGTATACATAACTAAGATATATAGAATCTTTATGAGGTACTGCAACACTGAAGGAACATTTGGAGGGGAGGGGGGGGGAAGTGTCACATCTGTGTTTTGATTACCACTCAAACACCAGAAAAAGGAAATAAATGTCTCTTATCGATTTCAGCGGGACAAAAAAGGTCTCAATTTGCTCCATTTGTTTGTGAACTGCTTTTTGAACAGAGGAAAAATCTGTGCGTACTGTAATCTTCCAACCATTCTACTTAACGGACCACGAACAGACGTTACAATTTTTCTATTTAAGTCTATGTGAACAGTTGATACATCTGGTTATCATTCGTTGAGTTCACACAGAGTAAAACTGGCTGAATTCCGCGCAGACTGGCAGTCTATGGGAGGCTCGAGCACCTCCTCTCTCTGCGCCTTTCCACTCTGAAGAACTGACATGTCCATTCTCCAGCGCGGACAAAGGAGCGTGAGCCTCCCATAGACTGCCAGTATGACATGGACAATGGTGGGATTGCGCTGCGAAGTTTTATGGTGTGTATAAGGCCGTCAAGTGGCCAAAAAAATTGATATGTTGTCTGTCGTCGTGGGCTAATACTTATGATGGTTGTTATATCAATGTCACAAGATTTCCATGTGCTGCTCAGAGCAACCTGCAACACTGCAGCCTTTAGGAAAATGACCTGATATTTTAGTACTTATGGATTCAGAGCTAACCTTCCCTCTAGTGATGCATGTAATATAATCAATAAAGAGTTAATTATATATATAAATATATATATACAGCTTGTTCTTTGTACTCACTCTCCACGGAATCTCTACATCAATCAGTGCACCTCCATCATCTAATGGGCACAGCAACCTCTGTAAATCGAATAAAAATTGGGTCCAACTAGATAGCAGTTGTGGTTGAGCTAGCAACTTTTCAAAATTAACTTAGGGTATCAGTTTTTCTATAGTTTCAAGATCTCTGCATGTTGTCATGGAGTGGGATCCTTCCCTTCAGTACAGAAGCACATGTAATGGCAGGGGGGTGATGGTGGCAGGTAAGCTTAGCTCTGTATTATTATCCGGAAAAAAAGAATGTAACATGGATGTTAATTATGCTAGTGTGAAGGCAGCCTAAAAGTAATGAAGCATGCTCAAAGTTTGCTCAACACTCAACTCAATATTTATATTTTTTAAGATGACCAGATGTTCTATATACTCTCTTTCAGCAGAACCGATGTATTGTTAAAGGGGTACTTCAAAGAAAAAAAATATTTTCAAGTCAATTGTAACAAAGTTGCACAGATTTGTAATTTACCTTTGCTTAAAGTGTAACAGGTCACCATAAATAACCTCTGACCTGTTCAGACTCTGACTGATCAATAGAACGTGCAGGGAGAGGACTCCGCTATCATGCATTGTGTCAGTGAAAAAGATGTGCCACCATAGACTTAAATTATGCAGCTGTCTTGTCACATGACACAAGCGTGGCTTGTACTGGCTCGTTCTCACGATCAGTCAGGTCTTAACACTTAGACCCGGACTGATCAAAACTTTTGACATGTCAAAAAGTTTTTTATGGTCACAGTGTCTCTTTTTTTAAAAAAAATTGTCTTTCCAGTATGTAGCACCCGCTCTATGTGCTGAAGGAAGCTGTGTGGTTATTTCCAATCCAACAAGGTGCTCCCTGCTGTTACCCCTGTCCAGAGAAGTTTGCCATTGGGTTTTTCTCCAGCCCTGAACAGTTCCTGACACATGCAAAAGTGGCAGCAGAGAGCACCATGTCGTACTGGAAGGAACACATGACTTCCTCCTTGACATACAGTACCTGATAAATGCTGGAAAGACAGAATTTTTAAAATAGAGGTAAATTACAAATCAATTTAACTAGGGATGGTCCGAACCTGCCGAGGTTCGGGTTCGTATGAACTTGAACGCTCGGCAGCAGATTCCCGCTGTCTGCCCACTCCGTGGAGCGGGCGGATACAGCGGGAGTAACGTCTGGAAAACTGGGATACAGCCTATAGCTGTGGCTGTATCCCAGTTTTCCAGGCGGTCCTCCCGCTGGATCCGCCTGCTGCACGGAGTGGGCAGACAGCGGGAATCATTACCGAGGGTTCGGGTTCGTACGAACCCGAACCGAACTCGGTTCGGACCATCCCTAAATTTAACCTTCCAGCTTTGATTAAAGGAGAAATTTTATTTTTATCCAGGTGGTGAACCGATTTATTTTGATGAATATTGGCCCAGATTCAAGTGTGAAAATTAGAAGCTGGTGTAAACTGCCCACAGCAACCACAGCTCGGTTTTTATTTTAGCAGAGCTGAAAGCTGACCTGCGATTGGTTGCTGTGGGCAGTTTACACTAGTTTCTATTTTACAGTTTCATAAATCTGGTGCATATTGGACAATGAGTAGGTGTAGATTTGTGCCAAATTCACACCACACTGTTTTACATTTTAGGCCCTGCCCCCTCCTGGTAAACCATACACATTTGTTTTCAGTGCAAAAAGATAATTTTTAAAGCAATTTTGCAGTATGCAATGATTTGTGATAAAACAGCTTTTAATACATTCCCCTACATGTTTGTGTATACATTACTTTCTCCTCCAAGCTAATATTTTAGTAACAATATATGTAAGCAGCTAACTGGCTAGAAAGCCATTTAAATTGGAAATCTAATAAAAAAATAAAAATTGTTCTATTTATGTTCCTATTTAGAATGTAAATAAAGTAAATATGGTAAAATAAGGCTGGTTCCACTCTGCAATTTTGATTGCTTTTAGGGTACAAACACACACACCGTATACGCAGCGTATTTACTGCTGCGATACGCAGCAAATACACAGTAAATGCGCAGCAGATACGCAGCAGATTAGATCTAAATAACTGAACACAGCATCAAATCTGCACCATCAAATCTGCTGCGTATCTGCTGCATATTTGCTGCGTATACGGTGTGTGTGTTTGTACCCTAAATGTAAACGTTTTATACACTTGAACATACTGTAATGGAAATGGCAAAACTAAATGAAACACAGTGTTCACACAGCCTTATTTTCTGCAGTACAATAAACGAAAGAAAAAAGGGAAACACAGCAGTAATTAATTAAAGGGAACCTGTCACCCCCCGTGCCGGGGTGACAGGCTCCCGACCCCCCGTTAGAGACCCCTATACTTACCTCATCCCGCCGGGTCCCGCTTCTGGATTCGGTCGGGTCCCGGAGATCTCAGCCGCTGCAGCCCGGCGCGCGCGCTGACAGATGAGTCCAACGCTCATAGAGAATGACGGAGCGCTGGACTCTCCTGTCATTCTCTATGGGTGTTGGACTCATCTCTCAGCGCGCGCGCCGGGCTGCAGCGGCTGAGATCTCCGGGACCCGACCGAATCCAGAAGCGGGACCCGGCGGGATGAGGTAAGTATAGGGGTCTCTAACGGGGGTCGGGAGCCTGTCACCCCGGTACGGGGGGTGACAGGTTCCCTTTAAGTAATTAAACAAATTAATGAATTAAAAACAGAGAAAAATATATTTATACACTGTATTATGTAACTTATATACGAGGTTTCTGACTTCCCGGTATCATTATTACATGCATCATAGAACTACAGATTTTACCTGTTAGGTATTTTAGGCATTTTTCAATATGCATCTCTAGGGCATAAAGCTGAAGCAAAATTCCTTATAAAAACTTCAGTATAGAATTATAAAAAAGGCTACCAACAGAATGCTTTTAAAGAACGAATGAAACATGGGTAACATTTATTTCAGTTTGCATGCCAGTTTTCTGGGGGGATTTGCTGCTGCTCTGGACAGAGGTGGCAGCAGAGAGCACTGTATCAGATTGCAAAGAAAACTCCACTTCCTGTAGGACATACACCAGCTGATTTGAGAAAATTACAAATCTGTACAACTTTTTGGGACCAGTTGATTTGAAAACAATTTTTTTATCTGTCTGTTATCATCAGTTATCTGCTGTTTTATTTTCTGATTTTAGACAATATATGAATTCCCTAATTCTGCGACATCCTCACTCATAGCTCTGTATTGTGCCATTCCTGTTATTTTTACTAGAAATGTATGAGTAAATTACCAGCTGCACTTTAGCTATTTGGGTGTATGACACTATCTAATCACAGATGACAATGCCAGACTTTAGGGATACGCTCCCAAGTCGTAACACTCAGTTGATGATTGAGTCATACCTTTCGAGTAAGAACAAAGGAATGGCACATCATAGATCTATAAGAAAAGATGTTCCAGAATTTTTCTTTCAGGGAGAATACAAGTATTTACTAAAACAGAAGGGCCAGAAAGGCCACAGGACAACTTTTACAGACTTGCGTTTTGATACCTTGGTGCCAGATACTACTGTACATCTTCAGGAGTCCTGTGGAGTCCATGACACGATGAAGCCATATTTTGGTAGCACAAGAAGACCTGCACAATATAAGGCAGGTGATTGTATGTTATGGCTGCAGGAAGAACTACAGAGGTCATATTTCACTGTTTCTTCACACTGTGGCTCTTCCTATTGAACAGTAAGTAGCAGTAAGTCAATGATATTCCTCAGTGCTTACTCACAGCCCAGCATGAAGCAACAGTCAATCCTCTCCAAAATGCTGCCTCTTGTGAAAACTCCAAACTCACATACACCAACAGGTACATAGTCATAATCATGTTCATGGAACGAAAAAGTACTTACCACTTGCTTTGACCTCAGGGTAAGAGGGGTTTTCTTCAAAACTGAAGATGGGTTGAACACAGGCAGGTGTGGCTATGCTCTGCCCCACACATGGGTAGTAATGGTGCATCCTGTACTGGGAGCCTGTGCTGTGTCCTGGAAGGCGGTTATCATTACTTTTCATCTGCAAAAGACAATATACTAAGCTGATACTTAAAGTAAAAAAAACTGATGACACTGATGAAACTAAATACACAAAAGAAGGTGAGGCCGAGCTCTCGTTCAGTCAACAGTTGGATCCACCAATCCTCTGCCTCTGCAGGACTGCTCTGGTGCCTTACCCCCTCAAGCATAAAGGGTCAACCTCCAAAACGTCAATCGGGAAATTTGTCTGAATAAGACATTAAATTTGTTTTAGATTAAATGGTCAATTCAGTTCTGGGTAAAGTCTGGTCAAGTGCGGAGCAGTAAGTGCAGTATGGGACTATTGATATTATAAGTGCAGTATGGAATTATTGATATTTTTCCTATAAATTGTGGAGCGACCCAGCCCATTGAGTGTAAAGAGTTACCTCCTTGGGCCAGCCAGTAGGCAGTAATTCATAGCATATTCTTGCTTACTGTTCAAGAGCAGGATTCCCTTCTCCTCTACATAGTTTCCATGGTGTGCTGTTTTAGGGCTCATGGAAGCAATGTACTGAGCAGTAGGCATACAAGGTAAGGGAATTATTTTAACTTTTATTTTATTAAGGTTTTTATAAAGACATAACAGCTTTGTACATAAAAAAACCTAACAAATTTAAAGCAAACATGTGGAATACAAAGAATAAGTTACAAATAAGTGTCCGAAATGTAGTTGTTTAAAACTTAAGTCCATGGGCCTGAACTCCTGGCCAGAATAGAAGGATAGTCCCGCAGTAATACTCCTTCATGTGACACAATAAGCACCACGATACCATATAATTAGGGATGGTCCGAGCCGAGTTCGGTTCGGGTTCGTACGAACCCGAACCCTCGGTAATGATTCCCGCTGTCTGCCCGCTCCATAGCCATAGGCTGTATCCCAGTTTTCCAGGCGTTACTCCCGCTGGATCCGCCCGCTGCTCGGCAGGTTCGGACCATCCCTACATATAATGTAAACACGTAACATCTGGCCCGTGCTTTGTCTCTCAAGTTACCAATGTAGAAAGTCAGGACTGCACTACTACCGTGGACATGTATAAAATATTGTGCTCAAATTTAAATAAGGAGCAATGTATAAAGCATAACTGCTTACCACACAGACTCTCCTGGCCCCCCACTTCTTATGAGTTCTGGGTTGTTCCAACCTCACAAACTACATGCTCAGTCACTCAGTGGCCCTAGCAGTGTCCTGCCTCTGATACAGAACCCAGAAGAAGTGACGAGGAGCTAAGGACAGGAGCTGCTGAAGACCAGAGGAGGTGAGTACAACATGTTTATTGTTTTCTTTACACCACTCCCAGCAGTGGAGAAAACATTTGTTTTCTTCACACAATTAGTGATCTTTCCCCCCCCCAACTTAACGCTAAATAAAATGATACATACTATGCTATGCACTGCTAGTTTGTGCTATAGAAATAAATAAAACAATTAAAAAAACAAAACAAAAAACAGATAATAAATAGTATAGTAGTAAGAATAAAAGCATTAAACTTGGAATTAAAAGAATAGTTAACGCTAGCCAAAACAATTAAGTATATCATAAGGAAGCTATACGGAAACTCTGATAGATTCTTCTAAAACTAAAGCACGTACTGTGGCAGAAAAGAACAGAGCCCAGGCGAGACACTGGCTTGAATCATTGCAGACGCTGGCACTGCTGTGAGAGGAAACATCTATATCTGTCCATGTTGATAGACATACTTAATTAACCTCTGCTATTCTGTTCCAAGCTACTGTTTAAGACAAAGTCACTGACCCGTAAACAATATGTTGCCATCAGAATCTCAAACTGCTGTGACACTAGAGAGATATAGCCCTATCAGCACTATGCAGTTAAAAAAATCTCTTATATTACCTGCTGAGAGAATTATGGCTTCTATTCATGTCACACTTGAGCTGCCAGAGACACTATGATACTTTTTAGCATAAATCTGCAGGGTGGAAGATGTAATAATACATATTCTATGACTCATAGACAAGAGGAACATCCATCCAAACAGAACAAACTGTACACCCCTCTCCCTTTATTTTACTACAGACACATGAGATGAGAAATATTCTTCGGAGAGCAGAAAATTACATGCAATACACCCAGGCCCTGGATGTCCAGCAGTGATCTACAGCTATGCTTACACCCCCTTTTCCTACATTGTCTCTATGTTACATCCATTTCACTTAAAACAATTCTGCTCTTCATACAAATTACGACTAACATCTTCCTGTGTGGATACTTTAACATAAACATAAAGAGACAAAAATTGTCCTGCAAGATCAGAGGGGCACCCGTTTAGGACTACGAACCCAAAACAGATCTAATGAACCCCTGGCTCCACCACTAGATCTGTTACGTGTAAATTACTGTAGATGGCTTTATCTCTGGCATTTTATCCCCTACATTTGTTTACATGTTTCTTCTCACATTTTTAACCCCCAAACACAAACCTCTCTGTGGGAAAAAACAGCAGAAAGACCCTGCTGTGGTTGGAAAAAAAAACAAACATAAATACACACCAAACTGCTCTTAAAAACACCAAACAAAAAACATTTAATTTAACGTTTAGTTTTTCTTCATTATTATTCTTCATTATTATTCATATATAATATTCCGTCACATTTTTCACCCCCAACAAACGCCATGCGACAAATTAGCTGTTTTTAGTGGGTTCTTTTTTCTCCAGAAAAACTTCTTATCAGAATCCACCCTCATAGCTGATTTTCTAAGAAACAGTGTATTGTGATCTTACAATAAGTTATAGAATTTCTGTACTAACAGTTTATTAAAGAGGCTGACTCATGACGACATCCCCTCCCTTTACAAAAATCCAGCTTAGAAAATTATTCAGGACAGGAGAAGGAATGGCTTGAGATCAAGCTGCCAGACGGCCACTCTGAACAGAACAGAGCCACCTGCACTATATGTATAGGCATGCTGACTGCAGACGAGAAACAAAATGAGCGTAATGCATTAACAAAACATGCATAGAAATGTTCATACAACTGTATAGAAGCTGTTTTTTTTTCTGTTACTTAAATTTTCTGTGAGGACTTATTTTTTGTAGGGTGAACTTTTTGATAGCTTTTCTATATTTTCCAGATGTGTTTAAAAAAACAAAAACAGGCATTAGTGTTCGCTTTTCCTGACAGTCGGAGGTATACAGCTTACATCCGTGCAGTCTGATCAGCGATTGTGTCATAGAGCCTGTATGAGATTGCCTATAACACTGATCACTGATGCTATGGTATGGCATAGCATTGACCAGTGTATGTAACCTGATGACTGCACATAATAGTCCCCTAGAGGGACATAAAAAATGTAAATATAAAAATGTTTTTAAAAATATCACAAAGCCCCTGTGCCAATAAAAGTTTAAATCATCCCCCTTTCCCATTATACAAATAAAGTGATCAAAAAAATAAAATATTAGGAAAGCCATATAAGCATACATACCGTTGTGTTTTGCTGACGTATACAAAAGAAGATAACATGTTAAGTGCATTACGTAGATAAAGGAACCCCCCAGAACCCCCTCAATTTCACCCTATAAATAAAACATTTTATGGTAGATTAATAGGTACCAATACAAAGTACATTTGTTCCTGGAAAAAGCCCTTCCATGACCCTGTAGATGAAGAAATAAAGGCGCTATAGTTCTTAGAAGGCGAAAGGAAAAAATAAAATGCAAAACTAAAAATTGATCCTGTCATTTAGGGTCATGAAGGGGTTAATAAATTTATATAATTTCTTATATATAACTTTATATTTTTTTTTTTTAAACTTTTTTATTTAAACAACAGAGGGCGGAGCATCGCCTCTGCTGCCACCAATGGCTGAGCTGGGATCTGCAGGGCTGCCCAAGCCCTGGTCCTGGAACAGTAACATATTGCTAGCTTTGCAGTATGCAGTGCTAGTAACACTGAATCTCCCCTGATTTCTGTAGTAATGCATGTTAACACTAGAAAAGACATAAGATATGACCGAGCCACCTGTGTCAGTAGCAATATTTAAATATACTGGGGTCAGGGCTTGAGCAGCCCTGTAGTTCCTGACAGCCATTGGTTGTCGTGTCTTTCCTTACTGCTGCTATTCAATGTAAGAAAAATATATATATACATTAAATTAAAGTCTGGCTAAAATTTTTATTAAAATATTGTATTGTCCCCAAAAGTTATACAAATCACCAATATACACTTATTAGGGGAAATGCACATTAAAGGGAACCATTCACCCCGTGGCCCCCGGCAGAAACTGACATACAGTGACATAAAGGTCAATATACTTACCACATCGCTCCCGGTCCCGTCCCGGACCCGTTGTTGACAACGAGAAATCGCTGATTCTTCTTCTCCCGCCCATTATGGTAATAAGCTGAGATGAGTCCAACGTCCATAGGAAACGGCAGACGAGTCCAACCTATTCATGAGGTCCTCTTCTCGTCGCCGCCCATCCACGCCTCCTGGAACTTGATTGACATCTTCAGTCTTCTGACGAATTCCCGCGCAGGCGCCGTTGCAGTGGTCTCGTCACCTCTTCTGCGCCTGCGCAGTAAACAGGATACGTGCTCGAGACAATCGGCGCACGCGCAGTAAACAGTGAGGCTGCGGAGCGGCTACAATTGTGAACTGCGCATGCGCCGAAAACGACTGTCAGGCGCCTGCGCGGGATCCGGCGAGAAGAAAGAAGACAAGGAGGAAGAAGACCCGGCGTCAAAGTGTCGGAGGTGGGGAGAAGGCTGGACTTCGGGCCCGGCGGCGCTCATTACCATAATGGGCGCAAGAAGAAGAATCGGCGATTTCTCCGTGTCAACAACGGGATCCGGACAGGACCGGGAGCGATGTGGAAAGTATATTGACCTTTATGTCACTGTATGTCAGTTTCTGCCGGGGCCACGGGGTGAATGGTTCCCTTTAAGTGCTTTTTTCCCTGCACTTACTACTGCATCAAGGCTTCACTTCCTGGATAACATGGGGATGTCACGACCCGACTCCCAGAGCTGTGCGGGCTAACACAAATAAAGTAGTGAAGATCATGTATCTAGTAAATCCCCCCCAGTAGATCAGAGTGGGAACATTCCCCAGTTACAGATGCCACGGGTAGGCTGGCAGCAGCCACTCTGACGTCCCATTCTCCTCTGCCTTATCTCCATTCCACCTCATCAATAGCTTTATCCACTCCTTGTCCCGCTTCTCCCCAAGCTTCCTCAGCTTCCCAGACAGTAAGAGGCGGGCAGGTGGCACTTGCTGCTAGGAGCAGGCATAGGCTGCTGTCTGCCAGTAGCTCTATGTTGCCAGAGTAGGGAAGCCACTGTTGTGGGCTGGTGACTACCAACCCCTGTAAGCTTACCTGTACAGATTTTCTTTGCAGGATTCAAATCACAGCTGACCAAGGAGGATGTAGCCAGACAAGGCTTTCACTCAACCCTGGTCTTCACTAATATCATCTAGTGCTAGTGAGGAACCAATGGGACATTATCCTCACTTGTTCCGACTGAGGGACATACAGTAAGTGTCAGTGAGGAAGCAGTATGCCATAATGTTAACTTGTTCGATCGGTATATAATCTTCACTTGATCCTCTTTGCTTGGGTGCAACTTAGTGAGTTAAGGCAAACGGCGGCAGGTGTCATCTGTAGTTAACAGCTGACACCTGCTAGGTGCAGAGCGGGTTCAGCTCCCAAGCTTCCCAGCGAACATTTCCTACCCATATATGTGGTAAAGAGTTTCAAAATGAATTATGAGAATGTTTTAAAGCATTGTGTTGATTTATGATGAATGAAAAAGCCAAAATGGGAAATCATCATCCATTTAAAGCTATTAAAGGGTACTCCACCTAAAAGATATAAACCTGCTCAATCCCCACCCAAATTCTAAGCTTTTTTGTAATAGGTTTCTATTACATGAATTTGGCCATTTGTCTGCAGCACATCCTGACTTGCACCCTGAAGCTGCTAAAAAGCCTCACTTCTTGGTCTACTCCGTCTCAGTTCCTCTGTCCTCCCCCTCCCTTCTGAGATCAAAGTCACATGATCTCTGTCCCTTCTGTTGCTAGGCAAGCTGTAACACCACATCTGTAACCCCGGCCACCACGGACTTCACACTAATCATTGAGCACCTGGCCAGGGGGTGGGGAAACAACAGAACAATGACAGCATCCTGAGTAGTATAGAGGGAAGGAAACAAAGTTGTTTCATTTCTCTCTCTTTATCTGTGTAGATGGATAGATAGATGTTCATTCTTCAGCGCGTACAGAGCAGGAGCGCGCGCCTCCCATAGACTCCCATTATGAGCGGGAGGCTAACGGCATTCCGCGGCGGACAATTCCGTCGCGGAATTCCGCTACCTTTGCTCAGTGGGAACAAGGTCTATAGCAGAAGCAGATTGAGCCAGAGATGGGTAGATACTACAAGATGAGGCGGATACTTGACAGTTGGCTCTGTGAAGCAATGCATGCTGGAAAATGTTTCTTGGCCACCGTTATCTTGGACATAGACCGTCTTTTACAAAAACTTTTAACTCAAAAAAGACGGCAGCTAGAAAGACTGGAGATGGCTCAAAATACTTGGTGAGACCAACTAGGTCTAGGTGCATTGCATTTATTAGCTCTTTGGTGGAATACCCCTTTAAACAGAAACATAGGGATTATGTCCCAGTCCATTATGTTTCTTCTATTTAGTTGTATCCTTCTTATAATAACTTCTGCAGCATTTCAGGCTGTCTAAAAGTAAGGTCAAAGTGACTGCTTTTTATTTATTCATTTTGTGCATCAGTCTTTTTTCCTCCTTGACCTCTAAACTGCAAGTACAATATATTTCATTGATAACACCTCTAAACTTTAACAGACATTGCTTATATCAAACATTAACATATACAGAAAAAAAATCTAAGAAAAGGTCAGGGCTATAATGACAAATGTCATGCAGATTCAACATTGGTGGCGTGCTTAGGTAGTGAGCTAAAAATCATTTTATCAAACCCGAAGACAGGGAGCAATATAGTGTTATATTTCTGACCATGGATTTGGAATAAACATTATCACAAATGGTTTGTCTTATAAATCCTCTGCAATGAAGTGTGTTTTGGACAAGCGAGTACAATAAATCATTTCTAGATTATCAATCTCATTTTAGTGGGCATACATAACATATTTGTCTTTTTGACGTTAAGGAGCAGTAACTTCATCTTTTTTGCTTCTAAGAAAGGAAATAAGGCAAGAGAAATTTACTCAAGAAGCAATAGGCATGCTTGGAAATCTCATGCTATTCAACTGCAGTTGGGGTTTTAGGACAGCAATAAATTGTAAATCTCCTGACATATCACTAAATGTGTTTAAATTTAATGTCTTACAATGTTGTCTGTGTTTGCCCCTAGTTTTTTAAACATAAAGGACTTTGTATACACCCAATTACCTTTCTTCATTTAACCAGTAACCATCTATGAATAATTACAGAGCTCAGTAATATGAATACTTATTCATCGGCCTTTGTAAAAACATTTTGATTTTAGGTTTCTGTAGTTCAGATGAATGTGCTTTCAAATCTCTTTTTAATCTATTGACATTGCAGCCAGTTTTAGCAGTGGCTTTTTGTTCTTTCATCCTCACCATCCAACAGCCATAATGTTTTTTATTTTTCAATCGACATAGCTACTGTATATGATGGTTTGGTATTCATGGTATAGCGTTAAGGGTACTATTTATTGATACCATATAACAAACTGGAAAAAGTTTTGGGGTTATCTCATAGGTTTAGTTTTCATGGAGTCCACTGTCTTTACTCTGCAGGTTATCTTTCTGTGTTGTGGCAATCAATTTCTGAGACAATTCTGATCTTCTTTGCGAAGAAACATGGCTTCTTTTCCCTTGGTAAAACCTGCCTTTGATCCAATATGGCGGCTTTCAAGATGGCGACAAAATTCTAGACATAGTCTAAAAGATAGACCCCCCCCCTCCACCTATTACTTGCTGGGGTATTTGGATAGGTAATTTTCCCTTTCTTTTTTACATAAAAGTTGTTCTGAGACTTTTGACTCACCCTGTACTTTTACACTAAATTATGGGGCATATTTATCATTCTTTTTGCGCCATTATTCAGGCATACTTTGTGTTTTTACGCAGGGTGTAAAATTTAATGCATCGTTTATGAAGCGGTTTAAACAAAAAACAGTGCAAACTATAAATAGGCCCCTATAGCTATACGATGGACCAGTGGACAGTAAACTAGACACTGAGCTATCAACAAGGGGAACAAAGCAGCGGGCTTGTCAGAAGGAAGCAAGTTTGCTTAATAAATTTGCAAAACTATGTAACTTGACCTGTCCTAACTATGTTAGTTAAGATGGGAATACCCTTTTGACTTCTTAAAGACGTATGGATTTTGGCATTAAGGACCGCGCAAATTTTAATTTTTGCTGTTTCATTTTTTCCTCCTCACCTTCTAAGAACCATCGTGCTTTTATTTTTTAACCTACAGGACTGTTTGAGGTCTTAATTTTTGCACCACAATCTCTACTTTTTATTGGTACCATATTCGTGTGGATAGGACATTTTGTTTGCTTTAACTTTTTTTTCTGATATATGTGACAAAAAAATCTGTAATTTTGGCTTTATTTTTTGTTTACGCAGTTCACTATACGGAAATACTATCGTTATATTTGGACCGATTAGTCCAATAGGTCAGGACAATTAAGCACGGTATGATACATAATATGTTTTTTTATGTTTTAAATAAATATATAACATGGAAAAGGGGGGTGATTTAAACTTTTATTGGGGGAGGGGCCATTTCATGTTTTTTTTTAAATCATTTACATTTTTTTAATTTTACACTTTTTAAGTCCCCCTACAGGACAATTACTTTCATTTATTACATTACTAACCCTGGTCAAGCATCGATCAGAGTTATCTGCAATCTTCAGTGATCGCCAAGCTGACTGCACGGAGGAAGGTAAGAGACCTCCGGCAGTCAGTTACACGATCAGAACCCCAGCAGTGTGTCCTAATAGGACAGTGACAGGTGTGCAGCATTGCAAGGAATAATGGCGGACAGCCGCACAATTGCAGCAGCCCATCATTAACAGTGAGGACCTGGCTGCTCCTGAGCTCGCTTCACAGATTCTTCGAACCTATTGGAGTATGTCATGGGTCCTTAAGTGGTTAAATTCTTTTAGGTAACAGGAATCTGAAAATCTTTCCTCATATTTGTTACTGTATGTATTCTCTGCTGTGCAGGGCAGGCCTGTAGAAACAGTAGAAACAGAGCTGGTTGATTCATTTCACAGGTAATAAATTCTGCTGTATTAGCAACTAAAATGTACCTTGGTTTTGTATATTAACTGTAAAATCTAGAAATTGAGTTTCAATGGATATAATGGATTCAGTCCAAGTATCTACAAGAAGAGATAATAAGTAATATTTCAGACTGACGCATATAAAATCTAAGGGAACAAATACCAAAGGGAAACTGTTCTATCATGGTTTAAAAACAAGATAAAGGACTTTCTGTTTTTTTTTTTCTACCACAATAACCACATAGTACAGTGCAATATTTCATCAACAAAAAATAGTTGCCTTACAAACTAGAGCATAATGTAAAATGGAAGCCATGACTCCAGGTCTTACATTACCACCTATCTTTTAAGGCTATGTTCACACTACGTATATTTCCGGCCGTAGTTTTTACGCGGCCGGAAATGTGCGGCTGAAACTACGGCCGTGGGAAAAAATAGACATGAGGCTGAAAACATACGGTCATTTACTTGGAAATCTGGTTCAACTAAAAATAACAAATAAAATCTTTAGAAAGTGATGCAAACACCTCTGGATGCATCTGGGAAAGCAGGGAAACAGTTTACATGAATTGCTATTACCGGGTTTGCGATCCTCTGCAGTAATGCCGATGCCTCTCATGGTTAATATATTTAATTAATAAAACACATTTTCGTTGTAATAAAGTCCCTTTCGTTGTTCAATAATTAAATTTAAACGAATCCATCATTGTGCAATTAAATATACTGTTAAAATAAATATATATATAAATAAATGTATATTTATATATATATATATATTTTTTTTTTTTACAGTATATTTAATTGCACAATGATGGATTCGTTTAAATTAAATTATTGAACAACGAAACAGATTTTATTACAACAAAAATGTGTTTTATTAATTAAATATTAATTAGTACAGGAAGCTCCATTAAACCGTTAATTCATATTCCCGGTAAATAGAGCATTCTGTAATAATCAATATTTACTTGAATTAAAACATCAAATGTTTCTTCTAATTATGTTATCACAATAGCATTATTAGAAGAAACATTTTGAATTATATGTGCGCTCAGCTGATTGGCTGATCGGCAGAGCGCACATATAAAGAGCCGGTCCGCAGCACAGTGACTTTATTGTGTTGCGGACCAGTGAAGAGGACACATCGGGGTGAGTATAAAGCACTCCCCACCCCCTCCCCTGCACTGCACCCCTCCCAGCAAGGAAGGGGGGTCACTTAACCCCTTCCTTGCTGGGATGGGTGCAGTCTGACATCAGTCTGGCCCTCAAGGGGTTAAGGGGATGCAATACATCCTCCCTTAACCCCTTGGGGGCCAGACTGTAAGCAGCGATCTGTAAAGAGGCTGCATACTGTAAGGAGCACAACACCGCTCACAATGATGGGTGTTGTGCTCCTGTTTGTGTGTTTTTTGGGTGTTTCTCCCTTTTTGTTTTTCAGATATCGGTATCCAGTGGATTACGTCGGATTCCATGGACTACGTCGATGACCAGTGGTTGTTTGGATTTTTTTTATAAAATGGTCAATGAGGGGTGTGGGGGTGTTTTTATTTGAATAAAATGTGTCTTGTCTTTATTTCTTTACTTTATAGACTTAGTAGTGGAAGCCGTCTAATAGACGGAATCCATTACTAAGTCGGGGCCTAGTGTTAGCCGGTATAAAATGGCTAACACTAACCCCCTCATTATTACCCCAGTACCCAATGCCACCAGGGGTACTGGGAAGAGCCGGGTGCCAGTGGTCCCGGAGCGTCAAAATTGGCGCTCCTGGACTGGGGCGGCAGCAGGCTGGTAAGATTTAGGCTGGGGAGGGCCTAAACCAATGGCTCTTCCCACCCTGGTGTTACCAGGCTGCTGTTGCTTGGTTTTTAACCCAGCTGGTTATTAAAATAGGGGGGACCCTATGCAGGTTTTTTTTTTAATAAATAATTTAAAAAAAAACGTTGTTCAATAATTTTATATAAACGAATCCATCATTGTGCAATTAAATATACTGTAAAAAAATAAATATATATATAAATATACATTTATATATATTTTTTTTTTACGGGTCCGTTTACGATCGGGCCGTAGGCTCATACGTAGTGTGCACTGTGCAGCCATATATCGTATACTTTCCAGCGTACGCATCAACCTCAAAACTACGGGCGAATATTCGCGGCTAGCACTACGGCCGTACATATACGTAGTGTGAACATAGCCTAAATGTGCAAATACTTTGCTACTAGCCATCTTCTCTTAAAAATGATGGCCTTTGCCTAGGATACAGTCTTTAGAATTCAAAAGATTCATTAATTTGTCATTAACCCCTTCAAGACCAAGCCTATTTGCACCTAAAAGACCAGGCTCATTTTTCAAAATCTGACCTGTCTCACTTTATGCGCTTATAGCTCAGTGATGCTTTAACGTATGCTAGCGATTATGAGATTGTTTTTTCGTCACATATGGCACTTTATATTAGTGGCAAAATTTGGTCACTACTTTGTGTGTTTTTTGTGAAAAACATCAAAATATCATGAAAAATTGAAAAAATTAGCATTTTATGAACTTTGAAATTCTCTGCTTCTAAAAAAAAGTTGTATTACATAAATTAGTTACTAAGTCACATTACCAATATATCCTCTTTATTCTGGCTTCATTTCATAAACATATTTTACTTTTTTAGGGTGTTACGGGGCTTAGAAATTTATCAGCAAATTACCACATTTTCGTGAAAGTTTCCAAAACTGATTTTTTTAGGGACCAGTTCTTATTTTAAGTTGATTTAGGAGATTTGTATACTGGAAACCCCCATAAGTGTCCCCATTTTGGAAACTAGACACCTTAAAGAATTAATCTAGGGGTATAATGAGCATTTTAACCCTACAGGGGCTGGAGGAAAGTATTCACCATTAGGCCGTAAAAAAATGAAAAATAAAATTTTCCAATAATATATACATTTAGATTAAAGTTTCTCATTTTCAAAAGGAACATGAGAGAAAAAGCACCCCAAAATTTGTAACACGGGTTCGAGTACTACGGTACCCCATATGTGGGCGTAAACCACTGCATGGGCACACAGCGGGGCTCAGAAGGGAAGGAGCGCCAATTAGCTTTTCCATTGCAGATTTTGCTGAAGAAGTTTCCGAGCGCCAGGTGCATTTGCAGAGCCCCTGTAGTGTCAGCAGAGAGAAAAAAAAACCATAAGTCACCCCATTTTGGAAAGTACAACCCTCAAAGAATTCATCTTCGGGTAGGATGAGCAATTTGACCCCACAGGTGTTAGAGGAAAGTATTCAAAATTAGACAGTAAAAATGAAAAACTCAAATTTTTCCAATAATATGTTCCTTTAGTTTGAAATTTCTCAATTTCACGAGGAACAAGAGAAAAAAAAGTACCCCAAAATTTGTAACGCAGGTTCTCCTGAGTAAAAAGGTACCTCATATGTGAGCATAAACCACTGCATGGGCACACAGCGGGCTCAGAAGGAAAGGAGCGCCAATTAGCTTTTTCAGTGCAGATTTTGCTGAAGAAGTTTCTGAGCGCCAGGTGTGTTTGCAGAGCCCCTGTAGTGCCAGCGGAGTAAAATCTCGCCATAAGTCACCCCATTTTGGAAAGTGCACCCCTCAAAGAATTCATTTTGGGGTGTGGTGAGCATTTTGACCCCACAGGTATTAGAGGAAAGTATTCAAAAGTAGACAGTAAAAATGAAAAACTCGAATTTTTCCAATAATATGTTCCTTTAGTTTGAAATTTCTCAATTTCACGAGGAACAGAGAAAAAAAGTACCCCAAAATTTGTAACGCAGGTTCTCCTGAGTAAAAAGTACCTCATATGTCGGTATAAACCACTGTATGGGCACACATCAGGGCTCAGAAGGGAAGGAGCGCCAATTAGCTTTTTCAATGCAGTTTTTGCTGAAGAAGTTTCTGAGCGCCAGGTGGGTTTGCAGTGCCCCTGTAGTGCCAGTGGAGTAAAATCTCGCCATAAGTCACCCCATTTTGGAAAGTGCACCCCTCAAAGAATTCATCTTGGTGTGTGGTGAGCATTTTGACCCCACAGGTATTAGAGGAAAGTATTCAAAAGTAGACAGTAAAAATGAAAAACTCAAATTTTTCCAATAATATGTTCCTTTAGTTTGAAATTTCTCAATTTCACGAGGAACAGGAAGAAAATTCACCCAAAATCTGTAACGCAGGTTCTCCTGAGTAGAACGGTACCTCATATGTGGGCATAAACCACTGTATGGGCACACAGCAGGGCTCAGAAGGGAAGGAGCGCCAATTAGCATTTTCTCTGCAGATTTTTCTGAAGAAGTTTCTGAGCACCAGGTGCGTTTGCAGAGCCCCTGTAATGTCTACAGAATAGAATCCCCCCAAAAGTCTCCCCATTTCGGAAAGTACACCCCTCAAAGAATTCATCTTGGGGTAGGATGAGCATTTTGGCCCCACAGGTATTAGAGGAAAGTATTCAAAATTGGCCAGTAAAAAAAGAAAAACTTGAATTTTTCCAAAATATGTTGGTTTAGTTTGAAATTTCTAAATTTCACAAGGAACAGGAGAAAAAATGTACCCCAAAATCTGTAACGCAGGTTCTCCTGAGTACAACGGTACCCCATATGTGGGCATAAACCACTGTATGGGCACACAGCAGGGCTCAGAAGGGAAGGAGCGCCAATTTGCTGGAGCAAAACCGCAGCTAGTATCAGTTATTACAATAGCGCAGTTACTAAAATACAATAAAAAAAATTAGATTACAGGTAATGTGGGGTGGTTACGGACAGTCTGGGGTGGTTCCGGGTAATCTAGAGGTGGTTACGGGCAGTCTGAGGTGGTTACGGGCAGTCTGGGGTTTATGGGTAATCTGGGGTGGTTACGGGCAGTCTGAGGTGGTTACGGGTAATCTGGGGTGGTTATGGATAATCTGGGGTGGATACGGTCAACATGGGGTGGTCACAGGCAACCTGCTGTGGTTACGACAACCTGGGGTGGTTACAGGCAACCTGGTGTGGTTAGAGGCAACCTGGGGTGGTTAGAGGCAACCTGGGGTGGTTACGGCAACGTGGGGTGAATACGGACAACCTGCTGTGGTTACAGACAATCTGGTACGGTTACAGGCAACCTGTTGTGGTTACGGACAATCTGGGGTGGTTGCGGACAATCTGGGGTGGTTGCGGACAATCTGGGGTGGTTACGGACAATCTGGGGTGGTTACGGACAATCTGGGGTGGTTACGGGCAACCTGGGGTGGTTACGGGCAACCTGCTGTGGTTACAGACAATCTAGGGTGGTTACAGGCAACCTGCTGTGGTTACAGGCAACGTGGGGTGGTTACGGACAATCTGGGGTGGTTACGGACAATCTGGGGTGGTTACGGACAATCTGGGGTGGTTACAGACAATCTGGGGTGGTTACAGGCAACCTGCTGTGGTTACGGATAAACTGAAGTGCTAATAGGTAATCAGAGGTGGGTACCTGTAATCTGGCGTGGTTACGGGCAATCTGGAGGGGGTCACTGGCAATTTGGGGTGGTTAGAGGCAAGGTGCAGTGTTCAGAGGCAAGGTGCGGTGGTCAGATGCAAGGTGCGGTGGTCATAGGCGACGTGCGGTGGTCATAGGCGACGTGCGGTGGTCATAGGCGACGTGCGGTGGTCAAAGGCGACGTGCGGTGGTCAGAGGCGACGTGCGGTGGTCAGAGGCGACGTGCGGTGGTCAGAGGCAAGGGGCGGTGGTCAGAGGCAAGGGGCGGTGGTCAGAGGCAACCTGCGGTGGTTGCGTGCAATCTGGGGGGTTACATGTAATCTGGCATGATTACGGGCAACCTGGGGTGGTTACGGGCAACCTGGGGGGTTACAGACAATCTAGAATTGTTACGGATAGAGTGAAGTGCTTATAGCTAATCTGGGGTGGTTACATGTAATTTGGGGTGGTTACAGGCAATCTGGGGTGATTACGGACAATCTGGAGGGGGTCACCAATCCCGTCACCAATCATTCATGGTGACAGGGGATAAAAAGTGCCGGTGGCACATGGCACAAGCGATCAGCGGTATATAGTATATACCGCTGATCGCTTGTACTGGGACCCTACAGGGGGGGTCCGATGACTGCCCCATGCTCTCCGCTACCTCCGGTGGCGGAGAGCATGGGGCTTTCATTCATTTTTTTTTTTGATCACTGTGAACAGACATTATTCTGTTCACAGTGATCGCGGCGGCCATCTTGGATCCGATGGCCGCCGCGGGAGGGGGGGTTAGTGACTGGGGCACTAGGGGCTGATCTGGGGTCTGATTTTTACTTATTTCATCTCCCCCCCCCACCGTGGATTCACGGTGGGGGGAGATGAAATACAGTGGCGGCACCGGCCCATTAGTGACCGCCGTTTCGGCGGTCACTAAGGGGTTAATGGGGGTCAGCTGCGGGATCGCAGCTGATCCTCATTATCTCCGGTGCTGTACACAGATGAGAGCGGGATCGCTGTCCCTGCAGCAATCCCGTTCTCATCACAAAGCCCCTGTCAGTCAGGAACGTATATGTACATTCCTACTGCACGGGGCATGTGCAATAGGAACGTATATATACAGATGGCTGACGTGAAGGGGTTAATGCAGGTGCAACCTGTAAGACCCTCACTGTTCAAAGGAATAAATAGTTTGAGGGCCACGGAGGAACTCATGGCAACACATTATGAGTATTAATACACTACACTTCAGCGCTGTCAAGTCTAAACGATTATACACTGAAGGCAAGTCCTAAAAGGAAATGTCATCACTGTTTCAGTTTTAAAAGGCTGTTTAGTTCTTTAGGACAATACAATGCACATACTAAAGGTTTATTTTTTATATTTTACATGACAGAAAATAACCCTCCTTATCCAGATATTCTATATATTTTCCTTTATTCACAGTTCTATTACATTGCTCAGAATTACCCAGACTCCATAACCAGGGTCACTATACATTTCTTGCTCCAAACCCTCTTTATTGCTCACAATTTTCACAGCACATTAGAGAAGGTAAATACAGTGGTACCTTGGTTTAAGAGTAACTTGGATTAAGAGTTTTTCAAAACTGTAACTTGGTTTAGAGCATTGCTTTGGTTTAACAGCGCCCTGTGCTGGCCGGAGTGGGGGAGGGGCATGGCCTGTATAGTTTGGTCTACAGCACTGTACTCTGACCAAGGAAGTCTCCCTCACCTTCCAAATCATAGCAGATCCACCTCAGGCTGGGGCTCACATCAGGGGACAGGACTGTGGAGGTAATATCTTCATAGCTGTAACCCTTCTCTCACCGGACAGAGAGTGTTGCATTTCTGTGCCCACATCTGCCCTGCTCATTTCTTCATGCTCCCTGCAGTCTCTGTCAGCCCTTGTGTTTGCCATCCTTTCAATTCCTGCTATAAATGTGCCTGCAATCACACTCAGCTATATACACTGCTGTTATAATGTGCCTGCACTTACACTCAGCTATACACACTGCTCCTATAATGTCTGCACTCACACACTCCACACTGCCATTCACACTGCTGTATAGAAAGGTTTCAGTCACTGTCCTCCTGCACAGCTCTGTGATTCTCATTTCCTGATTGGTCCATGCTGAACACACCCCTTCCCCATTGCTGGCATGTGACCACACAGGCCTCTGACAGCAGCCCTGCTTCTCTATTCTAGAATGTTGTACTACGCTACTGCATCATGGGGATCTGCAGTTCCATCCTGTATCTACAAACTGCTGCTGTTTTCTAATTCTTATGTACATACTAAACATTATACACTACATGCTGATTGCTATACTGCACAGTAACTTAAAATATTACATATTCAGCTGTTTCTCATTGTTTTGTTTCATCTGCTCTACAGGTTATTCAGAATTAAACATTATTATTTTTGGGGTGTGGAACTAATTATCTGCATTTCAGGGATTTCTTATGGAAAATATACTTTGGTTTAAGAATGGATTTGGATTACAAGCACGGTCCCGGAACGAATTATGCTTGTAATCAAAGGCCCCACTTTACATCTAAATTGTGCCCCAGATTATTCCAACCTATTATGTATTTTAACACCTATCCACTTTTAGATCTACCTCAAATAGTGTCAGGAAATGGAGCCATAAAATGCACCAATTCTGTAACAATGTGAAATTGTTAGCATAGATCTATGCCAGCCATGAGTGGTGTAAGTAAATGTGCTGAGGACATTTGTGTTGTCGTTTCCATTTACAACAAAAACCACAACATGTTGCCAAATCTCTCACACACCAGATACCACAAGTGTCTGACCGTGACCCTTGATTTATAACTGGTTCTGGTGTTAATCTGATGTTATTTTCAATGGAGGCTATATTGCAAACGTGCTCAGAGCCTAAAGGTTCCCATCTATATCAGTGTAAAATTAAACTTGTCCATTTAAGGTGGGAACAGTCAAAAATCTTTTATGTATGGGGGGGGGGATGGCAGATATCAGGGGGGAAGGACCAGGCAGCTGGACTTCAACATTATCTTTCCCGAAGGCAGTATTTGGGGACTGTCAGGAACAGATGCCATTAAGCCAATAGATATCTTAGTGTCCTCTTGCGCAGTCTGCATTTCAATAAATTAGAAAATCATCAAAAAGTTATTTTTTTTCCAATAATATGATTAAAAAAATAAAAAAACTGTACAACTGTGCTGACTTTGGTCTTGATAAAACACAGTGTACCTACCCCAGCAGATGGCATGGCTCCCAAAACCATCACTGATTGCGCTGTGGTTATCCCAGTATCTTGTGCACCTTTTTCTACCACACTTTCTCCCTCCACTTAACTTTCCATTAAAATGCTTTGATATAGCACTGGGGCTTACCCTCCTTGTGGAGTGTGTCAATGACTGCCTTCTCAACATCTGTCAAGTCTTAAATCTTTCCCATCATTGTGTCGCCTACTGAACTATTACATGAAGCGATTATTGGCCACACTTGGCGGATTACCAAGCCGATAATTCTTTTCTGTAATAGGTCCAGTTTTAAATCAACGATCAGCCAACCTGCACAATGTCAGCTGATTGTTGATTTAAACCATGGCCTAAAATCCCAATAACGATATTCTGCTGGTGTCGCAATGCTTAATAGGAGAGGCGGCAGCAGTCCACCACTCTTCCCTATGGGTCATGCAGACGATCTAAAGATCAACCAAGCAGCCCTTCCCACTTGATATTGGTGTGTGTAATAGCACCGAAAGCGAGCGGGGAATGAGAAGCAAGCGAATGATGACCTGACATGTCAGTGCTTGCTTGGTTTAAAATATCGGCCCATCTAACACAGTCCTAAGGAAGCCTTTTCAGGTATTTCGGGTTGATTATTTTAATTTTCGGAGATATTGAATGTTGGTTTTTCCTTGGCTGTAAGTCATGATGATATTCTTTTAAGGCTTTGTTCACACTACGTAAGTCTCCGGACGTAGCGCATTCTGTGAATAAGCGGCCGGAAACTTACGTAGTTTGCATACAATGGAAAGTATACAATGTATGGCTGCACAGTTCACACTACGTACAAACTTATGCCCAGATCGTATGTGGCGCCGTAAAAAATGAACCAGATATTAGGAAGAGCCCGGCACTCACAAGTAGATTATACTTCTTTATTGTAGTGTAGCAAACATATGGTACAAGGACGCGTTTCGGCCAAGCATATCCTTCATCAGCTTAGGGGTGATTTCATTGTGCAAGCTTTTTGTGCGATCCAAAAGGTTCTGTGGGGTGTCCGGGGCTAGGCGAAGATTTCCAAGTAAAAGACCGCTGTCAGATCGCTACGTGGGGCGCTCGGGAAGCGTAAGTAGACTACGGGCGTAAGTTCGCGGTCTGTACGTAGCTGGCCGCAACTTGCGTGAATTCCCGGCCGGAGTTTAACATGTATATGTCCGGCCGCGAAAATATTTTTCGCGGCCAGACATATACGTAGTGTGAACATAGCCTTAGACTGCAGCGTTGTAGACAGAATCCAGGCAAGATGAATGGTCAAATAAAATGGAGCTTTCGCTAAATTTCACTTGGGCTCCTTTATGCCTGATGCTTGTGGTCGAGTCAAGTAGCACAATATGGCCACATTTGGGATATTTCTATAAACTGCAGAAATAGGGCAATAAATATTGTGGTGGATTTCTCAGCTAATAGGTTTTCTGTTACGAACGATACTGTATTAGAATAGAATTTTTGCAAAGAAAATGGAGGTTTGTTAATTCTCTCACACCACTGCTTTTATTCCGTGACTTACCAAAAGGGTTAAAAAACATTTTAGTTGTGGTTTTAAAAATTGACTTTCTAATATATAGTTTCCTCAAATACACTTCACTCCTGAACTGGTCTCTAAATACACATTTTGAAATTTCTATGACAATATTGAAAATTGCTGCTAAACCTTTAAAGGGTAGTGCGGCGTTTAACATTTATTCACTAAATAACACACATTACAAAGTTATACAACTTTGTAATGTGTGTTATTTAAGTGAATGGCCCCTTTCCCCGTATTCCCCCCACCCCGGAAGTGTGGTGCAGTATAACTTACTCAATTGCTGTGGACCCCGGCCACCATCTTGGGTCGACGATGTCATTTTTGGGGTCCACATCAATTTAGTAAGTATACTGCACCACACTTCCGGCGTGGGGGGGGAACACGGAGAAGGGAGCCATTCACTTAAATTCCACACATTACAAAGTTTTATAACGTTGTAATGTGTGTTATTTAGTGAATAAATGTTAAACGTTGCATTACCCCTTTAACCCCTTAACGACCGTGGGCGTATATTTACGCTCTGCAGCCACCTCGGGGAGTTCAGAGCGGGGCCTCGCGGTGACCTCACTCTGAACCCCCGCGGTGCCGCATGTAGCCCGGGACCGCGGCAATTAGCGGGCACGGTCCGATCGCCGTGCCCGCTAATTAAGAAATCAGATGCAGCTGTCAAAGTTGACATTGATCTCATTGATCTATGCAGCATAACTATACTGCATAGATCTCAATGAGAGATGAGTGTGCGTATACTAGAAGTCCCCCAGGGGGGCTTCTAGCATGTGTGTAAAAAAAAAAAAAAAAAAAACCTCCCCTAATAAAGTTTGAATCTCCCCCCTTTTCCCATGTTATTAAAAATAAAAAATAAAAAAAAATACACATGTTTGTTATCGCCGCGTGCTAAATCGCCCGAACTATTAATTTAGCACATTCCTGATCTTGCACGGTAAACAGCGTAAGCGCCAAAAAAATTGCTGTGCCCGCTAATACAGTAATCAGATGCAGCTGTCAAACATGACAGCTGCATCCGATTACTGGATGCAGCATCTCCCTGGTGTCTAGTGGGTGAGATTGCTCTCCGTTACTGAAAATGGCTTCTCCAAGATGGCGCCGTCCCCGCCTCGGCACTGATTTGTTTTCGGCTTCAGCAGCCGAAAGCAAACAAGTGTCGATCTCATTGATCTTTGCTGTATAACTATACAGCAAAGATCTCAATGAGAGATCAAAGTGTATATACTAGAAGTCCCCCAGGGGGGCTTCTAGTATATGTGTAAAAAAAAGTATTGTTATTAGTAAAAAGCCCCCTCCCCTAATAAAAGTCTGAATACCCCCCTTTTCCAGGTTTTAAATAAAGTGAATAAATAAATAAACATGTTTGCTATCACCGCGTGCGTAATCGCCCGAACTATTAATTAATCACATTACTGATCTCACACGGTAAATGGTGTAAGCGCAAAAAAATCCCAAAGTGCAAAATTGCGCATATTTGGTCGCATCAAATCCAGAAAAATTGTAATAAAAAGCGATCAAAAGGTCACATATGCGCAATCAAGGTACCGATAGAAAGAACATATCATGGCGCAAAAATGACACCTGACACAGCCCCATAGACCAAAGGATAAAAGCGCTATAAGCCTAAGGAACATATTTTTGTTAACAATGGTTTGAATTTTTTACAGGCCATCAAATAAAATAAAAGTTATACATGTTGCATATCGTTGTAATCGTAACGACTTGAGGAACCTATATAACAAATCAGTTTTACCCCTGGGCGAACAGCGTAAATACAAATACCCCCCAAATAAACAAAATGCGTTTTTTCTCAATTTCACCACACATTTATTTTCTTTCTGGTTTTGCTGTGTACTTTATGCAAAGATTCAGCCTGTCATTGCAAATTACAATTAGTGGCGCAAAAAAAAAAGGGCTCATGTGGGGTTCTAGCTAAAAAAATTGGCTCTGTCTTTAAAGAGTCACTGTCGTGAATTTTTTTTTTTTTGCAGAAATCAATAGCCAGGCGATTTTAAGAAACTTTGTAATTGGGTTTATTAGCCGAAAAAGGCATTTTTATCATGAAAAAGCAGTTTGAAGCTCTCCCCCTGTCTTCATTGTTCTCCTATGGATTATCGTATGCAGCCGTTCCCTGTGTCTAGTGGCGATCTCCGTGTCTATTACCTGCCGGGTCTCCGCCAAAATGGCGCTGACCTGACCCGCTCGCACTTGGTTGTTTTCGGCTGCAGCAGCCGAAAGCAATCAAGTGGCGATCTCATCGATCTATGCTGTATAACTATATACAGCATAGATCAATGAGAGATCAGAGTGCATATACTAGAAGTCCCCCAGGGGGCTTCTAGTATATGTGTAAAAAAAAAAAAGTTGTTGTTAATAAAAAGCCCCCTCCCCTAATAAATGTTTGAATCACCCCCCTTTCCCCATGTTATAAATAAAATAAATAAACATGTTTGGTATCGCGGCGTGCGTAATCGCCGGAACTATTAATTAATCACATTACTGATCTCGCACGGTAAATAGCGTAAGCGCAAAAAAAATCCCAAAGTGCAAAATTGCACATTTTTGGTTGCATCAAATCCGCAAAAAATGTAATAAAAAGAAATGATCAAAAAGTCGTATATGCGCAATCAAGGTACCGATCGAAAGAACACATCATGGCGCAAAAAATGACACCTCACACAGCCCCATAGACCAAAAAATTAAAGCGTTATAAGTATGGGAATGGAGCGATTTTAAGGAACATATATTTGTTAACAATGGTTTGAATTTTTTACAGGCCATCAGATAAAAGAAAAGTTATACATGTTACATATCTTTGTAATCGTAACGACTTGAGGAACATGCATAACAGTCAGTTTACCTCAGGGCGACTGGTGTAATAACAAATACCCCCCAAATAAAAGAAATGCGTTTTTTTTTTGTTCCAATTTCACCACACATTGAATTTTTTTCCTGGTTTCGCAGTGTACTTTATGCAAAATTCAGCCTGTCGTTGCAAAGTACAATTAGTAACACAAAAAATAGGGCTCATGTGGGTTTCTAGGTGGAAAAATGCAAGCTATGGCCTTTCAAACACAAGAAGGAAAAAACGAAAAACGCAAAACAAAAATTGGCCCCGTCCTTAAGGGGTTAAAGGGTTAAGCTTTCTATTGTCTTAAAAAACTGTAAGTAAGTTTAACAAATGCTGCCAACATAAAGTAGACAAATTGCTAATGTTATTTAGTATCTAATTTATGGGGCATAACTATTTCCCAGAAGTTAGAAAAAATGTAATTTTTCCCAATTTTCCACAAAATTTAGTTCCCCCCCCCCCCCATAAAGATATGCAGAAAATATCGACTGAAACGTAGCAGTTATATAAATGCAGAATATGTGAATCACTGGGATAAGTAAAAGGATCTCCACATTATTAATGAATAAAGTTATACCTCATATTCCTAAAATTTGTCTGGGTCCTTAAGGCCATTTTGAGTCCTTTAAACTCTGATCCTTTACCAACCTACTCTGAGATGCAGATGAAATTCAGAGGGATCAGTATTTAACCCTTTGACCCCAGCCCAAAATAGCCCAATTTGCATTTCTGCATTTACACTTTTTCCTCCTCGCTTTCTAAGAACTATAGCGCTTTCATTTTTCCAGCTACAGGGACATGTAAGAGCTTGCTTTTTTCAGGAACAAGTGTACTTTGTAATGGTGCCAAATATATTATTTATGGGTAAAATTGGTGTGTGTGTAATTTTGTAACTTTTGGGGTTTCCCGTGTCTACGGTAAAAACTGACATTATACCTTTATTCTATCTGTCAGTCTGAACACGATAGAATGTTTATACAGCTTTTCTAATGTTTTCTTCTTTTCCTTTACAGAAACCTTTTTTAATTGCACATAATTATTAAGATTGCCCTATTTTGACTTTTGTAATGGTTTTATTTTTTCACCTATGGGGCTGTATGGGATGTAAATTTTTTGCGTCATGATCTCTAGTTTTTATTAATACCATATTTGTGTAGATCAGACTTTGATCACTTAAAAAAATCAGCAATCCTGGCGTCTTTTCTTTTACGCCATTCTACGTACGGGAATATATTGTTGTATTTTAATAGATCAGACAGTTATGCACGCTCCGGTATATAACATGTTTATTTTATTTTACATAATATATATGTATAATGGGAAAGGTGGGTGATTTTAACTTTTATTGGGGGAAGTGTTATCATCAGTTTTATCGGCATTCTGCACATAGACCAGCCTGTGGTCCGGGAAAGCAATTGGGACCCCCGCAATCACAATGCGGAGGGGCCCGATCGGTAAGTGACAGGAAGCTGCTCCTGTCACTTACGCTTAACCCCGTGATCGTGACGTTTTAGGGGTTAATGACAGGCTGCAGCGCGATCGGTGAAGCCTGTCATTAAGGGTTAGGGCCCCACTTACTATGAAGCTTCTTAGTGCTGCACAAGCTATTGCTGTACGGGTACGTCTGGGTCGTCTGGTGACAGGCGTCCATGCCGTACCTGTACAGAAAGGGTCGTCTAGGGGTTAAGATGGTTGATGAAAATAACTAGCATAATGCTAAATTATATATATATATATATATATATATATATATATATATATATATATATATTTGAAGTATAACTGCTGTTTTAAGACATTCTGAAGTTTTGATCAGTGGGTCTATGTTGATAGATTTTGTATAAAGTCAAAATTCAACAAGTTAGGAGAAACTGTTCTCTGCTAAACACTTTCCTCCATTCATCTTAGTAAGGAGTGGGGGTCTCCTAGCACCCAGACCCCCACCAGTCAAAACCTCTCTATGACAGGGGAAAGGTTTTAAATATGAAAATACATCACATAGGAAAAGGGCATTTAGGTGATGAATTTTTAGTTGTTGTGCTTTCCTTTACCTGCCACTGATTTCCTGACTGAGCCTGGACATAGGCAGCTGGGATGCTCCTAAAAGTGTTCTTTATTGTGCTCCGCCAATGGCACCCACTCACCAGCACCTGTAGGATCAGCAGTCATGCCCATTTGGTAGGATGTGTAATTGAACAGATTGTTGTAATAGGGATAAAGTGGTGGTTTGTAGAAGTTACTGTAAACGTAGAGTCCACAAGAAAGTCAGAAGTGTTGTCCATGTGCCCTCTGCTGCTAACAGAAGGTATATCCTGAACAAGCATCCTGTTCTCTGCAAAAAATAAAATGACTGCATTAAACATTTGTGATATTCTTACCAATAAGAACAATGACATATTGATAGCTTATTTCTCTTCTTTTGCATGTGTTAATGATTAATTTTACAAAAGAGAAGCTATCATTTTGTTAGGTATCATTTGTTCACAACACTGAGCACCTCTTCTTACATTTGGTCATTTTTGTTGAATTTTAACCATAGTTGCCATGTCATAAGTAATGTTAGTTCATGTAAATAAACAAAACAACAGTATCAGATCATCAAACACATATGATATCCATTACAAGTGTCATTACCCTAATATATTTAAAGGTCTTTGCATTAACCAGCTGACAAAAAAATAGGTACTAAATGAGCTGAATTTCAGTAAATCTCCAAGGAAAGTCGAAAATGACAAATTATGTGGTGGGTCACTTTTATTATGAACAGCATTAACCACCCACAGGTCTGAATTGTGTTAACTCTGGGCCAGTGAAAGCAGGTTATGCCGCGTAACAGCAGATGCCTTCATCATTCTACTGTATCTGATTTTTCTTTTAGTAGTCATAACTTATATTGTGACACAGTGCTGGACTGGGGTTTCATTGCCTACCCATGAACTTAGAGATACCATGCATAGTACTTTTTTGTCATTACCCCCACAGGACATACCATTAGTATGGGCCCTTTACACGTGCAGAAGGCTGCAGAACACATGCACATTGCTCCTGATTTTTCAGCTTTAGGTCTAGGAG